>NC_138979.1:160031057-160575524 GCF_964341445.2 Mesoplodon mirus | reverse complement strand
CCTCCCGTTTACTCTGGAACTAAGTAAGCATACTTGGTTATGTCCTATGTACCTAGTACACATATGTGTATCTCCAGCTAAAGTTATCAATTTGGATTTTAGACTTCTGGCCCCCATCTGACCCACTTCTCCTTTCTCTGCCTATGCTCCAGCCACACTGGTCTTTCAGTTCCTCAAGTTGGCTGTGCTCCCCTCCCCCAGCCACGGGACACTTGCACATGCTGTTCCCTCTGCCTGGAATGCTCCCCCTCACTTAGTTAACATTCATTTAGTTAACCCTTAGTCATCCTCCACATTTCTGCTGAAATACCTCTTCCTCCTGGAAGCCTTCCCTGACCACCTCCCCCAGATCAGAGCAAGTCCGGACTTTGCTCTACGTTCTCATAGCACCCTAGTTCCTCCCTTCCAGGCACGGTTCAAAGTTACATGCTGGTAGGATTATTTGATTAATGTCATTTCTCTCAATAACTTGTAACCATCATCAGGAGAGAAAACATTTCTATTTTGCTCATCACTATATGCACAGTGTCTAGCACAGCTCAGTCTGAGAGCAGGTGGCCAATAAATATTTTTGAAAGAATTAATTAATGGAGTGATTAATGACTTTTTTGCCACTATTTGCCTTGGGCCTAAATGGCTGTGTGTCCAAAACCAAAAACAATCCCAAACATAAAATCAAGGACCAGAACTGAATAGGGAACCTCCTCTAAGAGAGGCACAAAAAGAAAGTAAACCAGGGGCGAGATGTCCCAGAACTAGGGGGCTCCTGGCTTGTAGGAGTGGAGGACCAAGGTAGGAAAAATAGAAAGTCTGGAGCCCCCTGGCAAGGTCAGACCTAGGATGTGGGTTGGGAAGGAGGGAGAATCAATAGGTAGGTATTGAGCTATTACCCTGATTTTCTCACAGGGTACTTGTGTTCCTTGGGTGTAAGATAATGTGCCGGGGTCCAAAAGACAGGATAAGTGTCCCATTCTCCTACTGCTTCGGTTATAACTAGACTTTGAGGAGTGTGGGATTGAGGGGGAGGAAGATCGTTTTATATTAAAACCGTACTGATATAAAGTGGAGTATAAATTTCATATGATGATAAAAACACAAGATTTCAAAGACATTGATGCTATGACTTCAGTGGTAGATCAGTGAGAGTCTGAAAAGCATTAATACCTCAAAGTACTATTTTCCAAAGGATTCTGTATGATTGAAGTTTTATAAAGCAAATAGATATACATGAAGAATACGCTCTTTTGAGGCAAGATTTTTCTTGTTCATTTTTGTACCGCTCACCCCTCCCTCGAAGACCTAACACAACAGTAGCTGTGCATGAAGTGTTGAACGGAATCCACAGCAAACCACTCACTGTTAGTCTGGTCAGTAAATTGTTCACTGGATTTTATTATCAAGGTTGCTCTGCCTACCCACTCCTCCAGAGAGAGTTGGGGTCACTTCTGTGTCTCTCTGGAGAAGAGCTAAAGAGGCTCCATGGGGTGTTGTGTCCAAACTATTCCAGGATGGAATTGTGTGGGAGACAATGGAGAGGAAGCAAAAGTGAGATGCAAGCAGAAAAGTCTGAAGAGGATTCAACTTCCTGCCATTGCCTATAAGGAAATTATTCTCTAGTTTCTCTGCATGTTTCCTTGGTTTTCTGGGTTTACTTTGACTCCAGGAGGAACTGTGAGCTTTTTGAAGTCAGGGCTGTGTCTGTTTTTCACACAAAGCAGCTGAAAACCATGCACAATAAATACTTGTCCACAATCTGGCCCAGGGAATCCCCAGGATCAGAGTCAATAGAATCTTGGCAAAGATAACCATCCAGATTGCAAAGCCACGAAGAGCAGAGTTCTCAGAGGTAGGTGGTAGGAAGCAGGAAGTTGGTAGAGTAGGTGTGTGAGGAAGGCTGGTGGGTCCTTAGGAGTGAGCTGAGCCTTGGCAAGCAGCAGTGGGGATGCGAGTGGTGATTACTGGGACTGATTCTCAGCAGGCTCTGAGATGAAGGAGACAATGTTCTCAGACTTAAATCATTGCTTTTAACTCCCCCAGCGTAATCTCTAATGGTCCCTGGCTGGTGCCACTCAGAGCATCCACCCCCAGACACCCCACTCTGCCTACCTGAGCAAATTCTTCCCAGCTTCTCAGCAACTCTGTATCTCAAATCCACGGCTGCCACCTCCCTTTCCAATGCAAGGCACCCCTGTCCCTATTCATTTAGCGTTTAGGGAAGGCGAGGGAGTTTGCAACTCTGCAGTCTGGATACTGTTTCCAGAGTGTATCAAATCAACTTCCCCCAGAAGCAGCTGTCTGATGAAGGGACCAGACCCTCCCGTAAAATGTAGCAAGCTGAAGGTCTTGGATGGTGAATGCATGGGAGGTGCCCGCAGCCAGTGATGGGGTTTGAAAGCAGGGCGCCAGCCTGCACCCTTGTCAGGAGAGGGTTGGAAATAAGCCAAATAGAACAGAATGGAAAAACAAGAATCATCTGCAGTTCTTAAAAAAAGATAAAAAAAAAAAAAAACGGGAAGCTAGAGTCAAGGACACGAGACTTGTTGCCAGAGAAGTTGGGGATGAGGGCAAGAGATGCGCGACACTTTTCTCCTCTCCTTCCTGACTGTGTTTTCTCCTTTTCTCATAACCTCCCTGATAAATCACCTGTAAATTGTAACCGCACAAGCTGCACCCACTTGAAATTGCAATCTGGCAGCCCTAAGATTGGCATTCAGGGACTGTCTTTGTCACTAAAAGCAGAATTTTTGTTTATTTTGGTAAATTAATTGCTGGCAGAGAGAGCTTTTCATTTTCCAACCCAAACGATACAAAAGAAGACTGCAGGGTTGGAAAGCACCTAAAGGGTATTCTGGGTTAAATCGCCAGCCTGAGCAGCAAACACGGACTGTCTTTGGCATCACTGGATATAAAACCACAAAATAGGCCAGGACTGTGTGCTGAGCCTGACGTGTTCACATAAGCAGCCCCTGAGCCTTTACCCTTTAGCAATGTGCAGGCAACCAAAACAAACCAGCCTGCCATCCTGGGGATGGGTGACAATGTCTGTGCCTCATCTACTATTCCTGCCACAGGTGATGAGTGCTTCAGGTGGCATTAGAGGAGGACAGCCTGTGGCCATATCTTAGGGAAAAGGCTGGGACTTCCCTGGTGGTCCAGTGGTTAAGACTTCGCCTTCCAACGCAGGGAGTGCAGATTCGATCCCTGGTCAGGGAGCTAAGGTCCCACATGCCTCAGGGCCAAAAAACCAAAACATAAAACAAAAGTAGGGCTTCCCTGGTGGCGCAGTGGTTGAGAGTCCGCCTGCCGGTGCAGGGGACACGGGTTCATGCCCCGGTCCGGGAGGATCCCACATACCGCAGAGTGGCTGGTCCCGTGGGCCATGGCTGCTGAGCCTGCGCGTCCAGAGCCTGTACTCCGCAACGGGAGAGGCCACAAGAGTGGGAGGCCTGCATACCGCCAAAAAAAAAAAAAACAAAACAGAAGTAATATTGTAACAAATTCAATAAAGACTTTATTTATTTATTAAATTTATTTTATTTTATTTTATTTATTTTTGGCTGTGTTGGGTCTTCCTTGCTGTGCGCAGGCTTTCTCTAGTTGCAGCGATTTGGGGCTACTCTTCGACGTGGTGCAAGGGCTTCTCACTGCGGTGGCTTCTCTTGTTGCGGAGCATGGGTTCTACGTATGCAGGCTTTAGTAGCTGTGACACACAGGCTCAGTAGTTGTGGCTCACGGGCTCTAGAGGGCAGGCTCAGTAGCTGTGGTGCATGGGCTTAGTTGCTCTGCGACATGTGGGATCTTCCTGGACCAGGGATCAAACCCATGTCCCCTGCATTGCCAGGCAGATTCTTAACCACTGCGCCATCAGGGAAATCTCAATAAAGACTTTAAAAATGGTCCACATCAAAAAAAAAAAAAAAAATCTTAAAAAAAAAGGAAAAGGCTCTGGGAAGTCTCAATGTCATAAAGGTCACTGTGGCCTCTGCACCTGATGCTGTCCTGCGATCTTCTCCAACATCAGACCTGGCCTGGTCATCTTCACATAATGAGTCTTACCAGTTGGTCGGCTGTCTGTACCAATCCCATCATGGGGAACAGGTGGGTGTGGTGACTTTGGGAAAGATGACTGCCACAGGACTTAGCAGAACCCACAGACACACACCTCACAGGTACACACACTACAGAGATGCCAATCCTGTTCTATTCTAGAAAGTATTCAAGTGACAGAAAGGCAAGATTTCAGTGGGATTATTTGGGAAAGGTTTCCTGGAGGGGAGATGTTCGACCACTTATTCAAAGGGTATTTTCTTGATTTAGCAGAAAGAAAAGGGAGGACCTTTCAGATGGTGGTTGAGGATATGGTTTGGAGCAGAAGGAATTAGGAAGCTGAGTGTCTGCAGGGGGCCATGTCAGGTGGTGTTTGGTGGGGGTGGGGGTGGGGTGAGGTCAGTAAGAAGTGAGTGGCCCAGGTGACTCACTTGATGAGTAACTGGGGCTCAGTGTGGGTTGCACACTGAACACACAGCATGTTTCCAAGCAGGGGGAGGGGATAATGAGGCCAGCCGAGTGTGTGGGATGAGCTGGAATTGGGAGGTTGGAGCAAGGGGTCCAAACAGAAACTTCGCCTTATTGGGAGCTCAGCATCAGAGGCTGGACCAGGGTAAGGGCTGGGGAAAGAAAGGGGATGGCAGGAGAATGCCTTTGAGGAGGAAGGCGGAAGGAAGTTCAAAGGAGAAAGAGAAGTAGGCCCTGGGCTTCACTGGAGCAAGTTTATAAGAACAGGAGGAAGAAGAGCCTGGAAGAAACAGAGTCCTGCCAGCTAGACCCCAGCCCTCTGGCCATTGAGTAATACCTGTAAAGCAGTTTCAATATGTAGTAAGAAAGACTTTCACATCTATAATCTGTTTTGATCAGAATACCTCTGTGATATAGGCAGGGCCAGAGGTCATCTCCCTATAACAAGGGAAGAAACAGAGGCACATATGATTAAAATAACTTGCCCGAGGTCCCGTCATACCTCATTCCTTTCGTAAGGCAGACCAAAAGGAAAGGTGAGGAGTTCCCTGGGGCAGACTTCCCTTTCCCCGCAGGCCTTCCTGCCTTGCCGGTAACCTTGTTCCCTGGGCTCCACGGGGTCAGCACCCAAGCTGGCATCCAGGTCCCAGCACACCAGGCTGCTGGATCCCCCTCTTGGGGCCTCAAGGGTCTGCCGAGCCTTCCCACCTCAGGACAGTCGGGGGTGGCTGGATCCTGGCTTCAAGTCCCTCGTCTGGCTCCCACCTCGGAACTCTTTCTGCCTCAAGTCTCCTTGCCATCCCCACGGAGGCTTGCTTCCCCTCGAGGTCTAGCTGTGGGTTTGGATCAACCCCTGGTCAGCTCCTTCCAATACACCCTCCTACTGCCCTGCAAGGGTCTCTCCTTGGCCCCTCCTCATCCTTTCTTGGGCACTTCACCTTTTTTATTGCTCAGATAAGGGGTTTTCATATCAGTCCTGAAGAGAGACAGTGGAGGGGCTGTGGAGGGGCTATTCTTGCCAGCTGCTCCAAGAGGCAATTTCATTCTGGCTCCTCAAGTCTGGATGTGTTTGGGGAACTGAGCTGCCCTCTCTCTAAGAGAATTCTTGGACTTCCCTGGTGGTGCAGTGGTTAAGAATCTGCCTGCCAATGCAGGGGACAGGGGGTCTAGCCCTGGTCCGGGAAGATCCCACATGCTGCGGAGCAAGTAAGCCTGTGTGCCACAACTACTGAGCCTGCGCTCTAGAGCCCGTGAGCCACAACTACTGAAGCCTGTGTGCCTAGAGCCCATGCTCCGCAACAAGAGAAGCCACTGCAATGAGAAGCCTGCGCACCGCAACCAAGAGTAGCACCCGCTTGCTGTAACTAGAGAAAGCCCGCGCACAGGAACGAAGACCCAACACAGCCAAAAATAAATAAATAAATAAATTTATGTTAAAAAATATATATATACCAGTCTCTGCTTCCCAAACCAAAACATCCACTACTGTGGATAGTTTAAGTAATTATTAAAAATATAAATAAATAAAAGAATTCTTTCCAGGAAGCTCAACATTCAGAATTGATAAAGGTGACTCAATCCCGACGGAAGAGGTAGGAGAGCGTTGTAGTCCGTCATTTCCCTTCCTTCCAACTCAAGCGCCCAGCAGCAGCACTTTGTTTATGGAGGTGGGGTGGGGGATTAGAGGCGGAGGTGAATGTAGTGGCAGTGGTCCACGGAGGTGGTCTGAAAACTGCTTATCTAGTCCCCTTTTACAAATGAAGAAACTGAGGCCAGGAGGGGAAGTCACTCGCCCAAGACCACATGGAGTTCCTTCCGGGTCCGTGACGTGGTCTGGGGACCAGTTGGCCCGGCTCTCATCCTCTCCTCTGGGGCCCTCTGCTCCATCCGTGCTTGGCTGCATCCACCCATCCATTCAACCAGTACTGGGGGAGCTCCGTGCCTACCACCGCGCCAGCCACAGATGCAGCAACGAACACCACACAGGCCCTGCTCCTTGCAATCGTGCCACCTCAGCAAACCAGGTAGCTGCAAATTTTTCCCACCCCGGCACAAGCCCCCAGTCTGCCTGTCACTCGGGTTCCCAGCAGCCAGAGCTAAAGATAAAATTGAGGGTAGCGGTTTTTTTTGTTTTTTTTTTTTTGCGGTATGCAGGCCTCTCACTGTTGTGGCCTCTCCCGTTGCGGAGCACAGGCTCCGGACGTGCAGGCTCAGCGGCCATGGCTCACGGGCCCAGCCGCTCCGCGGAAGGTGGGATCTTCCCGGACCGGGGCACGAACCCTCGTCCCCTGCATCGGCAGGCAGACTCACAACCACTGCGCCACCAGGGAAGCCCGAGGGCAGCGTTTTAAGTCAGCAGCGGCAGACCTGGCTGGCCCAGTGGGGAAGGGGAGCTAGGCCGAGCTAGGAGACCTCCTCTGAGCAGGCGGCTGCATTTCTGGTAGTGGCCCATTCCCGCAAGACTGGTAACAACCACTGCTGGTCTTCCTCCCCCTGTGGACACAGCCCTGCGCGGGGCTGGCGGAGCCCCCGTCTGACACCTCACTCCAGATGCCAGCCTTCCCTGGACCTCAGATGTATTCTCCTGGCTTTCTTTCTTTCGTATCCACTGTTTTGCTGACCCTGGGCTTTGATTATTCGCAAAGCCAGTGAAGACCCCACTTCTACAGAGCTGCTCTGCCCTCATGCTGTTGTTCGCAGGTTATGGTATGGCCGGGGGAAACTGGGAGGTGAGGCCCAGGGGAGGTCAGGTGTTCTGCCTGGAGCCCTCAGGGCTAACCTCCTGGGGGATTCTGCTGGCTGGCAGGACCTGGATGTCATCTCCAGAACTTTCTGGAGGATGAGGTCACCATCAGACCCCACCCGTCTGGATTTCCTCTCCCCATCTTGGGGCCACCTACTTCTCTTTGCTGCTCCCTAGTAATGGGCCAGCTGATGCTGGCAAGCATCACACTTGCTCAGCAGGAAAGTGAATAATGTTGGGGAGGAGAAAACCCTGGGTTTGTTCCCACTCCCGGCCACTCCACTCTGCAGGCAGCTGAACAGTCCTGGGAAGAAGAGCAGGAAGAGAGAAAGGACCAGCCACCTGGAGCAGCTCACGCCTCCCCAAAAACGCAGGAAACGAGTGGAAGCTGCTCCCCCTTGTACCTGGGCCTGACTGGGGGGTCACCTCAGCACCTCAGCATCAAACGGAGTGACAGAGACAAGATGCCGCCTGCCATCCTCCAGATAGCTGGTGTGCTGGTGTCGGCCATTCTTTCTGAATCAAAAGGTTTGGTGAGAACCCCCAAAGAGGGGCAGGCTGGAGAGCTGGGGGGGCGGGCATCTCCGGCTGACATTCACCCCCTTCCTGCACAGTGGCAGAATGGGGACTCCCATTCCAAGAACCTGCTTTCCAGGGACAGAAATAGTATGGAAGGGTGGGGTGCGGGGGCTGGAGCTGCCACAGACTGCTTCTCCATGGGCATTCTGGGTAAGAATATTAATGAGGCTATTAATAACTTCTTACCTCTGTATAAGTCTTAAAGACTTTTCTCTAGATGTTTTCACCACCTCCACACCCATTATCTCATTTGATTTGCAAGGCAACTCTGTGAATCTGTGGGGTCATCACCCCCATTTCATAGATGAGGAAACTGAGGCATGGGGAAGGGATTGTCACGTGCTAACCAGGTCATTCTGCTAATAAGTGGCTGAGCAGGTACCAGAACCCAGATTTCCTTGGGTCATCTCTTCAGTTGTCCCATTGGAATGGGGTTCTGAAAAGCCAGGGCTTTCTGCTGGGCTATACTGAAGTCACCTCTGGGGATGATGTGATACAAAGTCCTCCAAGGCCTTTGTTCCCTAGGTCAATTAGTTAAGACTGATTTACCCAGCACTTTGCATGGTCCACATGCTGTGCCAGATCCCAGAGACAGCCGTCAACAACACATGGTTATTGCCATCAAGGAGCTCATGGCTTGATGAGCATAGAGACAAACCTTTAGACCATCTCAGTGCCACAGTGTCCATTTGAGGACCAAGGGAGCACAGGGCATTGTGAGAGCACAGAGGTGAAGCCAGTCTGGTGGTATCAGAGGGGGCTTCCTGGAGGAGGTGATACACCAACCAGCTCCTTAGCCAAGGTTATTCTCTCTGGTTGTGCTCCTCGTCTCAATACCAATTCATGCTTGTCTTCACACCACTCCTCCCTACCTATAACCCCAGGCTCTGGCCAGTTTCAGGACTGATGCAGCCAAGCAGCAGTGGCTAGACTGCCCTGACCCTGCAGACCACAATGAACCCATTCTGCAGCCCAGTGGCTTCTCCCGTTGCGGAGCACGGGCTCTAGGTGCGCAGGCTCCATAGTTGTGACTCGCAGGCTATACAGCACAGGCTCAGCAGTTGCGGCGCACGGGCCTAGTTGCTCCACGGCATGTGGGATCTTCCCAGACCAGGGCTCGAACTCGTGTCCCCTGCATTGGCAGGCAGATTCTCAACCACTGCTTCACCAGGGAAGTCCCTTTTTTTTTTTAATTATTTAATTTATTTATTTTTGGCTGCATTGGGTCTTCATTGCTGAGCACGGGCTTTCTCACACTCCACTGCTGGAAATGGACAAGAGACTGTGTTCTGAGCTCAGTGCCAAATCCACCTGCCCACCCTTAGCTCAGTCTACCCAGGAATCATCTCAGATGTGCAAAAACCTAACCTACTTTTAAAAATCTGCTGATCAGACTCCACATTGCTCTAGCTAATTCCTGGCATTTAACACTTCTCTATTTTAACCTGGATCTGTCATTACTAAAACTTTACCTTTCCCTATTTGGTTTTTGGAAGAGACAGGGCAATTGGTCATATTTCTCAAAGCAAGGGGCCTTCGTAGACTTGAAAACAATAATCAAACCACCCCGCAGGCTTCTCCATCTGAGGTTGATGAATTTCGGCCACTCCCTGCATTCATCTATGCCATTATCCTTCCTTCCTTCAGGCCTCTTCCCTCCTCCTTTAGTTGAGGAATTCATGACTGGACAAAGAGTAGCCCCAGGTGCTGATCTGAACTGATGACAATGGGAGGAGGGCAGGAGCCAGGAGGCATACTGCAGGGGTGCAGGGAGCGCCAGGAGATCAAGTTAGCAGAGGCCAAGATGATGTTCACAGAAGGAAACGCTGAGATCAGAACCCTGAGGTGCAGCAACCCTAAGAGACAGACAGATGGGAGGAAAGAAGCTTGTGATCGAAACCAAGCAGGGGCCGAAAGGTGAAGGAAATCCAGGAGCCTGTGATATCACAGGAACCAAGGAAGGAAGTGCTTGTGAAGGAGGGACTCAACAGGATGGAATGCTGCGGAGAGGCCACCTGAGATAAGGACTGAGAAGTAGCATTTGGATTTCAAAATAAGGAAGTCACTGGGGACTTAGTGAGAGCAGTCTGAGTGAAGAGCAAAATCTGGAGGCACCCAAGGTGACCACCTCTTTGAACAGGTCTGGCTACAAAGTGGGGTGTGGTAGCCAGCCTCTGAGATGTCCCCTGATGACCCTCACCTCCTGGGGTTCTCACCTCCCACATCATATCAGGGCTGTTCTGTGTGCCCAAAGAAATATAGCCGAAGTGAGGACATTTCAAAAGGGTCAAACAATAATCAGTATCGAGGCTGCAAAGACAAAGAGCTTTATTTGGGGGTCTTAAGAATTGTAATTCAGGAGATAACCGATTCAGGTAAAACCAAAAGCGTGTTCCAGAGAAGAGAAAGAGTCAGGGGCTCATAGAAAGGCAAAAGCCATGAGGCTGTACTCTGATACAAGAAAAGAATTATTTGTCCTTAAGGAATAGGCTCTCAAGAGTGGTTTTATGGTAAGGGTCCGATAAGTAGACAGATTGTCCCAAGTTATTTTAAGGTAAGAGTCCGATAAGTAACTTGAGTTTCTGGCAGATGTCCTGGATGTCTTTGTTAAGACAATAAGTGGTCAAAAGCTCAGATTCCTTCCAAGCTGAGATGTGTATGAGTCACACTTCCTCACTGGCCTCTCGGCTCCATTTTAGAGAGCTCTGTGAGCAATGCCAACTCCATTTTGATTTTCCTTTTACAAAAGATATTACAACTTCCATTTTAGCCACCTTCTCTCGGATCACTCACTCTAGGGGAAGACGGCTGCCACATCATGAGGCCGACATGATGAGAAACAGAGGCCACTGACCAACGGCCATATTTGAGCCATACTGGGAGCAGGTCCTCCAGCCTTGGTCTAACCTTCACATAATTGCTGTCCCATCTTGATCGCAGCCTCAGAAGACATGCAAGCCAACTTGCTTAGCTGAATCGAGGTTACGGACGCTCAGAAACTGAATGAGGTAATGTTTATTGTTTTGTGTTGGTTGTTTTAAGCTTGAAAATATTGGGGTGAAACTGTTACACGAGCAATAATGAACACAGGGGTATTGAGATAAGAAGGTGGGTTTAAGGGAGAGGATCATTTTGTTTTGTTTTGTTTTGTTTTGAAACAGTGACTCTCAAACATGTTTCAATGCTAATGAGAAGAAGCCGGTAGAGAGGAAGAAACACAAGATGGGAATAGTGCTCGGAAAACCAACCAAAGGAGATTTCAAAAGGAGGTGGAAAGGGAGAGGGTCCAAAGCACTTGAAGGGATTAGCCTAAATTCTTAGGAGGGTTATCTGGACCCCTACCTCATCCATTGTGACCAGAGAGCAAAGAAGGAAAGAATAAAGTCTGTTTGATGGCACGATGCTGATGGAATTTCTGCCAAATGACTCTTACTTTCTCTGAAGGTTATCTGCTGGGAATGTGTAGGCAGATGCTGAGAAAGGTGGTGTCTTGAAGAGAGTGGAGAAGGTCAGAAATAGCTGACCATGAGCTCTAGAGAGAACTGACTAAGGAAAAGAAAGAAAATTCTGGGCCACTTTGAAGGCCTGGTTGTGATGCTGGCTGTGGTTGTGTAGTCCCCTCACCCTGTGCAGCCGTGTGATTTTTCTCCCACAGTACCCAGTATCCTAGGTAGAGGTGCAGAGAAGGCAAATAATTGAATTAACTTTACACTGGGGTTTTGCCAAAAGGGTGTCATGAAAAGACAAGGGGACAACAGAGGTAAGAGCAACTAGAAAAAAAAAAAAAAGGAATACGGACCCCAGGCTGGCTCAGGATGGAAGGGAAGACAGGTGGGGCTGATACGAGGAGGAAATTAAAAGCCAAGGAACTGGAGGACCAATGACATCACAGGTCAGGTATAGGAAAGGCTGTGGAGAGCACGTAGGGTGTGGGATTATGGTCTGCCCCCAGGGCATTTGTGTTTAACTCTCCAGAGGTGGGGTAGTTCCAAGACCAGGAGGTCCAGGTAGTGGCTGTAAAGTAGGGGCTGCATCAGAGAGACGAAGCTGTTGAGGAAGCAGCCCACGTAGATGCGATATCATCCCACATGATGGTGACGTTTAGTGACGTTTAGGCTTGCAGCTGATAAGGTTGTCCCCAGAATAGGAAGAGCGATGTCTTCCTTGAATGAGGTGGCCTCAGGGCAGCACCAAGGAGGAGTGGAGTGCAAAGCAGGCGGCGGGAACCCACTGGGGCCGGTTTTCACCGTAGAGGGCTGGGTTTAATGGTTTGTTGAGGCGGAGTCACCATCCCACCCCCTGAGCCCAGGGGCTGAGAGAGAAGGGCAACTTCCACCTGAGACGGCCCAAAGGGAAACCGCGCTCTGAGCGGATCAGTCCATGGAGGGGCAGGGAAGGGAGAACCCAGAAGCCCAAAGAACATTTTGGAGGAGAGAGGGCCTTGGAAGGTGAAAAAAGGGAAGCTCAGAAGGATTCGGCGGTGAGTGTAAGGAAGAGCGTAGCTGGCAGAAGGGGCTACATCCTTGGGCTCGGTGGCTTTAACTGGCTGCAATTTTTAAAGGCATCTGCCCAGGCAGTGAGTTATTGGGGTTGGGAGAACTGGAGCCTCTCCGAAGGGGTCAGCAGCAGCCCTGATTATTCTTCATGGTTCTGAGGGAGCCCTGGTCTGCGTGTGCCAACTGGCGCCATGACTCAGCCTGCGTGGGAATGAGCTGTGGCCTTTGGTGGCTGGGGGTAAAGTGGTAGCCAAGGCCTGGATAATTACACTGGCTGCCTGGAAGGCTCTGCAGGTTCAGACACAAGTTCCTGGACCAGAGTCTGGTCCCATGGCCTGAGGATGTGGGGTACCAGGTATATGTGGGAGGTGATCTGATTGGCCCAAGGTTAGCAGAGAATAAGAACAAGTCCTTGCTAGACTCTTGGGCTCGGAGCCCCATGTTCGGAATCTTAGTCACGTGACGCACCATGCCTTCTCTTAGGCAGCCCCATTTCCTGCTGGTTTCTGGTCCCACCATGCCCTTTCGCTCTGGAGACAGCACCTCAGCCCCCTGGGCACTCTGCCACTCTCAGAGCTCTCAGAGCTCCACCCTGCCTGTTCCAAATAGCTCCTCTGCCTAGCACATCACTGCATCTTTCTAGATGCCGCCCATGCCCAGGCACACTCACACATTGCCCCCCACCTTCCATCAGATGAGATGGAACAGGTATACTTTCCAGCCCACTGCAGGGGGATGGAGGGCAGGGAGGACAGGAGGGCACAGGGGGAAGTGGAGAAAGCAGGCAGAATTCCCCAGACTCCGTTTTCTGGGTCTTGGCCTCCTTATCTATAGGGTGGGGCTGATCATATTTGCTTACTTACTACAGAGCAGCCACGTGAAGCTCAATGAGATGATGTATGTATGAAATTTTGTAACAGAACTGGTCAAAAGTACCCACTGAATTATTTTCTGGGTACAAAGGAGAGCCATGTAGATGCCAATAGCGGCTTTCTGCTTTTCTATAATAACAGGCATTTGCACAGCACTTTCTAATTTACAAAGCACTTTCACAAACATGCTTAAATGCAATCCTATTTGAAAGTGCCTAGCATGGAGCCTGACATAGGGAATTTACTCAGTAAATGATAGCTGTGATTTTCTCACTCAGTCATCACGGCTCCATTTTATAAATGAGAGAACTGAGGCTTAGAGAGGTTAAGGAACCTACCCAAAGTTCTCTCAGAATTAGTTCCCAAACTAGAGTCCCCTGATTCCAAATCTTGGGCCCTTTAAATGGCATCGTGTGCCTCTGCGGGAGACTGTAGCCTTCTTTCCTCGAAGATCCTCAACTTTGGAGAGGAGAGAGAGTCACCGAGAAGGGGACATGAGTGCACTGCTTTGGGTATCTTTTCTGCCCCCCCTCTTCAGGACAGCCCTGAAAAGCAACGCATAGCAAACCCAAATCCAGGAACAAGTGGAGGAAAAGGGAGTGGGAGGAGGGGAGAGAGAGAAAATAAACAACCAAGCTGAAGACAGCCAGCGAAAGTAACTGTGACCAGTGAGGCAGACAACTGACGGATAGCGGTGTCTCTGGAGGAGGGGAAGCAGGGCCCAGAAGATGGAGGGAGCATGCCAGAGGCCGAGGGAGGGGCTGGGAGAGCAGCTCTTGGTGAGAGCTGTGTGTTCCTTCTCAGCATGGGATATTGATGGCTATTGACCAGGAGCATGGGAGAAGGGTGGGTGCAGGAAGAATTCTGCTCAGGGCTGACTGCAGGGAGTAGGGAAACGGGGCTACGGGCAAGGGTGGGAAGGGAGGCCCAGGGAGAGAGGAGAGGGAGGACCGCTGTGAAAGAGGGAGGGGTGGAGAAGGTGGGTGGGGATGACTCCTTCCTCGCGGAGCAAGAGAGGGCACTGACCCAACACCCAGCTTGGTGGCCTGAAGTCAGCGGGGGTTTTTCGGGCAACTGGAAACGACCAGCAACTCTGCCCTGCCCTCCCCATGTCACGTCTCTCCCTCGGACACCCTGGCCCCACTCACACGCCCACGCTGGTCCTAGATGCTTAGCATGCATCGGACAACATTGCAGATGATTGCGACAAAATTAGTCAATTTCCCAAACCCATTAAATATGCCTCCTGATAGCATCTCTCTCAGGGCCATTTTCAAAAGCGTGAAATGCCTGGGGAGGCTTCACAATGACTGGTTCTGCGCTGTCCTCCTCTCCCCCTCGGCCTGATTCCATGAACTGAGTGATCTCTCTTGGCGGCTTTTGCAGGGACGCTGCCCCAGCTGCTGGAATCCTCACAGGCACTCTCAGTGCCTCCCTGGGAGGTCTAATTGCATGCATCCAGCCCCGACTGATGGCCACTTCAGTGTGCCAGGCTGCTGGACTGTGCGTACCAGCTCCGACTTTGCAGGATTGACTGCGTGACCCTCCCCCGAGCTCCAGTGACCCTGCTTTTAAGATGGAAACAAAATAAATATATAACTGACTGGGAAAAGGAAATGCAATCAAGAAAATCATAGAGGGCTTCCCTGGTGGCGCAGTGGTTGAGAGTCCGCCTGCCGATGCAGGGGACACGGGTTCGTGCCCCGGTCTGGGAAGATCCCACATGCCGCGGAGCGGCTGGGCCCGTGAGCCATGGCCGTTGAACCTGCGTGTCCGGAGCCTGTGCTCCGCAACGGGAGAGGCCACAACAGTGAGAGGCCCACATACCGCAAAACAAAAAAAAAAAAAGAAAATCATAGAGTTGAAAAAGATCTTTAAAATTACCTACTCTTATCTCCCTCACTTTATATGTAAAAAAAGAAAAAAACCAAGACCCAGAGAGGGAATGTGACTGCCCAGCGTCACACAGCTCGTTAGCAGCAAAGCCAGGGCAAGAAGCCAAAGCCCCAGCTCCAGGGTTTCTGCTCTCCCCATGGCTCAGTCTGGTGAAGAGCACTGGGTCGGACATGGAATAACCATCAGACTCCTAGAAAGTGCTGGAACTAGAGTCCAAAGGCCTGGGTCCAAACCCTGACCTTGTCCCTTAAGAGCTATATAACCTTTGGCAAGTTATTTAACCTTGTTTGCCTCAGTATCCTCATCTATATAATGGGGAAAACAGTACCTTTTATTTGGAGTTTGCCCATAAAACTCCATATAAAATGGAGAAGGCATTTGCCAGGCCCGTAACAGGTACTAATATTCATTTTTCCCCATACCCCTCTCCTGCCCTCTTTTCTCCCTTGTTCCATAAAAAGTTCTACCTTTTATTTAATTATAAATTCCTTGAGGGAAAGGACTGCTTTATTCATCTTTTGTAATCCTGGCACCTGGCACATAGTAGGGCCTCAAGAGAGGATTCTGCAGTACTGGGAAAACACCGCAAAGCTGTCCTTTGTCTGTCTTGGCAGCTCTTGCTGCAGTTTTCTCATCAGGAATTTTCTCAGGCAGCACAGAGAGGGAAGAGAAAAGGGTATGAGGCAGACACACTCCCCGCTTGCAGCCTGAAGTCAACGACACGGCCGCAATGGACATCTGGAAGGCATTCCCTGCAGACGTGGGGTTAGGGCAGCCAGAGCATCTGCTGAAGGGAGGCGCACCCCTCTCCTGGAGAAAGGCACCACAGAAGGACTCAAATCAGCCGCGGATGCAGGAGAGAGAACAGCAGGTGTGGGGAGGAAGGTAGCCAAGAAGGGGGCGCAGAACTTCTGGTAAAGAAGGACTGAAAAAGGAAAGGGGGTTGGAAGTCTGAGGGGAGGAGAGGCTGAAGGGAGAACAGGAAGTCTCAGAGGTCATTGCAGATTGGGGAAGAGAGAGGGATACTAGCATTTTCTGCTTCGGTGGGGCAGCAGCTCCGGATGGGGTGGCACTGAGCGGGGTGAGGTGTGCCAGACTCCAGGGCAGCACAGGGACAGAGAAAGTGTTCCCGGCCAGGCCAGCCTCCTCCCTGGTTCTCCCCTTCTAGGCAGATCACCCAAAATAGTAAGAATGGACAGCCCCCCAGTAGGGACGGAGGGGAGTAAAATGTGAGGTGAAAAACGGGAAGTGAAATGCAGCAGTTGAGTGATCCGGGTGCTCTGTCGAGACCAGCTGCTCTCAGCCCAGCTGCACATTAGAATCACCTGGGAGCACTTTCAAAAAGTATTGATGCTCAAGCTTGTCCCCCCAGAGATCCTGATAGAAGTGGTTTGGGGTAGACCTCAGATACTGGAACTTCCTAAAACCCCCCCCAGAGGATTCTAATGTGCAGCCAGAGTCGAGAGAGGATGTGGGGGACAGATGGGTCCTTTGTGTCTCTTGGTCCCTGGTGTGGCCTTCCACAGAGACCACAAGAGTGGGTGGAGTGTCACCATGGACAGCTCCAGGATCCCTGATTGGAGCACAGAGAGATTCACAGCTAAACTGGGAATCAAGTGGCTCTGCCCCTCACCTGCTGTGTCCTTAGGCAGGAGACTTTGTTGCTCAGGCTTCATCTCCTTAAAAAGAGGGTGGACCGGTGGGCTGGGAGTGATTCCCAATGGCCTTGGACAATTCTTGGGCTATGATGCTAAGAACGACCTACCTTGTGGGGACAGCATTCCTCTCCTTTCTTGTCCCTACCCCTCCGAGGTGATAGGTGAGTCCCAGAGAGGTGGGGAGGCTTGCCCATGCTGCTTCCTGCATTTCCATTCCCCACATCACAAAGGGAGGGTTCTTCGTCTGGCCCCACTTGGCCCAACACCTCTCACTCCCCTCCTCCCCACCCACTTATTTCCTTCTCACCTTGCTTTAAGAAGAAGAGTGGAAGAAGTGAGTGATACGTGGGTGTATCCATCAGGGTCCTCCAGAGAAACAGAACAGGAGGATACATATATGTTAAGAGATTTATTTCAAGGAATCAGCTTATGCGGTGGTGGAAACTGACAAGTCTGAAATCTGTAGGGAAGGTCCACAGTCTGGAAAATCTCAGGCAGGAGGTGATGCTGCAGTCTTGAGACAGAATTTCTTCCTCCTCAGGGAAACCTCAGTTTTGCTCTTAAGGCCTTCCTACTGATTAGATGAGTCTTACCCACATTATCAAAGATAATCTTCTTAAAGTCAGCTGGTGGTAGATGTTGATCACAAATACAAAATACCTTCACAGAAACAGGTTAGTAGTGTTTGATTGAGTAACTAGATACTATAGCCTAGACATGTTGACACATTAAACCAACCATCACAATGGGTAAACTTTTTTCCTTTGAATTGATATGTATTTATTTTAATGTGTATCAGGAAAATTCCAACTGCTTATGAAAAACCTATTCACAGCTATTATTGCCTAGAACGAGGCTAAGTTTAAAAAGTGAGTCAATTTAAAGAAAAATATTAAGTTAACAATAGTAGGTGGTACTTGACAAAAATCTTGACGGTGACACCGCATGACCAAAATTGGGAAAACAATGATGATGTTTTACTTATGTTAAGGAAACAGGTTTTGGAGTCAGACAAATCTGAATTTGGACCAATTCTGCCATTCTCTAACTGTAAACTTGGATAAGTTACTTATTTTATTTTATTATTTGTCATTTCCTTCTTTCTTTGTGTTTTTTATTCAGTTCTCTAACTTCTTTTTAAATGAGTTTTATTGAGATATAACTGACATACAATAAATGCATATATTTAAAGTGTACCATTTGATATTTTTTGATATATATATCCATGAAAACAATCACCATATTCACAATAGCGAACATACCCATCACTACTAAAAGTTTCCTCCTATTCCTTTGTAAACATTTCTTTCTGTTTTTCCCCACCCTTCCCTCTCCACCCAGGCAACAACTGATCTGCTTCCTGTCACTATAGTTTTCGTTATCTAGAGTTTTACATAAATGGAGTAATACAGTGTATAGTCTTTTTCATCTGGTTCTTTCACTCAGCATAATTACTTTGAAATTCATCTATGTGTATCTGTGCTTAATTCCATCTATTGCTGGGTAGTTTTCCACTGCATGGATAGATCACATTTCACTCATCCACTCATTAGTTAATGGATTTTAGGTCGTTTCTGGTTTGGGGCTATTACAAATAAAGTTGCTTTGAACATTAATGTACAAGTCTTTGTGTGGGCTTATGCTTTTTTTTCTCATGGTAAATACCTAGAAGTAAAATGGCTACTGATTTCTACAAAAAAAAAAAAAAAAAAAAAAAAGGGCAGGGATGTTCATTGGAAAGCCAATGAATCTACAGATAGATTTGCAGACAATTGGCATCTAAATAGTCTCTGATCCATGATCTAGGAATAACTTTCCATTTTTTTACATTCTCTTTAATTTCCCTAAGTAACATTTTATAGTTTCCAGTGTACAGGTCTTGCACACTTTTAGTTAGATTTACCCTGAAGAACTTCATTTTTTTGGTGCTATTATAGTTGGTAAAGGTTTTTTAAATTTCGGTTTCTAATTTTCATTGATGGTAATAAAAATACTATTGTTTTTTGTATCTTCTATCTTATAATCTTGCTAAGACCACTTGAATGTACATTTTTGTAGATTCCATCAAGATTTTTTACCAGCCATCTTCTCAGTAAATAGAGATAGTTTTACTTCTTCTTTTCCAATATAAATAAATGTCTCATATCTTTTTTCTTGCTATATTTCACTGGCTAGAAGCTTATACAATGTTGAATAGAAGTGGTGAGAGCAGACATTTTCCTCTTACCCTGATCTTTGGGGAAAAATGTTCAGTCTTTGATTAAGAGTGATGTTGCCATAGATTTTCCATGGATGCTTTTTTTTTTTTTTCCTAGTTGAGGGAGTTCCCCTCTATTCCTACATAGTTTGCTGAGAGTTTTTTATCAGAAATGCGTGTTGGATTTTGTTAAATATTTTTTCTGCATCTATTAAGGACATCTTATGGTTTTTCTTTTTTAGATTATTAATATGATGGATTGCATTGGTTGATTTTTGAAAGCTAAACCAATTTTGTATTCCTGGATAAACTCTACTTGGTCCGTGATGTATTATCCTGTTTATATATTGTTGGATTTGATTTGCTAAAGTTTTATTTAGAATTTTTTGGTATGTTATTGGCCTTTTCTTTTATTTTTAAATTTATTTTATTTATTTATTTTTGTCTGCATTGGGTCTTCATTGCTACCCACGGGCTTTCTCTAGTTGTGGTGAGCGAGGGCTACTCTTTGTTGTGGTGCACGGGCTCCTCATTGCAGTGGCTTCTCTTGTTGCAGAGCACCGGCTCTAGGCGCACAGGCTTCAGTAGTTGCGGCTCGTGGGCTCAGTAGTGGTGGCTCACAGGTTTAGTTGCTCCGCAGCATGTGGGACCTTCCCAGACCAGGGCTTGAACCCATGTCCCCTGCATTGGCAGGCAGATTCTTAACCACTGCACCACCAGGGAAGCCCTTGGGGGTTTTGTTTGTTTGTTTGTTTTGGGTGTTTTTGTCTAATCTGACAATCTCTGACTTTTAATTGGAGTGATTAGATCATTTACATTTTATATGATTATTGATATGATTAGGTTTGACCTATTATCTTAGTATTTATTTTCTATTTGTCCCATCTCTTCTATGTTTCCAGAAGATCTCCAGAAACTCTTTTCTGTCTTTTTATGGATTAATTGATTATTTTTATGATTCTGGTTTGTCTCTTTGTTAGCTATAAGTATTTGTTTTGTTACTTTAGTGCTTGCTCTAGCATTTATACTTTACATTTTAAACTTATCATAGTCTACCTCCAAGTGATATTGTACCACTTCACATAGAGTATAAGAACCTTACAATATATAGTATACATAAGTATACTTGTATTTTCCAACTCCTGACCTTTATACTATTATTGTCATGCATTTTACTTATACATATGTTATAAATCACACAAAATATTTTTATTATGGTTTCATTCTCCACTTTTGGATGAAATCTTCTATATTTTACCATTAGACCAAGCTGGTTATTTGTGTTTCTCAAATTTCCTATATTCTTCTGACCTTTTTGTCTGCTTAATTTATTAAATAATTATTGAAAGAAGTGTTAAAATCTCCCACTATGATAGTGGATTTGTCTAGTTTTTCCTTGCAATTTTGCAACTTTTTTTTTTTTTTGAGGATATGTTATTAGGAACATATAAGTTTGGAATTTTTGCTGTTGTTTGACTGGTAAACTTTTAATTATTATGATTAACCCTCTATGATTATACTTTTTCCTTTTTTCCTTAAATTTCATTTTGACTGTTATTAATATAGCTACAGCAGAGTTTTTTAAGTGAGTGTTTTCCTAGTATATTATTTTCCATTTGTTTTTCTATTGTTGTGTTTTGGATGTGTCTCTTTTAAATAGCGTATAGCTGGATTTTGTTTTTTAATCTAGTATGAATCTTTTACAGTAGAATTTAACCCATGTATATTTATTTTAATGGCAATAAACAATATTTAGATTGCTTCCTACATTGTATTTTGTACATGTCATTTGTTTTATCCTTTCATAGTTCTCCCCCCATCACTTCTTGATTTTTTTTCACATTAATTGAATGTTTTTCACTCTATTTGCTGATACTAGTTTAAAAGATATTATTCTTTTGGAGATTATCTTAGAAAAAGTCTACATGCTTAAATTATTGAAATCTAAAGTAAATTAGTATTTTTACCCTCTTCTCAAACATTACAAGAATCTTGGAACACCTAGGCTCTGTCTTCTGAGCACTGGGAGTCTATAAAATCTCAAGCCTAAGTTTACTAAGTTTGAGAAGACATCCTCAGGAATTCCTTCTTTCACTCTAAGATCCTTTACTTCCTTTCTTAATGCCAATCATTGATGCATTAAAAATATTTTATCTAGATAATTTAGCTGTTTTTGGTGGGAGGGTTGTTTAATGTATCTAGACTTTCATGCTTCCAGACATAGAAGTCTGCTTAATCTCTCTGAGCCTTACATTAAATGGGGATAATAATAATAATTACCCTATAGGGTTGTTTTGAGGAATAAATGAAAATATACTAAAGCAGTTAATACAGTATTCAAAAAATAGTTTGTCAAATTTATATGTATATAACATATATGTGTGTGTATATATATATATATATTTTTTTTTTTAAAACATTGGAAGCCTCTTGTTCTCTGGACTAGCTCATTTTTGTGCAAACCTTAGAATAAATATCCTTTTGCCATCTTTGATTAATTAGAGAATATCCTGACATTGTTAGGTAAAATTGTTATTATTTGCAACTACTAATCTGAATGAATCAGAATCTGAAGGTTCTTTTATAGTTGAAGCAAAATAAAGGAACAAATTGGTTTCTGAAGCCAACAGAACTCCAATTTTCTTTCTTTTTTTTTAACATCATCAGAACAGCCTCATTTTTCTCATTTACTGATCTTAAATAAATATTGAACTTATAAAATAAGTTCCTTCTAATAATATAATTTTATCTGTTTGATTTATTAGAGTCTCATATAAACAATTGATAAATTATATAGGGTCCTCAGTGCTACAGGAGTTGATACCAGTGAGTTGAAGTAGCTGATCAAAGTTTCATGGATTTTGACGGAATTACACTGAAGGAGAGATGCTCTGGAGGTTTGGATGTTCAGATGGAAATCATCTCTCCCCATGCCTCACCCTTAACCACAGCTGTTGATTCTGCTAGCCCTCCCTGACCCTGGGACCATGTGATTCCTGAAGAAAGCAGCTTTAATCTCTTCCTATCCCAGCTGTCCTCCAGGTTCCCTTTCAAGAGGACTGAGTCCACTTTGTAGTTCTAGAATGTAAGCTTCACTAATGACATGGGGAAGCACTAAAGTCAGGGTCCTTGGGTCTTTCAAACAACTCATATCTTTTTCTCTAAGACAAACACCCTCAGTCCCCAGTTTACTCTGGGTGAAGCACTGTCCTAAGTATTTTATACCCATCATATAATTTATACCTTCCAAGAATCTCAGGCTACCGTCCAATTTTTCTCCTCCCCTTCACAGTTGTAAAACACTGTCTATACTCACTGTGATCATTTCCTCACTTCCCACTCTCTCCTCAACCCTGGCATCCACCACGTCACTCCACATCTACCACTCTGGCTAAGGTCACCCATGATTTCTGTGCTGTTAAATGCAATGAGCATCCTTCAGTCCTATTTTACTTGACCTTTCATCATCTTCCCACATGGCTGAGCACTGCTTTCATGAATCAGTCTTGCCTTCACTTCTGTGACCCACGATTTTTAAGCTTGGTTTCACCTCCCCTACATCCTTGTCAACCTTGTCATTCTTCTCACCCAAAAATAAATGTTGGGTTTCCTTGAGGTTGAGACCCAGGCCCTCTCCTCTCTTTACATTATACTTGATTCCTGGGGCATCTCATTCACATGCACAGTTTCAATTTCTTTCTCTGCTAATTTTCACCAAATTGTATTTCCAGTTCAGGTCGAGCTGCCTGCTGGACAACTAAACTTGAATGTCTCAAGGGCACCACAAGCCAACAGGTCCAAAATCACTCAGGCTCCTTCCCCAACACCTGCTACTCCCCTGGGAGTACCTCTCCTACAGATTGGCAACATTAGCCATCCAAACCAGAAACATGAGCATCATCTGTGACGAATTCCTGTCCCTCTCTACTCCCCTCCTACTCCATCCCATCTATTACCAAGCCCTGTTTATTTTATTTCCTAAATAGTTGTCTGATCTGTTTACTTTGCTCTAACTCCCTTTATTCCCACCCCTTTGTAAGCTACCATCTTATTTCATCTGGACTACAGTAGTGGCCTCCTAGCTGGTGTGCCTAAACTAATTTTACCACCTTCCTCCAAACCTATTCTTATTAAGAGATCTCTTCTAAAGGAAAATCTGATAATAGCAACTCCCTGATTAAACCCTCAATGGCCTCCCACTGATTTTAAGATAAAAACAAAACATTGTGAAACCCTTCTTATCTCTTCACCCTCACCTAGTTCTCTTTTATTCTCTTCCCTCCAGCCTCACTGGTCTTCTTCCTCATCTGCCACCACAGGACTTTTTCACATCCTGTTTCCCTTCTTATCCAGTTAGCTATCCTCATTCTTAAGTGCTCAATGCAAGTATAAGCTTCCCAGGAAAACCTTACCGAAAATTTCTTATCACATCAGATCCCCCTTTTATAGGTTCTTATAACTGCTGCTATTCTTAGCTGCACTTTTCACAGTTACAATTTTATATTCGTTAGTATGATTACCTAGTCATTGTGCTCCATCTGGTATTTCTCATAATTATATCCCAGTGCCTAACACAGTGCCTGGCTCACAGTGAGAGCACAACAAATATTTGTAGGATGAAAGATCAAAAAGATAGATAATATTTCTAAGATAGGTGCTATTATTAACCCCATGTTACATAATGAAAAAATTGAGGCTCAGACAGGGTAAGTACATTACTAAGCTAAGAAGTAGCTGAGGCAAAATTTGAGCCTGTCTTTCTGATTCCAGAGCCTGCAATGCTTAAGCAGCACTCTGTTTTCCCAAGTGGACCAAACACCAGACTAACAAAACAGTCCGGACAAAACCAGACTAACCAGCAGCTTTTTAAGGACACCAGTTCTCTACAGCCACATCTGCATAATCCTGGACATCAAAAGCAGAATCCTGCAAATCAAAACAGAATCCTAGAATCCTGGAGTTGGATGGAATTTACAAATCCTCTGTTGAGAAGACACAATCGGTCCAAAGCCACAGCAAGGTGGTGGCAGATTTAGGGTTAGAACTTCTAACTCCAAACTCGGTGCTTTACACCCTGAATTCTATATATCCACCCTGCCTCCTTTTCCAGGGCAGGAGCTTAGTGTCCAAGGTCCAAAGTTCAATCTGCCAAGAGCAATGGCCTCCAAACTTTTTTGACTGCAGTCAATTTGTGATGGGGGAGGGGGAGCAAAAGTCAACAGATCCCTGAATCTACTTATTCTCACTTTCCAAGGTAAAAGAACTCAGTGCTATCAATTAGGGGCTATCCTACAAGCAAATTTAGGGAGATCCTTATACATCTGCTGTAGCAGTAGGAGTGTGGCTGCTTCAGATTTGAACTACATTCTTGGTCTGCCCCAGACAACTGTACTAAACTGCTAAACCCATTAACGGCATTATCTGTTCTAGTGTATACAACTCCATGAGGGAGGTACCATGATTAAGCCTACTTTAAAGATAAAGAAACTGAAGTTTAGAGAGATTGAGTAATTTATCCAAAATTACAAAGATTTTGAGGGACAGAGTGGGAACTTAAATCCAAATGTTCTAGGTCTAGGCTCTTAACCACCATAGTAAGCTCCTTCAAAAACAAATAGCCACGGGGACTTCCCTGGTGGTCCAGTGATTAAGATTCCACACTCCCAATGTGGGGGGCCTGGGTTCCATCTCTGGTCAAGGAACTAGATCCTGCATGTCACAACTAAAAAGATCCTGCATGCCACAAGGAGGATCTTGCATGTGGCAACAAAGATCCCATGTGCTGCAAGACCTGGCGCAGCCAAATAAATAAATATTGAAAAAAAAAAAAAGAAAAAACAACTATGCCGTATATGTCTTAAAGTCCAGTAATTGGAACTTCATTTCTTTCACTACTGTTTGCCTAGTATCATTTCATTCTAAAAACTAGTTTAATATAAACAAACATGAGGTGTCCAGATATGGAAAGATATATTAAATACAAATATGTTCAGATATGGAAAGATATATTAAAGGCAAAAAAAAAAAAAAACCAGCCATGGTAGACTATGTCTGATCTCCTATATGCACTAAAAAGTATATATATATACTTCTGGAAGGATACACAATAAACTATTAATCTATTAGGAGTGGGCCTGGGGAGGCCATAAGGAAGCAGCCTTTTACTATTTACTTTATGAGCAATTATTATTTGTATAATTTTTAAACTTGAAACATGTACTGTAAATGTAAATAAACATCTTTTCACAGTATATTTAACTAAAAAGTCACCAGAAACTAAACTGATTCAAAACTAGCAGTAATGTAATCCCGCTTTTCACATTCAAACCAACACCCATGACAATGAAGGCAAAGAGTAGTAAAGCAATGCAAACACTGGAATCTGATCAGTGTTCAAATCCCTGATTCCACCATTTACTTGCTTATGATTTCAGATAGGTTATCTAACTTCTGTGAGCCTCAGTTTCCTCATCTGTGAAATGGGCACAATCCTGCCTCACGGGATAGTGGTAAGGATAAGAGAGATAACAAATGTTAAGCAGTACAGAACTTGACAGGTAGTCAGCAGTCAATAGGACTGGTAGCCATTATTATGCATTGATGACAAAGCATTCTTCCCCCATCAAAGAAATTCCAGCTATGCTCATGCTTGTGTGATAGGAGATGAGAGGTTGCCCAGAGTCCAGGGGCACTCAGGCTTGCGTGTAGAAAAAAGGACTAATGGGCTTCTATTTTTTCAGTCTGTGTGCTTCCAGGATCTCCAGCTATACTTTAAGAATTATTAACTATTTGTCCTCAGGAGAAAATTATGCTTGTGAATCTTTGTGGGTGGGGAGGTTTGAGGACTATACTTTAAGCTGCTTTTCTTTGGTTTAGTTTCATTCCTCATCCATCCCCTGCCTCCAACCCCCAATCAGGACATTTACAAGCTGAAGAAATTTGATCAACCATAGGAATTTTTGCAGGTCAGTTTGACCCAAGGTGGAATCCAAGGATGGGACCACATCCCTTAACCAAAATTCTGAAATTCAAAACACTCTAAGATCAAAAGCTTTTTCATAAGTCTAAGGCAAACAAACTCATTTGCAGGAAGACCCTGAACTGCCATGAGGCTACTTAACATCTTTACTGATTGCACCTGGGATGAGTAGTCATACATTTTTCTGAGGAAATATGGATGTGCTTGATTAAGTGGTGCTGCCCTGGACCTCACTAAGGATTTTACGTAATAGGCAGTAGATGTACCGTATTACCTTGTTAAAATCTGAAAAATTCTAAATTCTGAAAAACATCTGGCTCCAAGGGTTTCAGATAATTTATTGTGGGCCTGTCTTTCCAGACAGGCTTTCAAGTCTTCCTTGTTCACAGCCCAACTGCTTCCTATCGTTCATCAGCTGGGTCATCTGTGAGGGCAGACAAACCTGGCTAAGACTCAGAGGCCTCAAGGCCCCCCTGGGAACTCAGCACCATGGACAGTAACACACCCCATTGTTGCTGCCAAATTTGCTAACATCTTGGACTTAGTTTTCCTACATGTAGAAAGAGAGTGACTGCAGTGCAGCATGCCAGAGAAATGCAACCATTGTTTTCTAACAGTAAAACACAAGGTATAGGGATGGGGGTGGGGGACAGCTGATGTGGTCTGGGCAGAGGAAATAAATGTGTTTCTTATCTTTTTCCTCCAGCTGGTTCCAGGCTCTTCTCCTCTGACATTATTAACAGCCTGGCAGGTACTCTGAACGTTTGTTTCCATCAAGTTTCCTTGCTTTTCTAATCTACAAATACTTCTGGCTGGTTTTCTTTCCTGAGTGTTCTGTGTTGCTTAGCCACTGGATTTTCCCAGCCTCATCTACCCAGCAACCAGGTAACTAGGTGGAAACCTTGTTAGACATGGAAAGGAAGTTCCTAGGGGACTCCTGCCAGCCCTGGCCACTCTAATAAAAGGGGGGTGAAGTAAGCCACAGGTTCCCAATGTTGTCCATGCTCAGATTATCATTAGGTCCCTGAAGAGGAAAAGAGGGGCAACAGTGAGGTAGTTTCCATCACTACTAAGTGCAGTCACATCCAGCCTCAAAGAAAACAATGCCTCAACTGGCAAGTGTAAAGTGACAGTAAGTTAGAGCTGCAAGGGTCCTTAGAGAGTCTACACTGGAAGCGGTAGAAGCAGAATGGTTGCTTTTGTCTAGTCAACAAATATCTATTAATTGTCTAGTTATGTCAGGCACAGCCTAGTTACCAGGGATGAAAAATACAGCCCCATCTTTCTCCCCGAAATCAGAGTCAGGTGGGAGAGAGAGACAAGTAATATTTAGAAGTACAGAGTGCTGAGTGCTATATTAGGGAACATGAAAGGACTTATAGGAAGCCAGTGGAAGGGAATCCAACCCAGGCTGATGAGTCTGGGAAAAGATGCCTGAGGAGGAAACACCTGAGCTGAGATTTTAGGGATGTGCAGGTGGGTGCAGCAGAGGATTTCAAGAAAATAGAATAGCACAAGCAAGGGAGGGGCACCGTTCAAGGACTCAGACTCGTCACCTCTTTGTATTTGTATGTATTTGACCTTATTCCACAGCTAAAGTCATCTTGTCTCTGATGACCAAAGCCATGTCTTGTATCTCCATGTATCCCCAGAACCTGTTCCATTCCCTGTATACAATAAGTGCTCCATCAATGGTTATCAGTGATAATGGCTTTAAGGCCACACATATCAGAACTGTGCCAGGCAGATGATGTCACAGTAGAAATCAGAATGTGACAGTAGAAACTTGGACATGCTCACTCTCTGCCTCTAACCCTTGATAAGCTGCCCCAAGCAGGAACTTTGACCTGAAGTCTCCAGCAAACTGCAGAAATTGAAATTGCTCCCGACTTCCCGTGGCTGAAAGTTCCTCAGGAAAGTGTGTGGCCCCATACTCTCATTCTCAAGAAGATTTCATTTTGAGCCCCAGCACCTTATTAATCAGCCCATTTACACTGGGAGAATTCCATGGCCTCCCTGAGCTGCTGCTTTTCTACCCACAAATATCAAGCTTGTTCCTGGTTTACCTGTCTCAGGGGCATATTATGAGGGTAAAAGAAGGGTAGTTACATTCACAGCAAGCCCTTTGAAAACATAAAACATCACTCACTCAGGTTATAAACGATGTTCTACTCATAAGAAATCAGAAAGCCCAAACTCCCCTGCTGCCAACCAGCTGTTGGTCTTAGCTAATTCTTTTTCTCTCTCTGGACCTCATTTCCTTCCCTGTGGTAGATTCTACAGATGACCCTTGCAGATCTCACACTGTTCCATGATTTTTTTTTTTTTTTTTTTTTTTTTAGTACCTATAAACTAAAAGCCTTCAGCAGCCTTTGAAAATTGTGTTCTGGGACAGCTGGGTGTTAATCCTGTGTTCATGTCATAACTCATGTGTACCAAAGTTCCCAGCATTGGCTGGATGCATTGCAGCAGGCATAAGTCTAGTTGTCCCTGGCAAACTGCAGTGGTTACAGTCCAGAAAGGTCCTTTTTTTGCTGGAGACTCGAGGACCGGGCAGTGGCCAGGCAGCTGGGAGAGAGATTCAAGTTGCAAGCCCAAGGAAAGGCTTCCCCTAGATGTAAGCATCATTTAACTGCAGAAAATGGTTTCTGTAACATTGGGGCAATCCACTGCAGCTTAACAGGAACTTGGCATTGAAAAGAATTAAATCTCTTCAGGTTGCTGGGTTCTCTCTCTCTCTCAATCTCTGTTGTCCTCTTTTCTGTCCACTCTTTTTTTTTTTTTTTCTTGCTGTACGCGGCCCGCTCACTGTTGTGGCCTCTCCTGTTGTGGAGCACAGGCTCCGGATGCGCAGGCTCAGCGGCCATGGCTCACGGGCCCAGCCGCTCCGCGGCATATGGGATCCTCCCGGACCGGGGCACGAACCCGTGTCCCCTGCATCGGCAGGCGGACTCTCAACCACTGCACCACCAGGGAAGCCCTCTGTCCACTCTTTATCTTGCCTTATCACTGATTCACTTTCTTCCGTCGCAGCTCCCTGACCCACCTTGGGGCTCCAGCTCTCCTTCCTCATTTCCCCCTTCCTCCCCAAGATGTCTCCTCTGCCCCCTCCTTCTCTCCTAACCTTGTGTTTCCCAACCTCTGCATCCTCCCTGTTGCTTTCATCTTTGCCTTCCTTTTTTTCTGTGAGAATCACTAGGCTTCAGTCCACCCAGCTGTAAGGAGAACATAACCCTTTAGAAAGGTGACCTCATTTACTATAATTCTCCCACCGCACAGGCCAGTGGGAGAGGTCACCCACCCTCCAGCCCCTCCATTATCCCTGCTGGAAGTGATGAAATTGAGAGAGGAGATGAGTTTTCAAAGGGCACCCAACATACAATACAGTAAATACCTATTTTTATTTAAGTTTTAAAATAATTTTAAGGTAAAGCATGAACATTACAGAGAATTTAGAAAATACAGAAAAGAAAAAAGAGGAACATTTAAATGAACCATGGTTGCCTCCATCCAGAGACAACCCTTAATAGCACTTTTCTTTAATTCCTCCTAGGATGTTTTTCTAGTATTTTTGCATACTTGTGGTTATACTGTAAGTACAATTTTGTAACCTACTTTTTTCCACTTCATATTATAACATAAGCATTTCCCTCATGGTATTGTAAACTCTTTAAAAACATTATTTAAATTTGTTTACCCTGTGCCCTGTTTTTGGGACATTTTTATGTGTTCCAAATTTTCTATAAAAATAATCAATACTGTGATAGCCATTTTTTAATTTTGTTTTTGGTTTGATTGTTTGTTTGTTTTTGTTTTTGTGATTTTGACCGCACTGCACAGCATGTGGGATCTTAGTTCCCTGACAAGAGCTTGAACCCGCACCCCCTGCATTGGAAGCACAGAGTCTTAACGACTGGACGGCCAGAGAAGTCCCTTTTTTTTTTTTTTTTTTTTGTGATAGCCAGTTTTAGCTATCAGTTTAACCAGTTTTATGTGCAAAGTTTATACAGTCAGTGTGCTGTAGAGTTGAAGAGTGAGGCCTTGGAGCCTGGCTGCCAAGCTTGGAATCTGGGCTCCACACTTACAAGTCATATAACCTTGGGTAAATTATGGGTCTCAGTTTTCACTTCTGTGTAAGAGGGATGATAAAAGTAACTTTTTCATGGGGTTGTTGTTAGAATTAAATAAGATGACTCGGGACGTCCCTGGTGGCTCAGTGGTTAAGAATCCACCTGCCAACGCAGGGGACACGGGTTCAATCCCTGGTCTGGGAAGATACATGCCGTGGAGCAACCAAGCCCGTGGACCACAACTACTGAGCCTGCACTCTAGAGCCTGCGAGCCACAACTACTGAAGCCCGCGTGCCTAGAGCCCGTGCTCCACAACAAGAGAAGCCACTGCAATGAGAAGCCCGCGCACCACAACGAAGAGTATCCCCTGTTCGCTGTAACTAGAGAAAGCCCGTGTGCAGCAATGAAGACCCAACGCAGCCAAAAAACTAAATAATAAATAAATAAATAAATAAATAAATAAATAAATAAATAAGATGACTCATCTAAAGCAGTTAGAACAGTGCCTGACATGAGTAATTATAAATGTTGCCTATTAGTGTTGCCTTATGGTAGATTCTCAGTAGTGGATTTAATTTGGTCCTTGATACATAGCGCCTAATTGCTTTCCAAAAAAGAACACACCCATATTGACAAACCTATCACGATTTGAACTGCCTGATGCCAAGGCTCCTGTTCTTTCTACTTGCCACGCCCCTCTAGTATCTCCTCAGGGAAGGGCTAGGAATCCCTGTATTAATTATTCTCTTAATGCAAAAGAAATGGATTACTGTTAAGACTAAGTGAAACATTCAGCACAATGCCTGGCACCTATTAAATTATTTGAGAATGAATACAACTTACATTGTATAATGTATTCTTACTTCATAGATTTAAAAGATGATTCCTTAAGATAATACTCAGGCTCTTAGCCCAGTTCCTGGCACAAAGGCAGACACTCAGAAAAGTCAGTCATCTATCTATCCATCCATCCATCTGTCCATCTCTCTGTTGTCTATTGTACTTCCCTGTCCTTAGCTCTCCAATGCCCAACCTGGCAAGGTGTGCCTTCACTACCCTCGTTGTTAAACATTCTCATTGACACAGCAGAATCCTGTTGTTGTGGTGTAATCAGGGTCCAAAGTTTGTACTGGAATAATAGGTTTGGGAGCCAGAGGGAAAGGATTGAATACCAGGATTGGATGAGAGATGGGACATAGGCTGCAGTGGAACGAAATATGTACTCACTAAGAGACAGGGTTTATGTGGGTGCCCCGAATGCTGCTGGGACCATGGGGGACCAGGAATCAAGAAGCTGACAACAGCAAGTAGCTTGGTCTCTGAGGACTTAATCCCTGTCCCTTTCACAGACACACACACACACACACACACATACACACATACATCTCTTCCAAGAAAGGAGAAGAGAAGAGCTCTTGGGAGTGGGTGTTCTGGAAGAGGGAAACAGCAGCCTGAGTGTTTCATTCTGGAATTTGTCACTTTCTTCTCAGCTGGCACACCCTGCTCGCCCCCAGGGTTGCGTTGCCACTGCTCCCTCCTCCTCCGCCCCCATTCCTTCTTGGGTCCCCTTAGCCCAGCTGAGTCAGGCCAGGATCTTCAAAAAGAATGTCAGAAAAATCAAAGAATAACAAAAGGGAAATAAACCCCAAATCACATGAAAAACCTTAGCCTTTGAGTTTGGCAAGTACAGGTTCCTGACCCAGCAGAGAACGTGGGGCCTTGTGGCATCCCAATTCCACCTGAGAGAGAATGTACATCCAGAGAGGCTCTTCTTACACTTTGAGGTTGTTTCCACTTGGTTTTTTTTTCTGCTCCCTCATTAAATGTCCCAATCCCTCGGACCATGATGGAGATGAATAGGGTTGCTGAGGAAGAGAGTGGAAACAACTCAGCTTTGGCATCAGAGAGACTTGGCTTCAAACCTTGCCTGTTGTTTGCTGAATGTATGAATCTGGCACATTAACTTAACCTCCATGAGCCTTGATTTAAATTATTCTGAGGATTAAAAGATAAAAGCATTTAACACAGAGTAGGAACCCAGAATGGATCTCTCTTTCTCACCCTGAGCTGAAGGATGTAACAAGTACTCAGCTTCTCTAAGAACATTTTCTTAGCATCAGTAGCTCTTTCGCCATTCGGCTCCCTGCCTCCCCAGACCCTGATCTGGCGAGGAGTGAAAGGTCATTTCTCTCATCAGCACATTAGACACACAGACACATGCAACAGGGAGGCATAAGAAAGTGTTTCCCCGGCTTCCCTGGTGGCGCAGTGGTTGGGGGTCCGCCTGCCGATGCAGGGGACATGGGTTCGTGCCCCGGTCCGGGAAGATCCCACATGCTGCGGAGTGACTGGGCCCGTGAGCCATGGCCGCTGAGCCTGCGCATCTGGAGCCTGTGCTCCGCAACGGGAGAGGCCACAACAGTGAGAGGCCCGCGTACCGCAAAAAAAAAAAAAAAAAAAAAAGAAAGAAAGTGTTTTCCTACACACAGAGGAAGAAAAGTCTTTCCTTTCCCAGCTTAGAAATTCACCCCTGGGGCAGGCACACAGTAACACACACACACACACAGAGATGGGAGTAGTACCAGGTCCTGGATGTAGCTCTTCAGAAGATTCCTTGAGGGCAGGACCTGGCAAGAGTCCGGGGCCCATTCTACACCGTCTCAGTTCAGGGTGAAGGCATAAAAGGCCTCCTCCTGGAGACCCCACCTGGCTGACTGTAGCTTCCAGGGCAGGGGAAAGGCAGGAAATACATCAGTTTTGTCAAAAGCCAGTAGAGCAGACAAGGTGCTGAACACCTTAATTTTATGACAGGCTTTGGCCAGTGGACAAAACCTACCCTAAAGCCACACCTACATGCTTTGAAATGCCTTTCATCCCAATATCATGGAAAATAATTCAATTTTAACTTATTTCTGTTGCCTCATATTTACCATTCATTTATCTCTTCTCTACAAACCTGTTATTTCTAGATCTTTTGTATAACATAATGATAGACCATAAAATTGGTTTATCTCCTCAGAAAGAAAAAGTTCCCTCTCGGTGGAATTAGAGTGGCACAAGGTCCCACGTTCTTTGCTGGGTCAGGAACCTGTATTTGCCAAACTCAAAGGCTAAGGATTTTCATGTGCTTTTGGGGGGGTTTATTTCCCTTTTGTTTTTCCTTAATTTTTCTGATGGTTCTTTTGAAGATCCCGGCTTAACTCAGCTGGGCTAAGGGGACCCAAGAGGGAATGTAGGGGAAGGAGCAGCGACAATGCAACTTTCCTCTGGCCTACTACTGAACTCCAACATCTTTTTCCAAGTTGGAAGTTGCTTAACTTCTCTGGGACTCATTCTTCCCAACTGTAACCTGGGAATGATACATTTATGAGGAACATATGAGATAATGGCTGAGCAGATTTCTGAGCTTCAGAAACTGTAACGTGCAAGGCAAATATCAAGCATTCTTATTCTTCCACTCATTTTCATTTTCATTATTGCATCAGGTGAAAAACCCAGTCAACCTACTTGCTGCTGCTGCTAATTCCCACGCCCAGTCCCCCAGACCCTCACACATATACGCTCACACATCCCTGCTCCGGAAAAGTGTGGAAGTGTCAACACCGCAGGTTCCTCTGCCAATGAGCCAATGCTCACATGCCCCCAAGGCAGCCTGCAGATGCCAGACTTGATGTTGATGGAGTTCTGAGCTGTGCAGTCTGCAGTTGCTGTGTTCCTCCACCTTATGCTCTGGTTCTGCCTCTCAAAGTTGCAGTAACTCACCCATTCTCCTTCCCAGACTTGAGTGAGCCTGTGCCTGGCGTGAGAGCAGGGAGTTCCACAGGAGTGGTGCTGAGAACTCTCGTCATCTTATTTCTCTGGCATGAATGGGTGTGTTGCTAAAAAAAAAAAAAAAAAAAAAAATTGGCTTTGCAATTCAGTTTTGCAGTCTCCTATGGAGAGAAGTGGGCAGCTGTGGTAATGAAATCGCAAGCTCCCAAAGAAGTTTAAGAAACAGACTACAGGGACTTTCCTGGTGGCGCAGTGGTTAAGAATCCGCCTGACAAGGCAGGGGACACGGGTTCGAGCCCTGGTCCGGGAAGATCCCACATGCCGCAGAGCAACTAAGCCCGTGTGCCACAACTACTGAGCCTGCGCTCTAGAGCCCGTGAGCCACAACTACTGAGCCCACGTGCCACAACTACTGAAGCCCGTGTGCCTAGAGCCCGTGCTCCACAATAAGAGAAGCCACCGCAATGAGAAGCCCGCGCACCGCAACAAAGAGTAACCCCCGCTCGCCGCAACTAGAGAAAGCCCGTGCGCAGCAACGAAGACCCATCACAGCCAAAAATAAATAAATAACATTAAAAAAAAAAAAAAAAGAAACAGACTACAGACCCTGTTCGTGGTGAGGGAGGGGGAGGAAGGTCTGCCTCTAACAGAGGGTCTGACTCAGAAGCAGTGAAGATCTCCAGTGTTCTCTCTTGAGTTCAGAGTTATGCTTATACCCAGAAATGAACCCATCCTTGGAGCCATGTCCATGGGAACAGGATTTGGCTGATGAGCAGCCCAAAGGCCTACTTGTCCCTGCACTCTGCCAGCTTGTCTCCCTATCACCACCCCACCCCAACCCAGGGTTTGTGGGTCTCAGCCATGTAGCCTTGAACATGAGCTTGACTTGGACTGAGCTCACTGGGATGGGGGTGGGGTTTGCCTTCTTCCTTATGGGGAACATCTCTTCCAATATGTAGCCTATTGCTGTAACGAACAAAGCAGATCTCCCCACACTTAGTGGTGATTTACATTCCTTAGGGAACGCTGTGAGCAAATCATCCCCTTGTAGAAAGAGCTAAGAGTTTGTGCTTGACAGAGCTTATGAAGGAAAAGTCCCCAGGTGGAAAGAAATTAGCAACCAGAGCTAATTCCAGCAGAAATGGAGCCCATCGTGCTTTTCTGTTTGGGGAATGTCAGAGAGGTGAACAGGACCTGAAGGCATCTCTTCCAAGGTTTTCACCCAGTGCCTACTCTATCCCTTATCTGTGGATCTTGCTCTGGTCCCAGCTAGGTTACCTGCTGCTTCCTCCAGGAAGGCTTCCAGGGCTGCTCTGCCCCACTGACCTCTCCTGTTCCAAGCCTGAACCTTTCCCTTTTCCACTAGGACAATCAAGATAAGATGGGATTTGGGGGGCAGGGGTTTAGAAAATTTCCTAGGAACTAAAAAAAGAATAAAATTGAAACAGACAGTATAAAAGCCTAGAAACTGAGGGATTTATGGCACTCAATAGCATTAGCCAGGGTAAGCAGAGTTTGCTTGCTTCCCCCCCAGGGCCCTCTTGCAGGTAGCATCAACTTCCCAGAAGAAGGAGGTCTCAGCATTATCCTTGATGCCCTACTCCCTTCCCCACAACCAATCTCTCCACTGTATTCTCCCCCAGAAGTGTCTCAAACCCATCCCCTGCTCCCCATCCTGCTGACTCTGCCTTATTCATGTTCTCACCATTTCTTTCCTGGACTCTGCTATAGCTTCCTCATCAGTTCTCCAGCCTCATCTCTTCACTCCAGCCTTTCTACACCGAATTTCCTCCTCTCCTGGGCTGCCTGAGGAATGTCTCATGCTTTAATAAAACTCAGCTCAAATGTCACCTCCTCCAAGAAGCCTCCTGGGACTTCCCCAGATAGGGCTAATCATTTCCTTCTCTGTGTACTTTCACTTACCTTATGAGAGTATTTATCTTGATGTGTTGGAATTGCTGGTTAACATGTCTAGCTACCCCACCACCCTTCATGGCAGCTCCTCCAAGGACACAGACTTTGGCTTTTACTTTGTATTTTCAGAGTCTAGCAGGCGAGCTGACTTTCATTTCATTTCAGAAAATGCTCAATGGAGAAAGGAAGGGAAAAAGAAAGGAAGGGAATGGTGAATGGAATGGAAACTTTGCACAGCTGTAGATGCTTCAGTTCCTGAGCTGCCTCCTATATCTTGTGAAGGATAAAAGGTAATTTCCCTAAAACAAACTCGTACTGGTGCATTGGCCCACCATTCTCTGTCACAAGTTTCACATGGTGCTGATGGCCCTTACACTTCCTTCAAAGCTACTGAAGAGGCTTACAGTCCTAAAGAAGAAACGGCCCAGGGAGATTAGGCAAGTGCCTAAGTTCTCACAGCCAACTTGTGACAAAGAGCAGACTAGAACTCAGGGCTCTTGGTGGGCCAGAGACCAGGGCCCTTGACACAACACCAATGGCCTCACTTCAGTTTTCCCTCCAGGTGACAGCATATAATTATCAACATTAGTATTTAGAATTTATATGCAGCTTTTGCTTCACTGGCTTTTTTATTATCCTTTTGATTAGTAATTCGGTATGCAGCCCAGATGTGGAGCAAAGCCAGGGTAGGGAGGGGAGAAGCAGAGGGAGGCTAAGGCCAAGTAGGGGACCATGATCCCCTGTGAAAGAGAGGACAGAGGGGAGTAAAGGTGCAAGAGGGCACATAGACTCAAGGGACAGTGTGTTGTGAGGGGGTGGGGGATGTCTGTACAGATGCTATATGGGCCTCAGGTTGAGTGGTCCAAGAGCCTGTCTTGGGGCTTCCACTCTGATGGGGCAGAGACAAGAAAAGCAAGAATATATTCAACCCCCAGCAGGTTAAACACCAATATCAACTCTGAGACAGACCACAAGGCTTAGGGAGTTCTCTGCCCAGCCCTGAAGAGAAGGAGACCCAAGCTCCATGACGGGGGCTATAGTGCATGCTAGGAGCTAAATGGAACTGGTCCAGATACTCCATGTCATGTGGGAGTGAGGGTGTCCCAGAGACCACCATTCAGTGTGCTATGGTATCTTTGGATGGGGGAGGGAGGACTCCCACTGCCAGAGCCTGGTTCTCAGTGCCTCCTTCCATCCCCAGTCCCAGCTTCAGCTTGCTCTGGGGTTTACTTTGCAGGCCCCTATTTTTCTTTTTTTTTTGTGCAGTACACGGGCCTCTCACTATTGTGGCCTCTCCCGTTGCGGAGCACAGGCTCCGGATGCGCAGGCTCAGTGGCCATGGCTCACGGGCCCAGCCGCTCCGCGGCATGTGGGATCTTCCGGACCGGGGCACAAACGCGTGTGTCCCCTGCATCGGCAGGCAGACTCTCAACCACTGCGCCACCAGGGAAGCCCCCTGCAGGCCCCTATTTACCTTCAGAAAATGAGACTCCTCTCCTTTCCCAACCTCCTGGTACTATGGTGAGACTCAACCTTGTAAAAAAATAGCCTCAGCCACTCCTAACACTCAAGATGAGGATACCTCCGTACTTAAAAAATGGAAACTGATGGTGGGGGAGTGGGGGGCGGTGATAAAGAGCAACACAGTCAGGGAGACAAAGCAGCCGGAAACTTTGGCTGGTATCTGAGGCTATCAGGTACCACTCTGGGAGAACCGAGGGAACACTCACCCACTGAGGGCCTATTTGGGGCCAATGTGTCACACATGCCATCTCACTTTGTCCTCATATGACCCCTATGAGGTGATTCAGCTCCCTCACTTTGCTAAGAAGAAACTCAAGGCTTTGGGAAGTTAAGTAACTTATTCAAAGTTATATAGTTAATAAGAGAGACACTAGGACCAAATCTTAGGCCCACAATCTTTAAAGCCTGTGCACTTCCCAGCACAGCACTGTTATCTCTAAATCAAGAGAGTTAATCTCTATGAGCCTGGCGTCTTCATGTGTAAAATAGAAAAAGAAAAAAAATATATATATATATAGCCTCATAGAGTTGTTAAGAAAATTAAATGTAAGATAATATTGGTTAAAAACATTAAAACCCGGCGTAGTGTCTGGTACATAGTAGGTGCTCAATAAGTGGTTTTTGTTTGCTTGTTTTTCTTTTTACGGCAGATCAATGTTAAAACTCCGGGCTTGGGTGCCTAGGGGCTCCAAAATGGGAGTACCGCCCTTCGCTTCTGGGGGAATGCGGGAGTAGGGTGAGGAAAAGGGCCGGGAAAGGGGGCTCGGCTCCAGGAACCAGAGACGCCAGTTACAGCTGCGCGCCCATCGCTCCGCTGCCTCCTCTGGGCTCCCCCGACTTCCCGCCCCGCCCCGCCCCGCCCCAGAGCGGGTCCGGAGTGCCTGGTGGGCTGATTCCGGAGCGTTGAAGGGAGCACGGAGCACGGAGCACGGAGCACGGAGGCGAGAGAGAGGCGGCGGCGGCGGCGGCGGAGGGAGGCGGGGAGGCGGGGGACCCTCCTCGCTGCTCTCCCAAGTCGGCGCCGAGCCGCCTCGGGCCGGGCTGAGGGCTGCGCGGCGGCGGCGGGGCCGAGTCAGGATGCGGGGCTCCCGGGACCGCGCCGGGCTGGGCGGGCTGCGGCGGCGGCGGCGGCGGGTGGCGGGAGGAAGCTGTCCGCGGTGCTGAAGAGGCGGCGGCGGCGGCGGCGGCAGCGGCAGGGACCCGGGGCCCGGAGCAGAGGAGCCCTTCTGGGAGCTTCACCGAAGCCGCGAGGCGGGGGCGCCGTCGCTCACCGGCTCATGCCGGGCCCCCCAAGCCCCGCGGAGGAGGTGGGACTGCCCTCTGCGGGACAGGTAAGGAGCCGTCTGGGGGCGCAGCGGGAGCGCACAGCTAGGCGCCTAGGGGATATTGAGCTGGGGAGGGCAGTGGGACCCCTCTCAGCGATGGGGGCTCTGACTTCCTGCTGGCGGCCCGAGATAGCGCCAAGTCCATCCTTACCCTTCCCCCTACAGGCTGGAGAAGCTGGGAGGGGCCCGAGGGACTGGGCCCCAGCCAGGCACCTGCGTACCCTGACCCTACACCACCAGGCCTTGACCCCGACCTCGGGCAGCTCTGAGACACCCTGCTCACAAGGAACTGTTGAGAGTCTCTTGGACTCCTGGTACCCCAGTCCCCACCAGGGCTCTGCGACACTAGGGAAATCTGAGCCAGCTTCACTAAGCTCCCCTCTCCTCCTCCAAGCCTGTTTATAAGGGTGACCGGGTGGCTCTGGTCCCTCCTGCCTCAACATTTCTTTGCCCTCAAATGGCCCTTGGGCCAAGGGATGGGCCAGGCCCATCTCTCCAGAGAAGGAGGGAGGTACCAGAAGATACCTCAGTTTTTTTTCCTGTGGCCCCCTGGACTCTCATGGAAGGAGGCTGGTTTTGCAACACGCTGCTTGGTGCATGAGGGCAGAGCTGGGGAACCTGAGTCCCATTTTCTATCATGTGACTGAATACTGGTGACCCTAGACAGAGCCTCCATTTGGAGTCCTCCCTCTTTCTGGCAAGAGCATGCTGAATGAGCTCATTCAGGCCTGCAAAGTGCTTCCAGTTCTTCAGAGCAGAGTTCTCTGAGTGGCAGAATGTAGTGATCAGAACAAAACTGCGTAGAGGAAGACTGGCCTATCGCCGTGGCTGACCACTGCTTTATCCCCATCCTCTCAACCCAGCACAACTTCTCCACCGTCAATCGTAGAAAGAGCACTAAACTAGGAGTTCCTAGCTGGGCGCTGGCATTTACTGGCTTTAGGCCAGTTACCTGAGCTCTCAGAACCTCAGTTTCCTCATACCTAAAGTGTCGATAAGCTAGCTGCTCTGTTCACCTCAGGGCACTGCCTTAGGTGTCAATGAAACAACGCCCATGATTGAAGCCTTGTCAACTGTACGCCACCATACAAGTGTGAGCTGCTCTCACTGTCCCCATCCACCAGTCAGGCCTGCTGGCGGAGACCTGATCATTGCCACCCTTACCCCATTTTCTCCCAGCCCGGCCATGGCTTTCTTTGTCCTTGGCCTTCCTGGGGCACCAGAGTAAGTGAAGCTCAACTTATAAATCTTGAGGAACCCAAAGGGTTCCCTCCCCTTCTCCTCTTCCATCGTCACCTATAGAAGACAATATAGGGTGAGAGTCTGACTCACAGTTTTGTTTTGTTTTGTTTTGTTTTGTTTTTTCCCAAGAATCACAGATCTAGGGAAACAGCTCCTTGAAGGCAAGGACTGTGTTGTTTTCATCTCTTTGCTTGCCTCCACACCTCCCCTCCCCCATAGCACCTGGAAGATAGTAAGGACTCAGTAGTTGGGTGTCAAATAAGAGAATGAAGTTTTAAAATATCTCAGAATAAAAGCATTTGACTGGAAGTCAACAGCCCTGTGTTCTGGTGCCAGATCTGCCACTGACTGTCTGAGACAGCTCCCTTCCCCTCTGTGGGCTTCAGTTTTCTCATCTGTAAAAGAAGAGGGTTGAGCTAGATGAATTTTAAGATTCTAAGCCTTGATGTTCTGTGGGGCTCTCTGAGGGCCAAGCCCACACATCCCTCAGCTCTCCTTGAACACAGGATACCAGCTGTATTAACCTGGTTTGGAGGGTAAGTTACGTCCTCTCAGTAAAGAACTAGATTTTATTAATGGAGTAGAAGGGAACAAAGGAACCAGAAAAGGCCATGTATGGTTTTGGTGTTTTCTTCAGATTTCCCTCTCTTCCTTATTTCCCTGAGAAAGTCATGAGGGTGTACAGAGTTGCTGAGCTGGGAGGGTCCCTGCCTCCAAGCCAAGAGGCCAGGAAAGCACTCCCCCCAGAACATCACTGTGAGTAGCCAAGGGGCCAGGGACCCAGCCCTAGGCCATTTCCTCCCAGGGATGCTTCCTGGTAGGGATCCCCCTCCTAAGAAGACTAGAGAAGGGCACAGTCTGGAAAGATCCATCCCTGGGGAGAGTTTTTTAATTTAAAAACAAAATGATCTTCTCTGACAATAATTTTCCTCAACTGCGGCAGGCCCGGTGATGTTCAGAAAAACCTTAGCTAATTGGCACTTGGGTAGAGCTGAGTAAGCCATGCCAGTGACCTCCCGCACTTACCCTGCAAGCGCCCAGCCAGGGTGGGGGACTCAGCCCCTCCCCCACGTCGGCACTTTCTGGCTCCCCGCTGCTGGTGCAGCACCGGCAAGGATCAGCTCTCGGCTCTCCAGAGTTAATGGACGGTCACTAACCCTCATAACAAAGTGACGGCAACGGTGGCAGCAGAAAGCATAGAAAGGGGCTTTATTTTCTGCGAGACTGGTCTGTCAGGGTGCTGGCCTGCCGCGGGGACTAGAACAGTGCAGCACCCCTCCTTCTGCAGCTGTCTGGATAGACTTCCCACCCCCAGAGCTGTCAGGGTGCAGGGCACCTCTCTGGTCACCCAGGCAGACACATCTGGCTCCTCTCCCAGCCAGGGAAAACTACCCACTGGCTGCTACTTATCTTCCCCTCCAGCCCCCTCCCTACTGAGGCTCCCATTCTGACCCTCTTCACAAGGCCTCAAAGGGAAAAAGAGAGTCAACGCGGGCACATGACTTGTTGATCTCGGTTATCTGGAGCTGGGGGTGGAGGGGGATGTGTGGCTGGGAGATCTGAGGAAGAGGAAGAAATCAATGTGACATGGTCATTAAGAAATGGTGTGTGTGTGTGTATGTGTGTGTGAAGAAAGAGACTGAAACTGAAATACTCACATGCAGGCCCCTTCCCCTGGTAGCACACACAAAATGACAGAGGCAGAGAATATCTGGAGAAATCTGTACATTATTAATTACCTTCAGGTTCAAAAGGCCAATTCATCTGTGCATCCTCAAGGGACTTCCAGCCCTAAAGTACACCATTCCAGGGAGAAAAAAGCAGAAGGAACAGGCTTCAGTTTGGGAAGAAGAAACATCCCAGATCTCTAAACCTTTGGCACTTTACAACCTCCTTCCCTTCTTAGGGGCTCGGTGGACAGCCTGCCTGGAGCAAGGCCCCCTCTGCTACAAACCAGGGGACACTAAGGACTGATCTCATTCCTGCTCTTTGTATCCGGGTCCTCTCGTCTCTTGCCTCCTCCTTTATTCGCTCTCCCTCCTTCCTGCAGCTCCTCTACCACCCTGCCCCCTCCCAACCTCGCCCTCCTGCCCCAAGCAAACCAAGCAGGGAGTGAGGGCCCAATGCTAGATGTGTTATCTTCCACCATTAGATGCACTATTTGATTCTAAGTGGTTGAGAATGAGCTGCTTCAGTGGGGAGACAGGTTGTTTCAGCAAGAATAATGATTTGATTTCCACCTGAAAATGGACTAATTTGAGTAGTGGTGTCACCATTCCAATTCTCCCAGCAATTTTCACCTTTGTCAGCTACAAACCCAGCCCCCAGGCAAGCGGATTTTGCTCTGAAGGAGAGGCAGTCCAGCCTATAGAAGCCCAGGGTGGCAGTGGATAAAAAAGAGGGTGGACTGATGTTCCCGGGAAAAGAGCAATTGAGAAGCTTCCCATTGGAGCTGAGAAGCGTTGCAGCTGTTTCTGTCTCTTTCCTGGGTTTCCCCCTCAGCCCTCTTCTCCTCACTCTCCACAGGTCCTTCAGTCATTCTCAAATCTCTCTCCAGCCCTGACCAGCACCCAGGGCTTCAACTCTATACATCAATTGCCAGGTGGAGTTTCTACTCTTATATCCCAAAGGCACTTTTAAAACCAAACTCAAACACGTATTCTCATTCTGCTCTTCCTTTGCGTGTGTGTGTGTGTGTGTTTCATTTTTCCAGCTTGGTACTTGATGACCCGTTTCAATCTAAATATTCTTTTTTTTTTTTTTCAGCTCAGGAAACACGTTCTGCTTTTACTTCTTTATTTACTATTTTTCTCCTCCAGTGTCTCTGTTCTGTCTTTCTGACACTCCTGTTAGGTGGATGTTCGATCTCCTGGGACTCTCCTCCATGTCTCTTCACTTGCATATCTTCCATCTTTTTGTCTTTTTCCTCTATGTCTTGGGAAATTTCATTAACTTTTTCTTTTACATTAAAAAGTTAGTCTTTAACTGTGACCATTCTATTATCCAGCTTCTCCATTGAATTTTTGAAAAATTTAGACAATTATTTTCAATTTCAAAAATACTTTTTTGTTCTTTGACTGCTCCTTTTTCATAGAAGACCATTCTTCTTTTATGGATGCAACGTCCTCTTACATCTCTCTAAGGACATGAATTGAAAAAAATTTTTAATATCTTTTCTATAACTTGAATGATTTGGGAATCTTATTGGGTCAATTTTCTATCTGTTTATTTAATCTTTCTCTTTTATTTTCATGTAGCTGTTTTTCATAATCCTCCGAAGTTGGGTAAGTTTGTTTCCCTAACAGGCCTCTCCTTTGAACAGGAATTGTTCTTACTTCTGGTGTTTGGGACTGTGAGTGTCTCTGTACTGATTTCTTCACCAGGGGATCTTATCTGTTCTTTATCTCCTAGAAGTTTCTCTGTGCTTCTGATCCACTGATATCATTCTTTTCTGTTTTCCAGTTTTGTTGTGATTTTATTCTTTTGAAAATATATGTCTTGTCATTTTAATGGAAAGTTAAGAGGGAGAAGAGGTGGTCATTTGTGCTCAGGCTGCCTTCTTGAACCAACAGCTTCCCCCTAGATTTTTTGCCTAAGTTGATGGCATCACCTTCTACTTAATCAAAAAAAAAAAACCCAGAACCTGGGAGTCATTCTTGCTCCTACCTCTCCCTCACTTATAGTTAGTCTCAAAGTCCTATTCATTTAGCCTCCTAACTACTCCTCAGGTATGACCCTTCATCTCCATCCATTTTGCTATAGATCAGGTTCAGATCCTCACCCTCTCCTGCCTGCATTTTTACAATATTCTCTTAACAGGACTTCCATTTTCACACTCTTCAAATCCTTTCCGCTGCCACCCAGACTGCTCTGCCTAAAACATGGGTATGACCATATCACTTCCTTGCTACAACCGTCATTGGCTCCCCACTGCCCAAAGAAAAAAGCTTCTCTGCAAGGAATAGGAAGCCTTCCCACCTCTCTTGCTTGACTCCATCAATACCAAGCCACCTGGTTTCCCCTCTATAACACCACCCCATGCCTCTGTGCTGTTTCCTCTGCTGGAAATGCTCTTCTCTCATTGTCTCACCTAATGACTCATTTTTTTCTTCAAAACTCAGTTCACAGGCCACCTGCTGTGAAAGCCTTTTCCTAGTTCCCACCATCACCTCCACTCCCATCTCAGGACAGGAGTCCCGCATCAGGGCACTAACACTCCGTGGACCGCTAGCACAACTTACTCCATGGCATTGAAACTTTGTATTTGCTAGTCTGTATTCTCCACTACTCCTCAAAACAGGTACCACTTCTGGTTTATTTTTGCATTCCAAGAACTGGTCTGAATTGCTTAAGAAATGTTTGTTGTGCAGAACTAAATGTGCCCCAGCCAGATGTGCTCCACCCATCCCAGTACTGGAAAGTACTTTCTTAAGGAGGAGACTCAGCACACCTAGCTTATTCATTCACTAATTCGTTCACTCATTCATGAAATCAACTGTTTCTGGAATGCCTACTATGTGCCAGTCAAGGGGCTGCAAATATGAGGGACAGACACACTCCCCACCCTCTTGAAGCTCACAAGCTCTGGTGAGGGAGAAAGACATTAATCAAGGAATTACACATATATAAATAGAGACTGTGATAAGCTCTTGGAGAGGAAGAGCTGGAGCCTGGAGAGCAGATAACCAGGCAACCTAAATCTAGGCTGAGGATGGAGGGGTGACCTCCCTAAGGAGGTGACTTTTGAGCTGAGAGCTGAAGTATTCTGATGTGCATGGAGACAATGCTTCTGAGCAGTGCAGCTGTGAGGTAAAGGAGAGGGAGAGGACAGGAGCTGAAGGGGGGAAGTGGCACTGAGTACAGATGTTCCAGTTATCTATTCCTGCCTAACTACCCCAAAATTTAGTGGCAAAACAATGGACATTTTATTATATCTCACAATGTTTAGGGTCAGAAATTCATGCAGGTTTGAGCTATGTGATTATTCCACTCCATGTGGCATGGACAGAGGTCACCCTGTGGTATTCAGAGGACAGACGGGCTGGTTTGAAGAGTCCAAGATGGCTTCACTCATGTCTGGCATCTTGGGGATGACCAGAAGGCTGGGCTCAGCAGGCGCCACCGACCAGAGCATTACACACACACAGCCCCTCCAGCATGACGGTCTCAGAGTAATCCACAGCAGCTCAGGGTCCCAAGAGTGAGTAGTCTAGTGAACAAGGTGAAGGCTGCATGGCCTTTTATAACCTGGCCTCTGAAGTCTCATAGCATCACTTTTGCTGGGCTCTGTGGTGGAAGCAGTCACAAGCCCACTCAGATTAGACAGGAGGGACATAGACCCCTGCCTCTCGATGGCAGGAAAGGATTAGCAGTCGGGTTTTACAGTTATCACTTTTTTAAGCCAGGGGAACAACAATATGTTTAAGTGCCATTAGGAAGGATCAGGAGTTTGGAGCCTTTGAAGACAGAGGAGAGAGAAAGGATAATCCATTGCGTTAGCTTCCTGAGGAGGCAGCTGAAGCAAAGAAAGCTGAATTCCCCATTTTCCCTCAACTCTGCTGCCTTCCAACCTAACCCTGACCCCAGACTCTTGCTCTCTTTACTGTGAGATGCAATAAGCTTCAACCATGACTCCAAAGCTGGCTTGGGAGCTCTCTTGCTTACAGGCCAGAAATCATCAAATCCAGCCCTAAGCCATCTACAAACAGCCACCAAAGTCACAACACTTCACAGTTTACAGGACAGTTTACATATTATCTGCCTGGAAGATAGTCTAGCACCTATTCTTAAAGATAGCACCTCTTCCCTGGATTGTAATCATTTCTATTTAATCTTCTGCCCTGCTAGGAAGTTCTGGCTTTTATCTTACAGCTTAGAAGCAATCTCTCTTGCTGCACTGAGAGATAGTGGTCAGAGGTTGAGCTCCCTCACAATAGCTCTGTATTTATTTGAATCCAGACCTTAAAGTTATCTAGGCAGCCATCTTTGGGCTGCTAAATCACCGCAAATCTCTTAATCTTTTCTTAAAGCTCCCATTTCCCATTCCCTTCACTAAGGCCCTGATTTTAACCCATTCAAGACCAAGTCTTCACCATTCTCACACCCACACCATCTATCACAACCCTCTACACACGGGTAGGCTCTGAAATGTGTAGTAAATGAAAGGCCAGGATTTGGACTCAGTTAAACCTAGGTTCAAATCCAGGGTCTGTCACTGTTTAATCTTGGGCAAGTTACTTAACTTTTCTGAGCCTCAGTTTCCTCATCTGAAAAATGAGAAATAATAGTAGCCAATTTCATGAGTTGTTGTACAGTTTTTTTTGTTTTTTTGGGGGGGGAAAATGAACACATTTTATTTAAGAAATTTAATGATTTTGGAGGATTTATTTGACTAGGTTGATAAATAAAACATTTAGAAAAGAAATATTTGTCAAAGGACCTTTTGTCATACTATTTCTTCCTACTGAGCTGTTCTTCTTTATTTTTTGATTTTTATTCTATTTTATTTTTTTTGCTTTATAACAAATTTAATCAGTTATACATATACATATGTTCCCATATCCCCTCCCTTTTGCGTCTCCCTCCCACCCTCCCTATCCCACCCCTCCAGGCGGTCACAAAGCACCGAGCTGATCTCCCTGTGCTATGCGGCTGCTTCCCGCTAGCTATCTACCTTACGTTTGGTAGTGTATATATTTTGTATATATTTTGAGATAAAGTGTGTGAAACACGGGGCTTGTGTGAGGATGCAGTAAATAGTAGCTGTTATAATTTTACCGGCTTCTGATGAGGACTGGCCCCATCCACTTATTTATTTATTTGTTTGTTTGTTTGTTTATGGTTGTGTTGGTTCTTTGTTGCTGCACGCGGGCTTTCTCTAGTTGTGGTGAGCGGGGGCCACTCTTCATTGCAGTGCGTGGGCCTCTCACTATCGCGGCCTCCCTTGTTGCGGAGCACAGGCTCCAGACGCGCAGGCTAAGTAGTTGTGGCGCACAGGCTTAGTTGCTCCGCAGCCATGTGGGATCTTCCCGGACCAGGGCTTGAACCCGTGTCCCCTGCACTGGCAGGCGGATTCTTAACCACTGCTCCTGTGGTCTCTTTTTAACGGTATTCATGGTGCTTCTTCCCAGACATTTCAGAGCCCACCAGGCAGTGCATGCAAAAAACTTCCTCTAAGCCTGACGCCCACAGCTAATCCTGAACTTGATGCTGTTCAGGCCAGCATGAGCTCTGATCAGACAGGCCTGGGTCAAATGGGGCTCTGTCGCTCTCCAGCTGTGTGTTCTCAGAAAACCTGTTTAACCTCTCTGAGTCGCATCCTCCCCACCCATGTGAAAGAGGATGGATTCAGTGAGATACTGCATTTGAAGCACTTGGCATGGTGTTCAAACAAAGCAAGCACTCAATAGATGGCAGCTGACATGTGATGACACCAGAGCACAGTTGCTCTTGAGTCAGACTTCCAGGGTCCATGCCCAGCTCACCATTCACCAGCTGTGTGCCTGTGGGCACTTATAACTTTCTTATGCCTCAATGTCTTTATCTGTAAAATGGAGATAATGATTCATAGTTACTGTAAGGATTAAGTGAGATAATACATCACATTTGGAACAGTGCCTGGAACACAGTAAGAATTTAGTAAGCGTTGAGGTGTTATTATTTCATCCTTTAAATTTGAATTTTTTTGTATTTCTATATTTAGGGTACATTGATTATTAGTAGCATGTAGTTGCATTGTGTTGTTTTAAAAATTTAGTCTTTGTCTTTTTAAAAAAATCAGCTTTGAGGTATAATATACATACAATAATAGTCACTAATTTCAGGTGTACAATTCAATGAGTTTTGTGAAATACCTGCAGTCATGTAACCACTACCATGTTTCTCTCTTCTGTGGAATCTTGGCACCTTGACCCCTCAAGTTCTTGCTCCCTTGGTGATTCTTCAATCCCTTCATATTTTCCCCTAGCTTTTCTAGCTATCATTGGCTGGTTTGGTGTGACACAAGTTAGCCTGCAACTGCTGGAAAGGAAGCCCTCTGTCCTATTGTTATTCTCCCACTAGAATTCAAAATGAGCGTTTAGAACAGTTCAGTTCCTGGCACGTTGCAAAAAGCTCAATAAGTAAGTTCTTCTTCTCCCAGTAGAATCCCAGGGTCATGTTGAGCTGAGCTGTTAAAAATCAACCCCTTCCACTCCTTCTACCCTTTCCATACATTTTATAAATAAACTAATGTCACACTGTATGACTGGACTCCAGTGCAGTCAGACTCCCGTGGGAGGCTGTATTTGGACTCCAGTGGATTCCTGGATGGTTTCCTGTCCCTAGTCTGGGAGGTGTCATTGTGCTCTCCTTCCCCAAATCAGGGCATGGAAAACCTCAGGGCCCAGTTCACTTCTCAGCTCAAAAGGAAACAAGCCAGGGACTGTGGCTTCACAGACGCACCTCTCTCCCTCTCCTCTTGCGGGGTCCAGACCTCCAGCCATGACCACACGTTTGGAGCAATCTTCTTTCATTCAGAATCCCAGACATCTCATGTTTTCCTCTGGAGCTGAGTGCACACGTGTGCGTGCACATGTGCACACACACACACACACACAGAGGAACATGTTCACCAGCAAGTGTGCATGTACACAGTACCACACACAGTTTGGAAGGACACGCAGTCCAGGTGAGACCAGGCAGCAGAGGTGGAGATGAAAATTGAATGCTCTGCATTGAATGCTGGTCCCTTATTCCAGGGAACAGAGAGAGAGAGGCAGCCCTAAGCAACAGGCCAAAGGTCAGGCCAGGCCAAGGGCAGAGAAGGCTGGGCCTGGAGCCCAGCCACCACCTCCTGCTGGCCAGGACTCGGTACTGGGTCCCCAGGGTCAGCTCAGTGAACTCCTGTGTGGCCCTAGCAGGTTATGGAAAGAACATGACCTGTTAGAGAACCGTGACCCGTGGCTTGGCTGTGAGCAGGTACTGCAGCCCCTGACTTGGTGCAGGTGTGGGTGTGAGTATGCACTTGCGTGCATGCATGTATGTGCGTGTGTGTGTGACGTGCCTCTCTGTGCATACCGGGGGGAGTGGGGGGCAGGTTTTGATGCTGTGCTCAGCCTCCAAACTCAGAAGGAATGCCCAGCCTGGGGAGGTTTTAAACTGATTTTAGATAATTTGGCTCAGAAGAAATCCATTAATTTTTGCCTGGTTTAAAAGTAGTGCATGGGCTTCCCTGGTGGCGCAGTGGTTGAGAGTCTGCCTGCCGATGCAGGGGACATGGGTTCGTGCCCTGGTCTGGGAGGATCCCAAATGCCGCAGAGCGGCTGGGCCCATGAGCCATGGCTGCTGAGCCTGTGCGTCCGGAGCCTGTGCTCTGCAACAGGAGAGGCCATGGCAGTGAGAGGCCCGCGTACTGCAAAAAAAAAAAAAAAAAAAAAAAAGTAGTGCATGCTCATCGTAAAAAAATGAATGTGGAAAACAGAAAAAACATGGTGTCAAAAAAAAAAATGAAAAGCACCTGTGCTCCCACCCCTGGAGATAATCACTGTTGACATTTTGGCAGAGTTGAGATTACGTGCACATACGGTGTTCTTTTCTCCCTTCTCACTGAATCTGCAGAGAGCACTTTCTCATGTTATTCCTCTTTGCAAACCTGTTTGAAGGCCTTGTACTGTTGTGTTGTTGCACCATAATTTACTTAACCTGTCCCCAAATGTTAGACGTTCAGGTGGCTTCCAGTTTGTCCCTATTGTGGAAAACCCGGGGTGAATGCACACTTCATGTTTGTGCATGAAGTGCTGAGAAGTTCTGCCTAAAGGCGCCATCAGGGTATGTGTGTGTTGGGGGGTTGGAGAGCAGTGATCCAGGCGAGGCTATATGGCTTGGGTTTCCAAGGCTCAGCTGGGTGTACTTGGACCGAGAGAGGGTGGCTGGCAGGAACGGGGGTGAGCTGGGACACAGCCACTCCTGCCTGCCCTGGACAAGCGCCCTGCAAATGCCCCTATGGTCTTCAGAGCTCCAGGGCCTGATTGCTGGACACAAGTATCCCTCCCTTGCTTCTGCGGGATTAGAGCTTGGCCTCTTGGTGAGGCAGAACACAGGGCAGGGGTGAATTTGATACATTAATCTGTTCCGAGGGCCCTAGGGTTGGTCTCCCCAGCCCTACTCCCTCAAAAAGGCCCCTGCCTACCTCTGCCCACATGGATGGAAGGGCAGAGGGTGGGCGAGGTGAGCAGGGGCAGGGGCCAGGTGGAGGGGCAGGGCCGGGACGGGGGCGGCCCAGGGGGAGTGGGAAGCTGGGCAATAACTCCTTGGCTCCACGGCCCATTTGGCAAATAGAGGTGTTGCCTTTCCTTTGCCTCCCTCAACCTGCTGGAGGGGCCGTAGTGGGGAAGGTGACAACTGCACTCGCTGGGTGCTGAGTGTGCTCATCTCTTCCTGACTATTGAAGAAGGTAGGGAGTGGAGGCGTTTCACTTCTGAGGGGCTCCTTGAGGCTATGGGATCATGGTATATTAGTGCCACCATCGCATCAATGGCTGTTTAATCCAACCCCTCTTGTTACAGATGGAGAAACTGACTGTAACTGTGCCAAGTCAAAAAGCTAATGGCAGGGGGCTTCCCTGGTGGCGCAGTGATTGAGAGGCTGCCTGCCAATGCAGGGGACACGGGTTCGTGCCCCGGTCCGGGAGGATCCCACATGCCGCGGAGTGGCTGGGCCCGTGAGCCATGGCCGCTGAGCCTGCGCGTCCGTAGCCTGTGCTCCGCAACGGGAGAGGCCACAGCAGTGAGAGGCCCGCGTACCGCAAAAAAAAAAAAAGCTAATGGGGGTGGAGCAGGAATAGAAACTCAGCGTACCTAACTGAGTACATGTACCTATGGTCACATGTCCTTTGGCTCCACATCTGTGGGTCACATCTGCTGGTGGAGGGGGACTGTGACAGGGGCTCCGAAGCTGCCCTTGGGGGTTAGAGAGACTAGCCCTGCTGGGAATATGCCCCAAGGAGCCCAGGTGTGAGCGTGGCCCTGTGAGGCCTCTGCCTTGGGTGCCCAGCTCCCCACCAGCAGGAAGGAGCCCTTCCATGTCACTACAGTCCAAGGGCTCCCTCCCTGCATGTTTGCCCTCTGGAGAGGAAGGAGAGAGAAGTAGTGAGGCCCCTGCATTTGTGAGCAGCCCCGAAAGTGGTGACCTAAGCTCCCCACTTCCCCAGTCCCTGTACGTGGAGAAACTTCTGCCACAGCTGGTTAACGCACCCACAGGCCCTCCAGGCACATAGCAGTCCAGTGTCTCCAGCACCATTTGTGCCCTCCCTGGGTGAAGAGCTGGGCACCTGGACCACATGCTCTTCTTCGCGCCCCTCCAGGATTCTTTGTTAGACATTCTTGGAGCCCCAGCTCCAAGGCCTCACCTCTAGGGCTCTCAGAGCCTCTGAGCCAGGGGCAGTCTCTCCTTGATCCTTTGCCCCGAGGAAGGCAACAGCCCACCCTCTGCCCTCATAGCAACCCAGCCAGGAGAGCCTGGCCTCCCACGGACACTCCTTCACTGCCCTCCCCCAATCTTGCCTGGCCTTCTTCCTCCCCTCACTCTGTCCCATTCCCTGGGCATTACTTCTGGGGCCATGCTCTGTCTTTAAGGCTCCCCAAGAACCAGCTTTCTAGAATCCAGCCACTTCTCTTGGGGCAGAAGAAATGGCCTTTGCAAGCCTTTGGCTGTGAATTCTTGGTGGGGAATAGGACTGGGGAAGATAAACCTAGTCCGGGGGGCAAACGTATCTCACCCTTTACCATTAGCAGAGCACCAGCTAGAAGGCCAAAAAAGGCCCTGGCCAGGGATGGGGGTGAAGACAAGTTCTAAAGCCCAGAAATGAGCATAGCAGCCCCTCCCACTTATAATCTACAACATACTTGCATCTCGGCCATCTCTTTGGATCCTCAAAACAACCTCGTGTGGTGGGCAGGGATTATCATCTGCACTGTACAGGTGAGGAAACCCAGAAGGGCATGAAAATTTGCCCAAAGTGTCAGGGCCAGGACTGAGTCTCCAACCTCCAGGTTATAAATCCAGGGCAAGACATGACCCTGGCCCCCACCAGCTTCATGATGTGCCTGGGAGGGAGACAGCAAGCCTCCTGAGGCCACCTGGCGTGCCCCTCCTCTCTCTCCAGACCCCACTTCTACCTGCCACACCCCAGAGTGTGTATGGATTTGCTGTAGACACACTCAAAAGTTGCCTTTTTCTCCTTCAGCCAGTCCTGAGCACCCACTATGTGTCCTTTCCAAATACACAGTAGGTGCTCAGGGCTGGCTGAGAGAGGAAGAGGCAGCCCCTGAGGGTGTCTACATTTCCAACTGGGATGTGCAAGTCCAGACCTTAGCACCCAGGAAGCCCTGCCCCAGATCCTACAATTTGCCTTATAAGGGAGGTTAGCCTAAGGTGCATCCCCCTAAGACCATACCTGGGGAGAAACATCCTTCCTCAGGAAGAACTGACCTCTGTGAGCACATGGCAGGTAGCGAGCTCTGAGCTAACGGTGGTCCCACCAACCCTAGAACAAATCCTCTGGCAACCCAACATCCCACCTGCCAGCAAGTCCTGTCAGTATCCCCCAAGGCCGGCCCCCTTTTCTCCGTCTCCTCACTGTTGAGTCCCAGTTGTCCTCAACTTACCTGAAGCCATGGCAAAGCCTCCTATTTGTGTCACAGTCAGTGCAAGCCACCCCCCTACACAGCCGTAAGGAAGGCTTCAGGACCCAAATCTCATCCTCTCACCCCTGCCAAGATCCCTGAAGGCCCCTTAGACCTAAACGGGGTTGCACGGTCTGGGCCTGCACTCCATCTCACACCTTCCTCTGTACCCTGAGCCACACCAGCCTTCTCTCAGCTCCCTTGCCTACCATCCTTTATTCGGCCTCTCCGCGAAACGTGTCCCCCCTCCCCTCACCTTGTCAGCTCATCTTCCTTCAGATCTCGGTTCAAAAGCCTCCCCTGCGCCTCTGTGTCCGTTCTATCCATCGTACATTCTCACACCCTCTGCTGTACTTCTCCTTCAGGGCAGGCGTTTTCTCCACCAGTTGTAAGCTCTGGAAGACAAAGTGTGCATCTTTCTTCCTCTCCCCGCTTCCCGCCCTTCTCACCATCGCATCCCCAGCATCTGTCCAGTGCCTGGCCATCGCTGATGCTCAATAGCTATGTGTTGAATGGATAGATGAATGAACCAACTCTATGAGGTAAGTACTGCTGCTGTCCCTAATCTGCAGACAAAGAAATGGAGATTCTGAGGAGTTGAGTGGCCAACTCAAGGTCCCGCGGCTGGCCGGTGGTACAGGCAGGGTCTAGAGCAAGTCAGACTGCAGAGTCTGTGCTCTTCACCACTTCTGGTCCTGCATCCAGAATGCCGGCCTCAGTGTCTGTCTTGCTCTCCCAGCAGGCTCTCTGAGGACTGCTCAGCTGGCCACCAAGTCCTGAGGCTCTGGGGCTCTCCTCCCCAGAGCTGCCCCCAGAACCATGGAGAGTCTGAGTGAGCTACAGAATCCACTGCTGCCTCGGGACCCCGCACACCTCCATGGCCCCTACCCCTACCCCGAGGCTTCTCCCGCCTGGCCGTGCAGGGAGAAGATCTACTCCTACCTCCTGGGTGGTGCTGGGCCTGCTCACGCCCACCAGCTCCTGGACCCAGGATCCCTGCAGCTGGCCGTGGAGGCCTGGTACAGGCCCAACTGCCTCCTGGGGAGGGACAAGGTCAAGGAGCCCAGGGCAGACAGCTGCGAAACCAGCTTCACAGAGAGCAGGGAGCCCCCCGCTGGGCCAACGGAGCGGTCCACAGAACCTGGCCAAGTGGAAGAGGATGTCACCATCCAGACTGTGTCCTACGGGGTTCAAGAGGAGCTCCAAGGCCAAGAGGACGACCAGGAGGAGGAGGAGGAGGTGAGTATGTGTGTTTAAAATGCAGATACTTGGGCTCACCTCCAGGTGTTGAGATTCTGTAGGCCTGGCTTAGGGTCCAGGAATCTGTATGTTACTAAAGAAGAGGCACCTCTGACACAGGTGCTATCTACACTTTGAGAAACGTTAACTTGGGCTATTTAATTTTTTTAAGATTAACTGCATTAGGGTATCTTTTTTATTGAAGTATAGTTGATTTACAATATTATGTAAGTAGGTGTACAACATAGCGATTCACAATTTTTAAGGGTTATGAATATTTAATTTTTTTTTTTTGCGGTACGCGGGCCCCTCACTGTTGTGGCCTCTCCCATTGCGGAGCACAGGCTCCGGACGCACAGGCCCAGCGGCCATGGCTCACGGGCCCAGCCGCTCTGCGGCATGTGGGATCTTCCCGGAGAGGGACACGAACCCGTGTCCTCTGCATCAGCAGGCAGACTCTCAACCACTGCACCACCAGGGAAGCCCGAATATTTAATTTTTAATAGCACATTTTGTTCCTGTTTTTTTCCAGCTCAATCGAGAGATAATTGGTATATAACATTGTTTAAGTTTAAGGTGTATAAAGCCATGATTTGATTCATGTACGTATTACAAAATCTTTACCACAATAAGGTTAGTTAACACATCCTTCACCTCACATAACTACCATTTTGCTGTTGTTGTTATAGTGAGAACATTTAAGATCTACTTTCTTAGAACTTGCAATTGTACGATACGTTATTGTTAACTACAGTCACCACGCTGTATTAGATCCCCAGAACTTATTCCTCTTATAACTGGAAGTTTGCACTCTTTAACCAATGTCTCCTCATTCCCCCCACTCCCCAGCCCCTGGCAACCACCAATCTGCTCACTGTTTCTATGAGTTCAGCTTTTTTAGATGCTACATGTAAGTGAGATCATACAGTATATGTCTTTCTTTGTCTGACTTATTTCACTTAGCATAATGCATCAAGATTCATGTTGTCCCAAATGGCACGATTTCCTTCTTTTTATGGCTGAATAATATTCCATTGTAGGGCTTCCCTGGTGGCACAGTGGTTAAGAGTCCGCCTGCCAATGCAGGGGACACGGGTTCGTGCCCTGGTCCGGGAAGATCCCACATGCCACAGAGCAGCTGGGCCCGTGAGCCATGGCTGCTGAGCCTGCGCGTCCGGAGCCTGTGCTCCACAACAGTGAGAGGCCTGCGTACCGCAAAAAAAAAAAAAAAAAAAAAGAAAAAAGAAAAAAAAAATTCCACTGTACATATATAGATAGATAGATGATAGATGATAGATAGATAGATAGATAACATTGTCTTTATCCATTCATCCATCCATCTATGGACTTTTAAACTTTGAGGAAAGTTCACCTTGTTCTTGTTTTCTTAATTATATAAGTAATTTAAAGTCAATATAGAAAACCATTCAAAGATAACTATTATTTTAGTGGATGATCTTCCAGTCTTTTTTACTTATGTGTTTTTTTCCTACCCTACTCCCCAAAAGAGATCTTGCTATACACAGTTCTATATCAGAAACTTTCCTCTTTAAGCAACGTATTTCAGTTTTGCTCCACGTAATCTAATATTTTCTACAAGGTGATTTTTAGGGGTTACATGGTATCCCATTGTAGGTTCTTCCATCAATTATTAACCCAACCTCCTGGTCATTGGGTGTTGAGATTGTTTCTAATCTTTCACAATTACTATCCTATGATGAACGTTCCGGTACGTGTATATTTGTATTCTTTCCTAGTGATAAATTCCTAAGGGTGGAATCACTGGGCCGTTCACTGTCAAAGCTCTTGGTAGAGAGTACCGAGCCCAACCCACACTCCCACTAACAACAGGTGGTCTTCCCGTTGCCCCACATCACTGCCAATGGGTGATCCTGGGCCAGGTCACAAGAACCCACTCATGTTTTGCAGAGTGATGCAACCTCGACAGAGAGTGAAAGTGAAGACAACTTCCTTACGCTGCCTCCCAGGGACCACCTGGGTCTCACTATCTTCTCCATGCTCTGCTGCTTCTGGCCACTGGGCATAGCTGCCTTCTACTTCTCCCAGGGGGTAAGAGCCCGTGGGGCCCAGGGCTTCTGCTTTGGCCACCCCGCTCCTCTGGGGGGCCTGGGGTCAGGGCCTGGAGGGCTGGGGCTGTTTTGCTGGTCGTGGGGATGCTCCCTTTCATCAGCGCCTCTCTCTCCCTAGACCAGCAAGGCCATCTCCAAGGGGGACTTCCGCCTGGCCAGCACCACCTCCCGCCGGGCCCTATTCCTGGCCACACTCTCCATCGCCATCGGGGCTGGTCTCTATGTGGCCGTGGTGGTAGCCCTGGCAGCTTACATGTCCCAGAATGGCCACAGCTAGTGGCCAAGAAGTCCTGGCATCCTGACTCCCCGCTCCACCTGAGGAGGCAAGGGGGGTTGGGGTAGCAGACTCTCTGGGAAGTGCTGGCCCCTGAAGACAACTCATGAGGATGGTTTATTGGGAGGAGGCCTCCCAGGCTGCAGCCTGAGGGGTGCAACCTTCACTTCTTCCTGCCTATTGCAACCAGCCTAAAGCAGGGCTGGGAGCATCACTCTCCAGCCCAGTCTATATTGGGAAGCAGGAGAGGGTAGGGCTGCCCACCTGGCCATCCAGGCAGGGCCTCCTTCTAGCTGGGAACTCTCCGCATTCTGCTTATTTCCTAAAGGGTCTCCTGCCCTGCAAGCACCCCACTACCTGACTCTGTTAACCTCTCCACAGAGAAAGAACAGATTACAGGGAGGGAAAGGGATGCCTGGGGAGAAAAGGAGCTGACCTGGTCCTTGCAGCCCAGGAATCTCCACCTGGGACACCCTGACTTTCCCCAACTCCACTCTCTGGCTCATGATGCCCAGACCTCAGCCAGCCAAGAGGGAAGTACATAGAGACATAGGGACCCCTTGGTCTTTCTGGTTCTGGTGGGTGCTTACCTCTCATTGGGCTTGTAAGATAAGACAGTGTAGATTCTAGGCAGAGAAAGGGACATCTCGGGTGTATAAAGTCTGTACTGAGGGCAGGTTCTTGGAGCGTCTCTGTGCAGGAACGAAAGGCAGATGAGATGACACAAAGCCTGGAGGGCCCTGGAATAGTGTTGCCCCTGTTCCCCCAACATCCTTTTCTAGGCTCCTCCCGGGGGGCTCTGAGCTGGCACCATCCCAGGTAGAGAGAGAGTGCCATCAGCCCAGCAGCCACTGAGCTCAGGACCCTAGATGCAGCCCTGTGGGAACATAGCGAGGAGACCCTGAGTAGTGAGTGAAATGAGAGGAGGGACACAGGCCTGGCATGGCAGCTGAGCAGCCCAGGAAGGCTTCCTAGAGGAGGTGAGCAAGGTCTAGATAGATGAAGAGAATGTATCTAAGGGATACTAAGGGATGACCCTTAGTATTCATGGGCAGGGATGTGGCAGGAGCCTCCCAAGGGGGGTTCAAAGCTGTTTGGATTATGCCTAGAACATCCAGGCTGGAGCCAAACTGAGGGCTCTACCAACTCAAGGAAGAGGAAGGTCAGGCCTGTGTCTCAAAGGCCAGTGATGTTTTCCCACCTCTGAATGCTGGACCCCTGGTCAGCCTTGGAGCTTCTTCACTGGCACCCCGGCTCAGAGCTGCTCCTAACGCCCTCAACCTCTAGGAATCCTCCAGAATTCTAGAGACATCCAGACAGGCAGGAGGAGCACATTGTGAGGGCAGGCCTTTCAGAGTTCAAGCTATGGACCTCACTGTGCACAATCTGCGGACCTGGTCATTCCCGTCCCCCATCCAGAGCTCGGGGCTATGAATCCACCAACTTGTCCCACCATCCTCCCTAATCCCAGGCGTTACTCAGCCCTCCATTCCCTGCATCCCCTGAAGTCTCACAGGCCCAGGATCAGCAGTTTTAATGTCCCATTATTGTATATAATTATCCTTGTAATAAACATTTCTGTAACACCTGGTGCCCTCTGGGCCTCTTACTGTCCTCGCCTGCCTCTACCTTTGCCTGCATCCATTTCTTCCCCAAGACTGACCTCCATCCCCAAGCCTACTTCTTCTGGCCCCTAGCAGCATGTTCTTGAGAGGACATGCCCACATCCGGGCCTTAGGAGAAGGGGGAGGCACTCTGGCTTGGAGGACTTCTCTGCTCAGAGTAGCCTGGATGCAGGATGATGGCGTGCATTTGACTCTGAGAGAGAAGGCAAGGTCCGTGCTGAAGAAAAATCCCTTCTAGACTCGAAGGCCTTGGAGATCAGGTGGAAAGGATGGGAGCCAGGGTGACTGAGGCTCCACTGAGCTGCCTGGAGCTATCAAGGGTGGACACAAGGTACGGGGTCACCAAGGAGCCCCATTCCCCCGATGCCCTCTCTAGAGTCCCTCATACCTCCCTTATGGGGGCTGTTCACGGGTGGTATGGGGAGGAAACCATCTCTGTCTGCCTCAGACCACAGCCTCAGCACCAGATGCTCTCGGTCCCAGGCCCCCAGGAACCTGCCTGGACTGGCAGAGGGACAAGCCTGTCCTCTAGGTCACTGCATGGAGGGCGCTGGCACACTTGCACCCACATGTGCCTACTTGCAAGACACAGCTATGGACACACACACACATGTTGCACAGGCTGGGTACCCCTGAGACAGAGATGAGCGCATGATGTACGTTAGGAGACGCTCTTGGGATAACATTTGAGGAAGGGAGCAGAAGGCCGATCTGAACGGCGGGGAGGCCAGGCTGCGATGCTGGCCCAAATGACTGGGCCAACCCAAGGTGGGGTCTGGATCCAGGATGCCCTTCAGAGTTGACCCAAGGTAGGACGAAGGGCCAGGCCTTTATATCTGCTTATCAATCAGTCATTGGATGTGGGCCACCCAGAAAAGGGCTGTGACTCTCCGGTGAGGCGGATCTCTTCAGCTGGAGCTGCTCCCTAAGCGGGGTATGCCCTGAAGGCTGATTGCTGACAGCAGATGCAGCAGCTGGAGGACTAAGCCCATCATTCCTGCGGGGGCCTGAGCAGCACGTCACCGCACCCACCACACCCACCAAGCGGCAGCAGACCCGGTGGTGCCACCAAGATCCCCTCGGCATTTACCTCCCCACAACGAAGGCTGCTTCCTGGGAACTCTGTGATACTGGGCCCACAGGCAGGATAAGCCGAAAGTGACTTCAACCACTGACGGATGGAAGCTGGTGGACAAATAACCCCAGATTTCCCGGCATCTGGAAGGGAGGACACTAGTCATATTCTACACGCTCTCAGGGCTCCCCAGCAGGACTGAGCTTCAGTTGCCAGCAGTGGCAATTTGCTTAAAAGCACGTCCCTCGCTGGCTGCCTTCCTGTCCCCATCTTCTTCCTTACTCCCCTGCTGCGCTTCCTGGGATCACCTCCCAATAAACTACCTACGATCGAACCCTTGTCTCAGAGGGCCCCAGGGGAACCATAACCAAAACACAGACGCGCACGCACACATGCACCTATACACACAGCATGTGCGTACTCACACCTACACACATACAGGCGTGGGCATGCAGCCGCGCACTCCTTTGTGCACGCACGCACACGGGCACAGCCCACACAGGCACAAATGCTTCGTGCTCACACTCGCGTGTGCCCACATGTACAGCACGTGCACATGCCGGGGTGAAGCAGGAGACGCGGTGGCTGAGGAGCCCCTCCTGGCCCCGTCTGGTCTGCAGTGTCCCTGTCCCCAGTCCCACTGGGCCCTGGCCTGGGCAGCAGGCAGCGCGGACTCCAGTCCAGGCCCTGCTCGGGCTGGGCAGGCTGCCTCACAGCCCTGACAGCTGCCACCTCCTTCCCAGCCCTGCAGAACGCTTCTCCAGGCCTGGAGACAAAGGAGAAGCCATTGAACAGTTTTCTATGTTCAACCCTGGCCCTGCTCCACACCGTCCTCACCCCATCCCCTTTCCTCAGCTGCAAATTCAGGCTCTGCAGAAGAAAATGGAATCAGAAACGTAGCCCCTAGGGACTTCGCTCCCAGCCCCCTTGGAAGGGCCCATTGTGTGGAACCTGGGCTCACCCTGATCCGTCCTTGCCACGCTGGCAGGGCCCCCTCCCCTGTCACGCAGAGCCTCCGGGCATGCCTGGGGCACTTTAGGCCTCCTGCTTCCCAGCTCTGCCTGTGTCTCACTGCCTGAGGCTCCTGGGAAGCAGGGGGCTTGCAGTTACCCCACTTCCGGCTGATTCCTCAGGCTGGCAGAGAAGCTGGGGGCAGGGAGGGTCCCCTGGGTATAGGTGCCCACGATGAGCTGCAGTGCCAGCACATCTGTGCAAATATTACCAATTATTTTCCTCACTATAAACACCCAGCAGGAAGGCAGGGAAGCAAACAACTCAAATTGTTTAAAATAGAAACCGAAATTGCTGCACAGGGAAGTCAGGGCAGCAGGCAGAGAAGTGGCCGTGCACAAGGAATCCGGGGTCTCCCCCACCAGCTGCCCTTAAAGTGCACCTGCTCCCCCTACCCCAGCCCTGAAACCTCACCTCAACTTTCTCCTCCAAAGGCCAGTCAGAATGAGATTGGAAAGGTCATCACCTGGGGGAGGGGGATAGGAGGATGGGGGCCCAACGGGCCCTGTGCAGGGGAGGGAGGATGGCTGAGAGTGGTAGACACAAAGGAAACAGGAGCCAGTGGTTCAGGGCAGCTGGGCTAAAATGCTGTGTGGAAAGGAGCTGGGGGGAGGAAGCCTCCCTTCACTGTACCCAAGGGCACGGGGAGGAGGGGGACCCTCAGGTGGCAGGCCAGGGGCCTTGGGACGCTGGGCCAAGTGAGAACAGTGACCTGCCACCCACTCTGAATGAAAGGAATTTTTTTGATAGTGGAAATGGCTAGAAACCAGCTCCCGGAGGGGCCCAGCAGCCTTCCCTTTCCCTCCCTCCCTCCCCGCAAACAGGGTTGATAGATAGCAGGTCGCTGACACAGTCACGAGGGTTGTGAAAATGCTGAAACATTTCCTCACCAGGTGATAAACAGGCCCTGTCCCAAGCCCCCCAAATATTTCCCTTTCCTGCCTTCCTGGTCCCTCCCCCAGGACCCCGAGACGCCCCCCAGGAACTAAAGGGTTAACGGTGGGCACAGCAGCCCCCCTCCCCCAAGTGCTCAGGCAGCCTGAGCTGCCCTGACTGTTAAGTATCTCAGATGTCACCCCTGCCGGCAAAGACATCATCTGTGTGCACACGGCCTCTCTCCTCCCCTAAGGATGCTCCCGGGGAGTGGGCTCTAGACAAACCCACCACTCCTCAGTCTGCCCTTGCATCCCTGCTTCTTCCAAGAGACAGTCCCAGCACATTTTCTGGGTCTAGCCAGGCCTGAACCGCACCCGGAGGGCAGGAAGCGGGTGTGCTGAGGCAGGAGTCCGTGGCCAAGTTGACAAGAATATGAATCCGGAATGCTGCAGCAGGAAGGAAACCTGGAGGTGATCTAATCACAGTCCCTGATGCTACAGAAGAGACAACCAAGGCCCAGAGAGGGAAGTGAGTTGCCCAATGACACACAGCGATTTATGAGCCAAACGCAGGCCTCGCCTCCCAGGCCCTGGAGTTGCTGAGCTAGGCTGGTGATGTCGCTGCCTGCTGGGGAAACGCTGAAAACCCAGGGAAGACTGTTGCCTCCGCTGTGAATATTAAAAAACTGCTTCCCTGAGCCTTCCTCCCGGGCTGTTTCCTGCTTCAAAGGCTGTCCCAGGCAGCCCCTCCCTGGGGCTGGTACTTCAGCCCTTCTGTTTTGGTGGCATGGCAGGGTGGGGCGGGAGGGGGAGAGCTTTGCTTAGCCTGGCTGATCCAAGCTCACAGCAGTTCCTGCCACCACCATGGGCACTCTCACATCCTCTCTGCAACGGGCAGGAGGCACTGCTCTGGGAGGTGGGGGACCCACAGAGACACTCAGATGTTCTGAACGAAAATAAAAGGTGCTCGGGCGGCCCATCTGCATTTCCAAATACTTCCGACCTACATCTCTTGAACTGCTCTCACCTCCCTCCCTCTAAAGGGCTGGGCAGACTTCAAAGCCACTTGTAGCTCCAAGAGGAAATGACAGAGAAAGGAATTCCCAGAGGGCAGGGTGCCCCCAGAGGCGGCCAGGAGGGGGACAGAGGGGACAGCAGGCATGTTGGCAGCAGAGGGCAGGGCTAGCGGTGAGGCGGCAGGGGCAGGCCGTGCTGACAGAGCGCCTTTGGTGCACAAAAGACCTCCACTTGGGCTCCCTCTGCACTGAGGTAAGTGTTCCTGTCCCCATTTTACAGACTGGGAGAACGAGGCCAGCAAGGCTCTCTTTCCTCCTGATGCCACAGCTCAGTGAATGGTACCATCATGGTGTCTGACATGGCTCCACCCTCACCCCCCACCCTCATCCCATCTGAGCCCAGCTTCTGGTCATTTTCCCCACCTTCATCCCCTCCAGCCCTGTCCTAACACTTCTGCTCAGAGCTGGCTGAGAGACACAGCCTAACACAGTGGTTGAAAGCACAGAGTCTGGAGCCAGACTGCCTGGTTCGAATCCTATGCCCTGCTCTGTGCAACCTTGGGTGTTTTCCTGTGTGGAAAAGGGACACCATGATGGTGACTACTGCAAAGGGTCGGTACGACTATTATGTAAATTAACACTTGTATGGCTTCTACAACAGCATTAGGTGTCTAGTAAGTGCTATGTGGAATTTTTTTTTGGCTGCACCACGCCACTTGTGAGATCTTAGTTCCCCGACCAGGGATTGAACGGGGGCCCTCAGCAGTGAAAGGGTGGAGTCTTTTTTTTTTTTTTTTTACGGTACCTGGGCCTCTCACTGTTATGGCCTCTCCCATTGTGGAGCACAGGCTCCGGACGCGCAGGCTCAGCGGCCATGGCTCATGGGCCCAGCCACTCCGCGGCATGTGGGATCTTCCCGGACCGGGGCATGAACCTGTGTCCCCTGCATCGGCAGGCAGACTCTCAACCACTGCACCACCAGGGAAGCCCAAGGGGTGGAGTCTTAACTGCTGGACTGCCAGGGAATTCCCTGGAGAATGTTTTTAACTATCTCCAAGGGAACACCACCCTAAATGGCTTCCCTGCCAGAATCTCCTCACCTTCCTCCACCCCGACACCTTCCACCGCCAGACAGACTAAAGCCAGATCCTGGTGTACGGAGACCCTGCTGACTTCTCCAGGCAGACGTCTGCTGATAACAAGCTGAAGGCACGAGCCTGTTTCTCATGTCCCCCTGCCAAGAATTCCCTTGTCTGCCCTACTGCCTGACCTTTCCTCCAAGCTGATAGAAATCTTCCAAGACAGTTCTAGAAAATCCCATCTCTAGCACTTTCTGGCAACTCTTCCCCACCGCCCCACCCAAAACCAAGTGGAACAAACCACCTTCCTTCATGAGCCGTCACCACACCTGTTCACACTGATATCCCTGCCACATCTACAGCCTTTTGCTCCTCCAAGGGTGGGACCCGTGTCTGTCTCGGCCTCGCTAGGTCTGGTGCGGGGCCTGCTTTCTGTAGACGTTCAACACAGGCTCTCTGGACACATCGCTGGGAAAGAAGTGACTTGCCACACAGCTGGAGAAGGTCGGGGTTAGGATTCTTTTGTCCGTGATTTCTCTCTCGGAGGGGAGAATCACCCACTTCTTCGGGGAGATGAGAGCTGGGAGGAGGGTCTCCAGGTGAAAGGGGCTTTACAATTCCAAGGAGAACAAAACAGACCAGGGACAGCAGGGTGGACCCTTGCGGTGCCCAGCCTGGTAGTATCTGAATAGGAAGGGACAGGGCACAGAACTCTTAGGTGCCTCCTCCTACTTTTCATCTGAGATGCCAGAAAGACCCACCTTTCCCGTGCAGCGAGGTCTGTGCTCTGTAGGAGGATACAAGCAAGGGGGCAAAGAAGCCAGAGCAGCTGCTCTCTCCTTGTCCTCTCTGATCTCCGCGAGACTCTGGGCTGAAGACAGAGAAGAGGCTCTTTCTCAGTTTCCTCTACTCACAACTCAGCCCCTTGGTCACCCACATCCTCCAAAGGAGCCCACAAGTCTGAGTGACACTGGCCTGTCCACAGCCTCCTCTGAAGGTCAAGGTCAGAAGCGGGATCCCTGCCTCACCCGACTTCATCACCTTCCCATGCTTCACCAAATCCTGTGACTCCGCCTCACCCCAGTCTCCCTGATCCCATCTCCTTCTCCCTCCTCGGTTGCCAAGTCCTAGGGCCAGCCCCCATCAGCTCGCACTCGGGCTCCTGCAAAAGCCTCCAAGATGACCTGTCACCGGCTACAACATGGATGAGACTTGAGGACATTATGCTAAGTGAAATAAGCCAGTCACAAAAGGACAAGTACTGCATGATTCCACTTCTGTGAGGTACGTAGAAGAGTCAAATTCACAGAAACAGAAAGTAGAGTGGTGGTTTCCAGGGGCCGTGAGGAAGGGGAAATGGGGAGTTATTTAATGGGACAGAGTTTCAATCTTGTAAGATGAAAATGTTCTGGAGATCAGTTGCACTACATTGTGAATATACTTAATGCTACTGAACAGTACACTTAAAAATGGATAAAATGGTAAATTTTATATTGTTTTTTACCATAATTTTTTAAAAGACTGGGGAAACTAATAATTATTATTATAAAGAAATATTCTAATACTATTATAAATCTGTTCAGTCTCTTTTCAAAGACGATTTTAATGAAAACAAAAAAACCCTCCTAAATGGCCTCCCTTTTGCTAAAGTGAACTTTTCTAAAGGCAAATCTGGTCAAGTCAGCCCTTCATACTTGCAGGGTCTTTGCTATTTCCTCTGCCTGAAATATTTTTCCTTCCCTTCTTGGACTAATTAACTCCTATTCACCCTTCAAATCTTGGTTCTAAAGTCACTTCCTCCCCGAAGCCCTCCCTCACCCGCCTGGCTGGGTCTATGCCCATCATTGTGCACTCTCTGAGCCCCATGTTCCCGTTTTCAAAGCCCAGATCCACATTGCAACTGTACATTGGATTAATGAATATTGGATTAATATTAGATTAATGAATATTGGATTAATATTATACTGGACTAATATATTGAATAATGAATATTGGATTAATGTCTATCTCCCTCCATTGTAACCCCAATGTCCAGATAGATGACAACTTAAGCAAACAAAAACAAATTCACTGTCACGCAAATCAAAACCACAGTGAAATATCACCTCACACCTCTCAGAATGGCTATCATCAAAAAGACCACAAATAACAAATATTGGCAAAGATGTGGAGAAAAGGGAACCCTAGTACACAGTTGGTGGGAATATAAATTGGTGCAGCCACTATGGAAAACAGTATGGAGGTTCCTTAAAAATCTAAAGATGGACATACTATATGATCCAGAAATTCTACTCCTGGGTATTTATCTGAAGAAAATGAAAACACTAATTGCAAAAGATACATGCACCCCAATGTTCATAGCAGCATTATTTACAATAGCCAAGATATGGAAGTAACTTATGTGTCTATCAACAGATGAATGAATAAAGAAGATGTGGTACATATATGCAATGGAATATTACTCAGCCATAAAAAAGAATGAAATTTTGCCATTTGCAACAACATCGATGGACCTGGAGGGTATTATGTTTAGTGAAGTAAGTCAGACAGGGAAAGACAAACACTGTATGTTATCATTTATATGTAGACTCTAAAAAATAAAACAAATGAATGAATATAATAAAACAAATGAACGAATATAACAAAACAGAAACAGACTTACTGATATAGAGAACAAACTAGAGGTTACCAGTGGGGAGAGGTAAGGGGGATAGAGTAGGGGATTAAGAGTTGCAAACCACTATGTATAAAATAAATAAGCTACAAGGATATATTGTACAGCACAGGGAATATAGCCAATATTGTATAATAACTTTAAATGAAGCATAATCTATTAAAATACTGGATCACTATGTTGTACACCTGAAACTGATATTGTAAACCAACTATACTTCAATTTTAAAAATTCACTGTCAAAGATATGTAAAATCAATTACATAAGCTGAAACAAAATAAGAAGATATTGAGTACTTACTCTGCGCCAAGCCTATACTAAACACTTTACAAATATTAATCAGTGAAACCTTGAAACACCCCTAGAAGGCTGATTCTATTAGTATTTTATCCCTATTTTAGGGATAAAGAAACTGAGGTCCAGAAAGGTAAAGTAAACTGCCCTTGGTCACACAGCTAGTAGGATAGTAGCTGGAATTTGAACCCAGGCCATCTGGCTCCACTGTCCACATGCCAGGGCCATTACCCCATCTTGCCCAAGTCTGATGCCACCAGAATCACAGATATATACATATATATATATATATATATATATATATATATATGCCCCCCCTTAACTTCTCCCATTGATTCTTTCCTCTTCCCTTCCCTAAATGATACTGAGCAGGGGTTAGGGTCATGGAGAGAGGACCACATGTTTTACCCCCAACGTATTTTAAGGAATATTTGTTCCCTGTAACCCAAGAAGCCCAGCAAACCTGCCCAGCACCTGTCGAGCCACCTGGTGGATGGTGAAGACCAAGAACAGCCTCTAGCCCTCTTCTGAGAGGCCAATGAGAAGCAAGGACAGAGTCATAGGCATCCACAGCCCATCTAGCTGTGATCCAGATCGGAACCCTAGAGGAGGAGCAGGAATCTTGGGAAACAAGACCACCAGGACCTGGGGAGGGGGCTCGTGCAAAGGTGGGTGTGGCGGCTGGTATCCAGCCAGAGACACAGGAAGCATATGCCTCTTTGACAGGAAGGCAGGTCCTTGCTTCCATATCCTTCCCCCAAATGCTGACCCAGTGCCCAGGGAACAGGCCAGCTGTCACCCTGCCCATGCAGGTGACCTATATGTTGCCAAGGGGAGCTGGGATGGATGGCGCTTGAGTCATAAGTCCCCATGGAGAGCTGCTGCTCAAGTGAGATGGAGCAGGGATCTTCTCAACCTCAGACAGAACATGAAAGGCAACTTCAGGGTTTTAGGCTTGGATTGTCGACTGCCACCGTATGCTGGCTACTGGGCTCCTTCCTTTTTATGTCAACCCATATTTTATAGACAGGAAAACTGAGGCTCAGAGAGATAAGTTAAGTTGCCCAACTATCTGGGAAGTTGGGGAGCCTTAAAATTAAATGCCAAGTTTTCAGTCTTTAAATTAAATGTCTGTACCTCAAACCCCATTGATCCAGCAAGGTGAGTCAGAAGGTAAAATAAAAATGAGTGAGCACGGGTCAGGTTCCACTCTTGCCTGAAACAACTCTTATTTTCTTCTTTACCCCAATTTGGGCAGGAGCTGTGTCTGGTTATTCAAGCAAGAAAGCATCTCAGAACTCACCAGCTCTTTGCCCAGCATGGATACCCCACCTTAACTCAGAGCCCCTGCCAGCACCCACACCAGCTCCAGTCCCCCTCTTTCCATGCCCCCACCAAATGTCTGCAGGTGGAGAGGTGATGAGAGGCTCTCTCCAGCTGCATGGTCTCCCTGGGGTGGTGCATAGAGGATTCCACACTCAGAGAAGCCAAATAAGGACCATCATCCTGGCGGAGCTGCCTGACTCAGAGCTGCTTGAACCTTGAACCCCTCTGCCCCACCCCCCAGGAGTCCACCCAGAAAGCCTCAGGGGGCTCCCCTCACAGGGGCCAGGGGCCAGGCTGTGTAGATGGCAACTGCCCTGACCTCTCCACCAGGTAAAAACCTGTGTAGCTTCAACACCCACCCCAGACTCTGCTCAACCTCCCAACTTCCTCCATCCTTGAGCATCAATTAAATATTGACTAAGTAGCTATTAAGCAGGAATGGTCTACTATGTTGTCCAGGGCAAAATGAGTCTCTCTTTCTCAGAAGTGAGGCAAATAGAGACGGCCTCCTTGCTGGTCCTTGAAAACACCAAGCATGATCTTGCCCCGCTTCTGCCTTTGTACCTGCTGGTCCTGGTCCTTCCTCTAGAAACACCCTTCTCCAGATACCTGCTCTGCATTGCTTGCTCAAATGTCACCTCATCTTAGAGGCCCTCCCTAGCTGCCTCCCACCTACCATTTACCTGCTTTGTTTTCTTTCATAGCTCTCTCCCTGCTTGATATTTTACTACCTGTGTGTTTGTCAGCCTTCCCCCATCAGAATGCAAACTCCATGAAAAGGGACTCCTGGGCCTCATTCATGGCTGGCTGAATCCTCAGTGCTTAGAACAGGGACTCGTTCTCAATAAAGATCTGTTCTGTGAATGGGACCTGGGTTCTGGCTCTATTCCAGCTGGGACCAGCTCTGTGACCCCTGGTGAGCTGCTCCCTATCCTACCTCCCAAGGCTTCTCCTTTATAAGGTGAAAGGATTTGTGGTTTCTAACTGGGGTCTTAATTGGAGTCCCTAATGGCATCAAAGGGAGAATGGAGGTGGGCTACTTTTTATTGAGGTGAAATTCTCATAACATAAAATTAACCATTTATTTTTACTTTTTATTGAAGTATAGTTGATTTACAATGTTGAGTTAGTTACTGCTGTACATCAAAGAGATTCAGTTATACATATATACACACATTCTTTTTTTAATATTCTTTTCCATTATGGTTTATCATAGGATACTGAATATAGTTCTCTGTGCTAGAGTAGGACCTTGTTGTTTATCCATCCTATATATAAAAGCTTACGTCCGCTAACCCCAACCTCCCACTCCATCCCTCCCCAAATCCCCTCCCCCTTGGCAAACACCAGTCTGTTCTCTCTATGTCCCTGATTCTGTTTCTGTTTCATAGATAGGTTCACTTGTGTCATAGTTTAGATTCTACATATAAGTGATATCATATGGCATTTGTCTTTTTCTTTCTGGCTTATTTCACTTAGTATGATAATCTCTAGTTGCATCCATGTTGCTACAAATGGCATTATTTTGTTCTTTTTTATGGCTGAGTACTATTCCATTGTATATATGTACCACATCTTCTTTATCCATTCAGCTGTCAATGGACATTTAGGTTGTTTCCATGTCTTGGCTATTGTGAATAGTACTGCTATGAATATAGGGGTGACTGTATCTTTTTGAATTATAGTTTTGTCTGAATATATGCACAGGAGTGAGATTATTTTTAGTTTTATGAGGAACCTCCATACTGTTTTCCACAGTGGCTGCACTAACTTACATTCCCACCAACAGTGTAGGAAGGTTCCATTTTCTCCACAACCTCTCTAGCATTTGTTATAAAATTGACCATTTTAAGTGAATAATTCAGTGGCAATTAGCACATTTATAATGTTGTGCAACCACCACCTATATCTAGTTTCAAACATTGTCATCTCCCCCAAAATGAACCTCATACTCTTTTTTTTTTTTTTTTTTTTTTTTAGTGAATCAAATGTTTATTAGGAGGAAAAAGAGTACATGTGAACAGGCACACACAGGCCGTCTCAGAGAAAAAGTCACACCCTCATGGTAGTTTTAATCACTTACATGGGGCATTTCTTCTGGGTTCCCTTTGGCCAATCATCTTGTTTGCCTGGCTCTGAGTCTGTATTTGGTTTATCTCAGGGTCCTCCCTTGTGTGTATGCATATCTCTTAGCCAAGACGGATTCCAGCAAAGAGGCCTATGGGTAGGTTGACATCACTCCCTTTTTGACCTCCAAGGAGCATTTCTGTACATGTACAGTCAGGAAGGTCTCCTTGACTTCGAGAATGAGGAATATGTGGTCTCTTTTATCTGGGCAGGGCCCAGCCTCTCCTATTATCCTCCTGCTACTGTCTTCATCCTGGAGTATCTGTCCACAGGGGACAAACTCCAGCTGCTCAGCCTGGGGCCCATCTATCTCCTGCCTCATTGTCATTTGGTGGATTGAAGTAAGACTTTGCACCAGTCCTGGGCAAAGTCCTGCTGGCCCTCGGATTCCTTCCTCACTCTTCTCCTACATGCTCCAAGCCATAGAGGGACTTCCCTGTGAAAAACATTTTCCCAGAACCTCATACCCTTATATCCATTAAGTAGCTGCTCTCCGTTCCCCCTCCCCCCAGCCCCTGGCAACCACCAATCTGAGTTCTGTCTCTGTGGATTTACCTATTAAGAATATTTCATATAAATGGAATCATACAATATGTGACCTTTTGTGTCTGGCTTCTTTCGCTTAGCATAATGGTTTTGAGGTACATCCACACTGTAGCACTTTTCAGTGCTTATTTCTTTTTATGGCTGAATAATATTCCATTGTGTGGATATAAAATTTGTTTATCCATTTGTCCATTGATAACATGAGCTATTTTTAAAAGCTTTTCCAAACCTGTGATAAGACCATACCATCTGACTAAAGTATGTTTAGTAGACAAAAGCTTATAAAACACGGACAGTACAATAAAAGAGGTGCTTGCAGGTTCCAGGCCCTCATTCCACAGTTCTACATAAGGTAATGTAGCTGGGCCCGCGAACACAGCCTCCATCTCTGGACCAGTCTAAGCACTGATGGCTTTCTTTCACCCTCACCCTCAAGCTCTCTGCGGTAGGGACCATCATGGTGACTCATGCAGATGAGGCAAAATCCACTGCTGAGGGTCACACAGGTAAGAGTGATGGAGTTGGCATCTGAGCCCTGATCCTGGATCCAGTGGATGAACCCTTAAACACCTGGTACACTGTCTGCCTGGGGCGCTCGGGCAGCCTTCCTGGTCACACCTCACCGAGCAGTACTGCCAGCTAAGGGCCAGAGTGGAGCAGGCGTGGGCTCCGGGGAAGGCAGTAGGTCAGGCAGAACGCTGACATCAAGTGGCAGCAACCTAACTTAAGGGCTGTTGAGATATTTAAATGAGATCAAGTATGAAAATACAAATCTCAAGGCTGTTATGTCATAATGACTAATATATATTGACTGCAGAGTGGGGAGCTCAATCTCACAACAGATGTAAAACAGTTGTGATGGATCCTGACTCTCAGAAGTGTGTGCTCTAAAGGGGAAAAGAGATCCACACCAGTGACCACGGTACAGTCGCTTGGGCTTGTGAGCTTCAGTTTCATCATCTATAAAACGCTCCTATTGCGTTTCACACGTACCCTCATTAAATCATCTGACTGGCTTGAATCACTTGTTTGCACACGTCTCCTTATTCTTCTGTGAGCTCCCTAAGGGAAGAGACCCCATCTGCTCATCTGGTAACCCACCATAGACATTTGTGAAATAATAACTAGTGAACTCTGGAGCCCCTTCCCGCTCAGAACTTCTCCACATTTGACCTTTCTGTTCAGCTAATAATCTACCATGTACTGGCCTGAGCACAGTATACTCAGTACACACTGCAGGACGCACAGGGGTAAGCCAACAACAGTACTCCAAGAACATTCACTTTTAGTGAATCCACTCTTAGGAATTCAGGCTACAGATATCCTTGCGCATATGCCCAAAGGTGTAGGTTCAAGGATAGTCACTGACTCATTGTGTTACGGTAGCATTAAAAGATTACAAACAGCCTAAATCCCCATCAGTAGAGGGCTGGCTACCTAAATGATGGTACAGTCATCTCATGGATGCTCTGCAGGCATTACAAAGAATGACTTTGTAAGGCTTAGTTCAACTAATAGGTCATAATCTCTGAGAAAGATGGTTGAGGGCAAAGAGAAATTTACAGAAGTCTGCTATTTGTGTATGTTTTGTGTTTTTAAAGGAATACATATGTACGTGTATACTTATAAATGCAGAGTCTAGCTCTAGAACAGTGCCGTCCAATAAGTTATAATGTTATAGCTACAAGCGCAAGCCGTATATGACATTTACATTCTTTCAGTATCCCCATTAGAAGATAAAAAAGAAGCAGGTGAAATTAATTTTAATATATTTTTCACCTCGTATATCCCAAATTGTATCATTTTAACATTTAATCAATATTTTAAAGTTATTTTTCCAGCTTTATTGAATTATAATTATGTTTTTAAATTATTGATGAGATATTTTGTATTTTATTTTTGTCCTAAGTCATTGAAATATGGCATGTACCTTATACTTACAAAATATCTCAATTCAAATTAGCCACATTTTAAGTGCTCAATAGTTATGTATAGCTAGTGGCTATTGTATGGGATGGCACAGTTTTGGAAGGACTTCACATTTGCCCTGGAGAGAGATTTTGGAGAATTGAAAACCATGGTAGGAAGAAGTTTCTATCACTATATGTTCTTTTGTTCTGTTTTGACATTTTCCCCCAATGTGTGAATTAGCTCTATTTTTTAACTCACAGTTTTAAAGGTAAGGAAAAACAGAAAATCCAGAAAGAGACACAGAAAAGCAGTGATCTTAGAAGTAGGAGGAGATTCCAGACAGGCAGCTGCAATGTCAGGTAGGTCAAGAGAGGAGAGCTTTTCAGAAGATGAAGAGGAGGAGGGGGTGGAAGAAAAAGCAGTACCCTGAGGTGACTTCAGAGTTGGCACCTGGGACATCGCTCGTCACTCACTGGTGACATTTGAGAGCTGTGTCAGGAGAGGGAAGGGGTGGAACAGGCCCGAGCAGGTTGTTAGGAGGGGAGGCAATACGTGAGGCCCTCTATGGAGAGAGACCCACAGACTCCGACATGGGAGCCAAACAACGGTGACTAACTCAGAGGTGGTCCAGGCAGTAAAGGCTGCTGGGGACGGCTCCTGGAAGCCTCGAGGGGAGAGGGTGTGATAGGAGGCAGGTGGAGAGCAGGTTCAGGCAGTAAACACAGCCTGGAACCAGCCCCGTGCTGGGGAGTGGAGAGGAATCAGGCCCGGCTGGAACGCAGGGGGCCGGAGGAGAGTAACAATAATCAGCTTGGCTAACAGTTAACGTCTTAACCTCCTTGGAGACACAGACCCCTTTGAGGATGCACTGGCAGCTGAAGACTTGCCCCAGAAAGATGCACACCTGCACACACAATTTTATACACACCCTCAGGCATACCCAGAGCCCCTACGGCCACCCCAGAGCACAAAACCTGCTGAAACTGTTCACTGTGGCCCCCAAGATGTGCCCAAACCCCTCACCGCCCCTCGCAGTCTGGCTCCACGCCTACTGTGGCCTTATCGTCTGCCCACGACGCCCCCATTTTCAAGAGCCCTGTGCAACGGCTCTTTGTTCCAGGCGTTTTTTTTTATTTTTATTTTTTTGCGGTACGCGGGCCTCTCACTGTTGTGGCCTCTCCCGTTGCGGAGCACAGGCTCCGGATGCGCAGGCTCAGCAGCCATGGTTCACGGGCCCAGCTGCTCCACGGCATGTGGGATCTTCCCGGACCGGGGCACGAACCCGCATCCCCTGCATCAGCAGGCGGATTCTCAACCACTGCGCCACCAGGGAAGCCCGTTCCAGGCATTTTTGATCCTAGGGTGCCCTTTCCCCTCAGGAACTCTCCTCCTCCTCACCATTCAGAAGCTGCCTCTCTCCTCCAGGCATGTTTAGTCGCATATCCTACTTAGCACAATCTTCCAGGGTCAGTGTTGCATGTCTTTATTGTCTGTTTGCATATCTGATCTGTTCCCATCCCCTCACCAATGCAGGTTTTGTGCAACCGGAGGGCCAGGATCTAATCTGATCCATAGCAGGTATGTATGTACTAAATGAATGAACCCAAATATCACTGAATTAGGGCAGAGCCGCCAGGAGATCCTGTTTCCCAGCAGCCACTGAGGGCCCAGAGAAGGGTTTTTAAGGGCTGTGGTTGGTGATGGGCCATGTTCTTAGGAATAAGAACTGAATCTGATTCTGTAGTTCATGCATAGAAGTCCGTGGAACCGGGGGAGGACAAGGCACAGGGTTGGGGAGGGGCCACATATAGGGTTGCCAGATCTCTTTTTTAAATTATTTATTTATTTATTTATTTATTTTGGCTGCTTTGGGTCTTCGTTGCTGTGCACAGGGTTTCTCTAGTTGCAGCAAGTGGGAGCTACTCTTCGTTGCAGTGTGCGGGCTTCTCATTGTCTTGGCTTCTCTTGTTGTGAAGCACGGGCTCTAGGCATGCAGGCTTCAGTAGTTGTGGCACGTGGGCTCAGCAGCTGTGGCTCGTGGACTCTAGAGCACAGGCGCAGTAGTTGTGACGCATGGGCTTAGTTGCTCCGTGGCATGTGGGATCTTCTCGAACCAGGGCTCGAACCCGTGTCCCCTGCATTGGCAGGCAGATTCTTAACCACTGCGCCACCAGGGAAGCCCCAGATATCTTCTTTAATTGAGGTGAAATTCACACAACATACAACTGATCATTTTAAAGTGTCCAATCTAGTGGCATGTAGTATATTCAACAATGTTGTGCAACTACCATCTCTTTCTAGGTGCGACATTTTTTCATCCCTCTAGAGCACCCAGTACCCACTAAGCAATCACTCCCTGTTTCCCCCTCCTCCTCTCCCCTGGCAACCATCCACCTGCTTTCTGTCTCTATGGATTTACCTATTCTGGATATTTTATATAAAAGGAATCATACAATATATAGACTATTGTGTATGGCTTCTGTCACTTAGCATAATGTTTTTGGGGCACATCCAAGTTGTAGCATGTATCAGTATTTAATTTCTTTTTTACAAAGATTATTTATTTATTACTGGTAAAATGTGTATAATGCAATATTTGCCACTTTAACCATTTCTAAGTGTACAATTCAATGGCATTAATTACACTCACAGTGTTGTGCCACCATCACCGTTTCCAAAATTTCTTCAACACCCCAAACAGAAACTCTGTAACCATTAAGCAATAACTGTCCATTATTCCCACCTACCCAGCCCCGTGATAACTTCGAATCTACTTGCTGTCTCTATGAATTTGCCTGTTTTAGGTACCTCACAGAAGTGGAGTCATACAATATTTGTCCTTTTGTGACTGGCTTATTTCACTTAGCATGTTTTCAAGGTTCAACCATGTTGTTGCAAGTGTCGGAACTTCATTCCTTTTTACTGATGAATATTGTATGGATATACCACATCTTGTTTATCCAGTCATTTGTTGATAGATATTTGGATTGCTTCCACCTTTCAGCTATTGTGAATAATATTGCTATGAACATTCACATGCAAGTATCTGTTTTAGTATATTTTCAATTTGGGGAGATTATACCTAGAAGTGGATTTTCTGGGTCATATGGTACTATGGACTAAATTGTGTCCCCCCAAATTCATATGTTGAAGCCCTAGCCCCCACTGTGATGGTATGTAAAGTTGGGGCCTTTGGGAAGTAATTAGGTCATGAGAGAGAATGGAGCCCCATGATGGGATTAGTGCCCCTATAAGAAGAAACATGGGAGCGCTCTCTCTCCTCTCTCTGCTAAGTGAGGATACAGCAAGGAGGCAAGCCAGAAGGAGGTTTCTCACCAGAATTTGGCCATTCTGACACCCTGATCTCAGACTTCTCAGCCTCCAGAACTGGGAGAAATAAATGTCTGTTGTTTAAGCCACTCAGTCCATGGCTATTTGTTATAGCAGTCCAAACTGACTAAGACATATGGTAGTTCTTTGTTAACTTTTCCAAGAACCACCAAACTGTTTTCCATGGTGGTTACACCATTGTATATTCCCACCAGCAATGTACAAGGGTTCTGGTTTCTTCACATCCCAAACAACAGGTTATTTTCTGTTTGTTTTCTTTTTGTTATTTATAAGCATCCTAGTGGCTGGGAAGTGATACCTCATCCTGGTCTTTTATTTGCACTTCCTTGATGACCAGTGATGTTGAACATGTTTTCATGTGCTTATTGGCTGTTTGTATTTCTTCTTTGGGAAGATGTCTATTCAAATGCCCCTTTCTAAAACTCAGTTGTTTGTCTCTTTGCTGTTGAGCTGTAAGAGTTCTTTATGTATTCCAGATACTGAATGTTTTTAGATATATGATTTTAAAATAGTTCCCCCATTCTGTTTGTCTTTTCACTTTCTTGATAATGGCCTTTGATGCACAAGTTTTTAATTTTTATGAAGAAAAATGCATCTATTTTTTCTTTTGTTGCTCATGTTTTGATGTCAATTTTAAGAAGCCATTACCAAATCTGATGTCATAAAGATTTACCCATATGTTTTCTTCCAGTAGTTTTATAGTTTTAGCCCATATACTTAAATTGTTGATCCATTTTGAGTAAATTTTTGTGTATAGAGTGAGGCACTATTTCTTGAAGAGAGAATTCTTTCCCCATTAAATGGTCTTGTCACCTTTGTTGAAAGTCAACTGGCCATAGATATTTGGGGTTTATTTCTGGTATCTCATTTCTGTTCTATTGGTCTGTCTATCCTTATCCCGGTATCACACTGTTATAATTATGGCAACTGTGTAATAAGTTTGAAATTTGGAAATGTGAGTCCTCCAACTCTGTTTTTCCTTTTCAGTGTTGTTTTGGCTATTCAGTGTTCCTTGAAATTAAGTATAAATGTAAGAATCAGCTTCTCCACCTCTGAAAAGAAAAAAAGTCCATTGGAATTTTGATAGGGATTGCATTGAATCCATAGATCACTTTGGGAGTATTGCTATTCTTAATATTAAGATTTTTAATCCATGAATATGGGATATCTTTCTATTTATTTAGGTCTTCTTTAATTTCTTTCAGCAATGTTTTATAGCTGCCAGTGTGCAAGTCTTTCACTCCCTGGTTGAATTTACTCCACAGTATTTTGTTCTTTTGGATGCTATAGTAAATGGAATTGCTTTCTTAATTTCCTTTTCAGATTGCTGAATCTGAAATCTTAATTTCATTGCTGGTATATAGAAACAAAACTCATTTTGTGGTTGATATTATACCCTGAAACTTTGCTAAATTTGGTTATCACCGTTAATAGTTTTTTTGTGGATTCTTTGGCATTTTCTATATACAAAATCATGTCATCTGCAAATAAGAAAATAAACTACTCCTTCCTTTCCAACTTGCCTTTTTTTTTTCTCTTAGGCTGCACTATGCGGCTTGCAGAATTTTTGTTCCCTGACCAGGGATCAAACCTATGCCCCCTGTGGAGTCCTAACCACTGGACCACCAAGGAATTCCTTCCTTTCCACTTAGGATGCTTTTTTTTTTTCTTGCCTAATTTCTTTGGCTGGGACTTCCAATACATTGTTGAATAGCAGCATTGGCGCTGCCAGATTTAGCAAATAAAAATACAGGACTCCATACAACAATTGGGACCTATTCATACTAAACAATTATTCACTGTCTATCTGAAATTTAAATTTAACTGGATGTCCTGAATTTTATCTGGGAGAGTCCAAGGAATGGCCCATAAGTGCCTGCACTGCCTGCCAATCCTCCACCCTTCCCATGACCTCCAAGGCTCTTGACACACTTGCCCTGCCCTTCAGGAAGCCTGGATGCCAGGAACAGCTTTGTCTAAACCCCGACTCTGATCCCCAGTGTGCTGGGCACTAAGAAGGTGGATCAAAATAACTGCTTTCTTTTCACTCCTGCTCTCAACCAGCATAGGTGTGGGTCAGATTTGGGAGAAGCTAGGAAGACAAAGCCTAAGCCACCATTACAATATGGCCAGATGCTGGGACCCTGAGGAGAAAGGTGTTTAAGCTTAGTCCAGAGGTTTGGGTTAGGATGGAAGAATCCTGAGGACAGAGTGAATGCTTAGGGCTTTCTAGCTCCTGAAAGATTATTCCCACATGTTTTTCTGATTGATCTTCCCAACATTCCCTGAGGAAAGCAAGGCCGCTACTATTGCCCTCAGTTCATGTCTAGGGAGATTGCAAACCGAAAGGTGAAATGACTCCCCAAAGCCACACAGCTGACCAACCCTCTAAGGAGCAGGACCTGTGCCAGGCCTCTGAGTCCCACCAAGCTCAGCGCCCTCCAGGATGGAACAGAGTGGGACTTTGACTCCCAAGCCTAATAACCACAGAGCTGCAGGAACACCAGCCCCTCAACTTGATCTGGACCATATCAAACCCCTTCCCTCCCCAAGGCACCCCACATTCCAGGGTGACTGGGGAGGCAGAGCAAAGTCTATATGCATCTAACTGGAAATGAGCCTCATTACTTGTGCCTCCCTAGTAATCCAGTGTACCTACACTTCACCCCCAAGGCCTCTCTTTTTGCCTCCCTCCCCAACCCCAACACCAGTGATGCCTGTCTTATTGTTTTTATTTTTTATATCGTAGCATCATTATTATTGATGGTGGAAGATCCACACATTGCTTGCAGCACATTTACATTCATTCTCTCATTGAGTCATTCAACCATTCATTCAACTATTATTTGTTGTATTTCTTGAGCACCTACAATGTACCAGGGACTATGTTGGACCCTGTGACTAAGCCAAAACACTGGCTTTCCAGCAGTGGTTCTTAACCCTGGCTATACTTTATGACCACATAGAGAAGTTTTTAAAATCCTGATCCCCAGCCATGCCCCAAATGAATGATTAGGATTGGGTGGGGGCAGGGGTAGGACCAACACATCAATGTATTTTCTGTTGCTAGGTTGATTTGTTGTTTCATTTGCTACTTATTTCCTATGTATCCAACATAGACAATGCCATAGCTAGCTGGGTTAAATAGGACAGACCAGTTATCTTCCTCTTTAACATTTAAACACCATCTTTGGCATTAAATGTTTAAAAGTGGTATATTTTAAGCAAGATCCAGTACTTCTTGGAAGAGACTTCATCAGCACATTTTATATCTCCCAAAATTTTATTATAACAAAATTTTCAAACATACAGAAAAACTGGAAGAATTTCACAGTAAACGCTCACCTAGAATCTTCCATTATTACTCTATCCTTCTATCAATCCCTTCTAATTTTTTAATGTATTTCAAAATATATCATAGACATCTATCCACTCCTCCCTAAATACTTCAGCATGTATATTATCAGCTAGAGTTCAATATTTGGTTACAGTATTTTTTTTTACTTTCTACATAAAATTTATATTACAATGAACTGCAAAAATCTCAAGTGTACATTTGTCAGATTTTGACAATGGCATATACCTGTGTAATCCAAAACCCTATCAAGATATAGAACATTACATTCACTCCAGAAAGTTCCCTTATTCTCCTTCCCTGCTAATCCTTGCCCTATCCCATCCCCACCCTCTGCAAAGAGGTAATCTCTTTGTTGGGTTTTTTTTTTTCCCTAAATTAGATTGGATTTGCCTGTTCTAGAACTTCACAGATATGGAATAATACAGCATAAACTTCTTTATGTTAGGCTTCTTTCACTCAGAATAGTGTTGTGGGTTTTTTGGGGTTTTTTTGGTTTTTTTTTTTGCGGTACGTGGGCCTCTCACTGTGTGGCCTCTCCCGTTGTGGAGCACAGGATCCGGACGCACAGGCTCAGCGGCCATGGCTCGCGGGCCCAGCTGCTCCGCGGCATGCGGGATCTTCCTGGACAGGGGCACGAACCCATGTCCCCTGCATCGGCAGGCGGACTCTCAACCACTGTGCCACCAGGGAAGCCCAGCATAGTGTTTTTGATATTTATCCATGTCATGTGTGTCAGTAGTCTGTTCCTTTTTTATTGTTGAATAGTGTCCTTTATATAAACAACAGTTTATTTATCCATTTTCTTAATTGGCATTTGGGTTGTTTCCAGTTTGGAGTTGTTATGCTTCTACGAACATTCTTACACAAATCTTTTTGTGGACATATATTTCCATTTCTTTTCGGTAAATACCTTGAAGTGAAAATTTTGGGTTGTAGGATAGGTGTATATTTAGTTGTTTTAAGAAACCGCCAGACCTTTCCCATCATCTATTTATGAGATGTCCTGGATATCAGTTTTTTTTGCCAGATGTTTTATGAATATTTTTCTAACATGGAAACGAAATAGTCACCCAAGTCCAGGGAGAACAGAGAGTCCCATACAGGACAAACCCTAGGAGAAACACACCAAGGCACATATTAATCAAACTAACAAAAATTAAATTCAGAGAAAAAAATATTAAAAGCAGCAAAGGAAAAACAAAAAATAACATAAAAAGGAATCTCCCTAAGGTTATCAGCTGATTTTTCAACAGAAACTCTGCAGGCCAGAAGGGAGTGGCAGGATATGCTTAAAGTGACGAAAGAGAAGAACCTACAACCAAGATTACTTTACCCAGCAAGGATCTCATTCAGATTCGAAGGAGAAATCAAAAGCTTTTCAGACAAGCAAAAGCTAAGAGAATTCAGCACCACCAAACCTGCTTTACAACAAATGCTAAACACACTTCTCTAGGCCAGAAACACAAGAGAAGAAAAAGACCCGCAAAAACAAACCAAACAAACCCAAAACAGTTAAGAAAATGGTAATAGGAACATACATATCAATAATAACCTTGAATGTAAATGGATTAAATGCCCCAACCAAAAGACACAGACAGGCTGAATGGATACAAAAACAAGACCCATAAACATGCTGTCAACAAGAGACCTGTTTCAGATCTAGGGACACATACAGACTGAAAATGAAGGGGTGGAAAAAGATATTCCATGCAAATGGAAATCAAAAGAAAGTTGGAGTAGCAATACGCATAACAGGTAAAATAGACTTTAAAATAAAGACTGTTACAAGAGATAAGGAAGGACACTACATAATGATGAAGGGATCAATCCAAGAAAAAGATATAACAATTATAAATGTTTATGCACCCAACATAGGAGCACCTCAATACATAAGGCAAATACTAACAACCATGAAAGGGGAAATCGACAGTAACACAATAATAGTAGGGGACTTTAACACTCCACTTACACCAATGGACAGATCATCCAAACAGAAAATAAATAAGGAAACACAAGCTTTAAATGACACAATAGACCAGATAGATTTAATTGATATTTATAGAACATTCCACCCAAAAGTGGCAGAATACACTTTCTTCTCAAGTGCACACAGAACATTCTCCAGGATAGATCACGTCTTGGGTCACAAATCAAGCCTCGGAAAATTTAAGAAAGTTGAAATCGTATCAAGCATCTTTTCTGACCAAGACACTATGAGATTGGAAGTCAATTACAGGAAAAAACTGTAAAAACCACAAATACATGGAGGCTAAACACTGTGCTACTAAATAACCAAGAGATCACTGAAGAAATCAAAGAAGAAATAAAAAATATGTAGAAACATATGACAATGAAAACACAACAACCCAAAACCTATGGGAAGCAGCAAAAGCAGTTCTAAGAGGGAAGTTTATAACAATTCAATCTCACCTCAAGAAACAAGAAAAATCTCAAATAAACAATCTAACCCTACACCTAAAGCAACTAGAGAAAGAAGAACAAAGAAAACCCAGTCAGTAGAAGGAAAGAAAATCATAAAGATCAGAGCTGAAATAAATGAAATAGAAATGAAGAAAACAATAGCAAAGATCAATAAAACAAAAAGTTGGTTCTTTGAGAAGATAAACAAAATTGATAAACCCTTAGCCAGACTCATCAAGAAAAAAAGGGAGAGGATGAAAATCAATAAAATTAGAAATGAGAAAGGAGAAATCACAACTGACACCACAGAAATACAAAGGATTATAAGAGACTACTACAAAAAACTATATGCCAATAAAATGGACAACCACGAAGAAATGGACAAGTTCTTAGAAAGGTACAATTTTCCAAGACTGAACCAGGAAGAATTAGAGAATATAAACAGACCTATCACAAGTAATGAAATTGAAACTGTAATTAAAAATCTTCCAACAAGCAAAAGTCCAGGACCAGATGGCTTCACAGGCAAATTCTATCAAACATCTAGAGAAGAGATAACACCAACCCTTCTCAAACTCTTCCAAAAAATTGCAGAGGGAGGAACACGCCCAAATTCATTCTACGAAGCCACCATCATCCTGATACAGAAACCAGAAAAAGATATCACAAAAAAAGAAAATTATAGACCAATATCACTGATGAACAGAGATGCAAAAATCCTGAACAAAATACTAGCAAACACAATCCACAACATATTAAAAGGATCATACACCATGATCAAGTGGGATTTATCCCAGGGTCACAAGGATTCTTCAATATATGCAAATTAATCAATGTGATACACCATATTAACAAATTAAGGAATAAAAACCATATGATCATCTCAATAGATGCCAGAAAAGTTTTTGACAAAATTCAACACCCACTTATGATAAAAAGTCTCCAGAAAATGGGCATAGAGGGAACAAAACTCAAAATAATAAAGGCCATATATGACAAACACACAGCAAACATCATACTCAATGGTGAAAAACTGAAAGCATTTCCACTAAGACCAGGAACAAGACAAGGATGTCCACTCTCGCCAGTGTTAAATTCAACATAGTTTTGGAAGTCTTAGCCACGGTAATCAGAGAAGAAAAAGAAATAAAAGGAATACAAATTGGAAAAGAAGAAGTAAAACTGTCACTGTTTGCAGATGACACGATACTACACATAGAAAATCCTAAAGATGCCACCAGAAAACTACTAGAACTAATCAATGAATTTGGTAAGGTTGCAGGATACAAAATGAATGCACAGAAATCTCTTGCATTCCTATACACTAACAACAAAGAATCAGAAAGAGAAATTAAGGAAGCAATCTCATTTACCTTTGCGACAAAAAGAATAAAATACCTAGAAATAAACCTACCTAAGGAGTCAAAAGACTTGTACTCAGAAAACTATAAAACACTGATGAAAGAAATCAAAGATGACATAAACAAATGGAGAAATATACCATGTTCTTGGACTGGAAGAATCAATATTGTGAAAATGACTATACTACCCAAAGCAATCTACAGGTTCAATGCAATCCCTATCAAACTACCAATGACATTCTTCACAGAATTAGAACGAAAAATTTTACAATTTGTATGGAAACACAAAAGACCCTGAATAGCCAAAGCAATCTTGAGAGAGAAAAACTGAGCTGGAGGAATCAGGCTCCCCAACTTCAAACTATACTACAAAGCTACAGTAACAAAGACAGTATGGTACTGGCACAAAAACAGAAATATAGATCAATGGTACAGGATAGAAAGCCCAGAGATAAACCCATGCACATATGGTCACCTTATCTTTGGTAAACAAGGAAAGAATATACAATGGAGAAAAAACAGCCTCTTCAATAAGTGGTGCTGGGGGGACTTCCCTGGTGGCGCAGTGGTTAAGAATCCACCTGCCAATGCGGGGGACAGGTTCAAGCCCTGGTCTGGGAAGACCCCACATGCTGCGGAGCAACTAAGCCCGTGCACCACAACTACTGAGGCTTCACTCTACAGTCTGTGAGCCATAACTACTGAGCCCATGTGCCACAACTACTGAAGTCTACACGTTTAGAGCCTGTGCTGCAAAACAAGAGAAGCCACCACAATGAGAAGCCCATGCACACAACGAAGAGTAGCCCCCGCTCGCTGCAACTAGAGAAAGCCCGCACGCAGGAATGAAGACCCAACGCAGCCAATAAATAAATAAATAAATAAATTTCTTTTTAAAAGAATAAATAAATAAGTGGCGCTGGGGAAACTGGACAGCTACATGTAAAAGAATGAAATTAGAACACTACCTAACACCATATACAAAAATAAACTCCAGATGGACTAAAGACCTAAATGCAAGACCAGACACTATAAAACTCTTAGAGGAAAACATAGGAAAAACACTCTCTGACATAAACGGCAGTGAGATCTTTTTTGACCCACCTCCTAGAGTAATGGAAATAAAAACAAAAATAAACAAATGAGACCTAATTAAACTTCAAAGCTTTTGCACAGCAAAGGAAACCATAAACCAGATGAAAAGACAACCCTCAGGATTGGAGAAAATATTTGCAAATGAAACAACAGACAAAAGATACAAATATATACAAACAGCTTATGGAGCTCAATATCAAAAAAACAAAAAATTCAATTAAAAAAAGGGCAGAAGACCTAAATAGACATTTCACCAGAGAAGACATACAGATGGCCAAGAGGCACATGAAAAGATGCTCAACATCACTAATTATTAGAGAAATGCAAATCAAAACTACAATGAGGTATCACCACACACATTTCAGAATGGCCATTATCAAAAAATCTAGAAACAATAAATGCTGGAAAGGGTGTGGAGAAAAGGGAGCCCTCTTGCACTGTTGGTGGGAATGTAAATTGATACAGCCACTATGGAGAACAGTATGGAGGTTCCTTAAAAAACTAAAAATAATTGCTTTACAGTGTTGTATTAGTTTCTGCTGTATACTCCAATAAAGACGTTAAAAAAAAAAAAAGAAGTCATGAGTGAACACTGATGAGGATAATTTCAATAAAGTAATTGTGGCTAAAGTAAAAAAAAAAAACTAACTAAAAATAGAATTACTATATGACCCAGCAATCCCACTACTGGGCATATACTCTGAGAAAACCATAATTCAAAAAGAGACATGTACCACAATGTTCATTGCAGCGCTATTTACAATAGCCAGGACATGGAATCAGCCTAAATGTCCATCATCAGATGAATGGATAAAGAAGATGTGGCACATATATATACAATGGAATATTATTCAGCCATAAAAAGAACGAAATTGAGTTATTTGTAGTGAGGTGGATGGACATAGAGTCTGTCATACATAGTGAAGTAAGTCAGAAAGAGAAAAACAAATACCATATGTAAACACATATGCATGGAATCTAAAAAAAAAAAAATGGTACTGATGAACCTAGTGGCAGGGCAGGAATAAAGAGATAGACATAGGGAATGGACTTGAAGACACGGTGGGGGGAGGAGGAAGCTGGGGTGAAGAGAAAGTGGCATCGATATATATACACTGCCGAATGTAAAATAGTTAGCTAGTGGGAAGCAGAAGCATAGCACAGGGAGATCAGCTCGGTGCTTTGCAATGACCTAGAGGGGTGGGATAGGGAGGGTGGGAGGGAGGCTTAAGAGGCAGGGGATAAGGAGACATGTGTATGCATATGGTTGATTCACTTTGTTGTACAACAGAAACTAACATAGTATTGTGAAGCAATTATACTCCAAAAAAGATTTATTAAAAAAAAAAAAAAAAAGAAACCTCCAGACCTTTCCCATCAACTATTTATGAGATGTCCCAGATATCAGTTTTTTTGTTGTTGTTTTTTGCAGTACACGGGCCTCTCACTGTTGTGGCCTCTCCCGTTGCAGAGCACAGGCTCCGGACGCGCAGGCTCAGCGGCCGTGCCTCACGGGCCCAGCCGCTCCGTGGCATGTGGGATCTTCCCGGACCGGGGCACGAACCCGTGTCCCCGGCATTGGCAGGCGGACTCTCAACCACTGGGCCACCAGGGAAGCCCGGATATCAGTTTTTTGTCAGATGTTTTATGAATATTTTTCTCCCAATCTGTAGCTTGCTTATTGGTTTCCCTAGTGGTATTTTTCAACCCAAGCATCAGTATTTTACTAACTTTTAATTGAAATATACATAAAGTACACAAATTTCAGGGTACAGTTTGACTGATTTTTCACAAGCTGAACACACCCAGAATTCAATTTAAGAAATAGCATTTCCAACACCCCAGAAACTCCCTTCATGCCTCCTTTCAATCATTACCTCCCTGCAAAGATAATCATTATCTGACTTCTAAAAGTATATATTAATTTTGCCTGTTTTGTACTCTATGTAAGTGGAATCATCCTCTTTTGTATCTGGCTTCCTCACTTCAACATTGTTTTGGAGGTTGATCCGTATTGTTGGGTATAGTGTACATCATTCATTCTCATTATTGCATGGTGTTCCATTGTGTAACTCCACCACAATTTATCCATTCTACTGATGGTGGCATTCAGGTTATGTCCAGGTGTTTGGTATTATGAAAGTGCTGTTTTAAATGTACACTTGGGACTTCCCTGGTGGCGCAGTGGTTGGGAGTCTCCCTGCCAATGGAGGGGACACGGGTTCGAGCCCTGGTCCAGGAAGATCCCACATGCCGCAGGAGCAACTAAGCCCGTGCGCCACAACTACTGAGCCTGTGCTCTAGAGCCCGCGTGCCACAACTACTGAAGCCCACGTGCCTAGAGCTCGTGCTCCGCAACAAGAGAAGCCACCGCAGTGAGAAGCCCATGTACCACAACAAAGAGTAGCCCCTGCTCGCCGCAACTAGAGAAAGCTGGCGTGCAGCAACAAGACCCAACACAGCCAAAAATAAATAAATTTATTTAAAAAAAAAAACGAGGGCTTCCCTGGTGGCGCAGTGGTTGAGAGTCCGCCTGCCGATGCAGGGGACACGGGTTCGTGCCCCGGGCCGGGCAGATCCCACATGCCACGGAGCAGCTGGGCCCGTTAGCCATGGCCGCTTATCCTGTGCATCCGGAGCCTGTGCTCTGCAACGGGAGAGGCCACAACAGTGAGAGGCCCACATACTGAAAAATAAATAAATAAATAAATAAAAGATAAATAACAAGGACCTACTGTATAGCACAGGGAACTATACTCAATATCTTGTAATAATCTATAAGGGAAAAGAATCTGAAAAAGAATATATATATATATACATATATATGTATAAAAGGATATATATAAGTATGTATACATGTATTTATAAAAAGAATCACTGAATCACTTTGCTGTACACCTGAAACTAACCCAACATTGTAAATCAACTATACTTTAATTTAAAAAAAAGAGAGAGACCAGGAAGGGGGTATTGGTTGAACTCTGAGGTCTGAGCAGGGAAAGGGGCGACAGGGAAGCATTGCAGGCAGAGAAAATCTTTCCTCTGAAAGGCCACAGCATGTGAAAGGCTTGTATGTCAGGGAGAGTGATCTGGCACCGTGGAAGAGGCAGACCAGGGCTAGACAATGCTGAGCCCTTGAGGCTGTGTTAAGGATTTTCTTTCTTTTTTTTTTCCTTACATTTTCTTAATTTATTTGCATACAGATATTTACATCTAGATAACAATATCTATGAAAAGAAATCTAGTGAAGTGAGATGAGCTTGAAATTTTCACATAATGAAAGATACTCCAGGCTGCTAATACTTTTTCCCCCACACATTTAAATGTTTATTGACCATTTGAAATTTTCTTTTGTGAATTTCTAGTTCATGTCCTTAGCGCGTTTTCTTATCAACTGTAAGAACATGTATGCATCTTTGCAAATCTGATGTCTAGTATAGAACCTTACACATAGCAGTTACTCAATAAGTTTGTTGAATCCTCATTTGTTGGCTGCAAAGATATGTTTATTCCCACAGGACACAAGGCCAGGGGTTCTAAGTTTCAATCCTGACTACCAAGAATTTACTATCTAACTTTGGAAGATCAGATTCTTGGAATTTGAAAATGCTGACCACAGTCAGACCCCCAGTAGGCTTGACACCATATATTCCCCAGTCCAATACTTTAGAGAGAATAGCTCCTATATAAAATTTTGCTTAAGAATAGACCAGGAAGGAGAGCGGAGACCATCTACCAGGTATCATTGAGAGGTACCACATGACTGGCCTGTCCCCAGACCTCCCTCTTTCTTGGTCTTCCAGAAGCCCAAAATCCATTTTCTAGCAGTCTTATACCTTAACAAGACTTAAAGGATTTTTTTTTAACTTTTTATTTTGAAATCATTTTAAACCTATAGAAAAGTTGCAAAAATAGTACAGAGAATTCCCATCTACCCTTCACCTAATTCCCCCTAAGATTAACAGCTTGCATGGGTATGTACAGTTATCATAACCAGGAAAATAACATTGGTATGATACTACTAACTAAACTACAGCACTTATTCAAATTTCACCCAGTTTTCCCCTAATCTCATTTTTCTGTTCCAGGATCCAATCCAGAGTCCACATTACATCTGATTGTTGTGTCTCCTTAGTCTCCTCCAATCTGTAACAGTTCCAGTTTTATTCTTTATAAGCTTCAGACCTTTGAAGAGTACTCATCATTTATTATGTACAATGTCTCTCAATTTCAGCTTGTCTGACGTTTTCTCAGGGTTAGATCAAGGTTATGAATTTCTGGCAAGAATTGCATAGACGTTGTATGTCTTATTACTGGTATTGCTAACCTCAATCACTTGATTCATTGGTGTCTGTCACGTTTATCCACTGTAAATTTATTGCTTTGATCTTTTTCCTAAGAAAAAAGGGATGGCCTTGAAGGATTTTAAGCAAGGGACGTGACGTGTTCAGTGACGTGTGTTTCAAAAAAGCCCTCTTTGTGGCAGCATGAAGAACAGACTAGAAGTGGCTAGAATGTACCTGGGGAAGGTTGGTTCAGGGTATAATACAGCCCAATATATGATGATGGAAGTGGGGAGAAGTGGGCAGATTTTAGAGATATTCAGAAGGTAAAATCATAAGGCAGGTTAATGAGATCATGAGGTTCTGATAGAATTGGCCTGCAACTGAGCTTGGACAAAGGCAGTTTAAAAACTCAGGTGGGAATTCCCAGGCAGTCCAGTGGTTAGGACTCCACGCTTCCACTGCAGGGGGCACAAGTTCAATCCCTGGTTGGGGAATTAAGATCCCACAAGCTGAGCAACATGGCCAAAAATAAAAATAAAAAATAAAAGCACCCAGGTGATTGTAATGTTTAACCACATTGAGGTCCACGGCCAGCCCACGGCTCGCTCCAGATGGGCTTCAGGTGAAGGCCACTCAGAGTGGTCAAAGTCAAGGTGCTCAGTACCTCTCTGGATACATGGGGAGGCAGATGTAGGTGGGGGGCCCCTGCCATCCTCCCACAGCCCAGAGAGAGCTGGCAACAGCTCTTGGCTGGGAGCGGGGAGGATATTACTAAGACCAGAGGGCTCAGGGAGCGCCCACCAGCACATCACTGCTGACTCTCTGAGTAGGGTTACCAGATAAAATATAGGACACCCAGTTCAATCTCAATTTCAGATAAACAATGAATAATTTTTTAGTGTATGTCTCAAATATTGCATAGAACATACTTATACTAAAGCACTATTTGTTTACCTGAAATTAACATTTAATTGGGCATCTCCTATTTCTATTTGCTGAATCTGGCAACACTATCCCCAAGACAAGGATCTGATGGGTTTGCCCATTCCCATCTAGTGCAGGAGCTTCTAAAGCAATAGAGACTTTCCTCCTCCTCCCCCTCCCCTGCCCCCTCCCTCCCCTCTATCATCCCCAGTGTGGCCTGGCCAAGAGCAGGCCAGTACCTGGCATCAGCCTTTCCACTGCAAGCCACAGGGGGTCCCTGGCACAGGGCCCAGGAGGAACAGCCTCCCATTCCAAACCGGCTCTTTTCACAGTTCAATAAATATTATTGCGCACTTACCATGGGCCAGGCCTTGTTCTGGTCAGAGGCATAAAGCAATGAACAAGTCAGATGAGTTCCCGCTCTCTGGGGGCTTGCATTCCAGTGGGGGAGATGGACAGTGATGCAGAAAACAACTGTTTCAGATGGTGATGACGGCCATGAAGGGATGTGGTAATAGTGACCGGGGGCCCAAGTGAGGTGGAGGGGTCAGGGAGGGCCTCTCTGAACAGGTGACATGACTTTGGCTTAAGGGACTGACAAGAGCCAGTTTTGTAAAGATCTAGGGAAGAGTGTTCCAGGGAGAGGAAAGACCACAAGGGATGTCACAGGACATCTGAGGGCGCTACAGCACATCTGGCTGATTTGTAGGATTTGCCAGTTCTGTACTGGAAATACTCCATCGTGGCCATTTTCAAGCTACCAACATGACATGGTAATTTTTAAGAAGCTGATATTCTAGATGATCTGGGGCCTCATCAAGGTGCCGGGACCAATGGCTGTAGCAAAATCCTGCTCTCTTGGGGGTTTTCTCAGCTCCAGGCCTTTCATTCTCCTCAGTTTCTTCTTTCCCCACTCACCCCCACAGGGTGATCCTATGAGCCTTTTAAGATGCTTTTCCAGAAATCTTTCCCCAATCCTCAAGCAGAGGCAGGCTTGCTCCCTTGTACCCCATAGCATCATTGCCTCCCTCTGTTACAGCTCATAACATAAAACAAGTCCCTGGTTCAAGAGACTGACTTTAAAAACCAAAGCCTTGGGCTTCCCTGGTGGCACAGTGGTTGAGAGTCAGCCTGCAGATGCAGGGGACACGGGTTTGTGCCCCGGTCCGGGAAGATCCCACGTGCCGCGGAGCGGCTGGGCCCGTGAGCCATGGCCACTGAGCCTGCGCTTCCGGAGCCTGTGCTCCACGACGGGAGAGGCCACAACAGTGAGAGGCCCGCGTACCGCAAAAAAAAAAAAAAAAAAAAAAAATCAAAGCCTTATTGCATTGAGATGTCATTCAATGGCAACTTATCATTGTAAAAGGCCTCTGCCTTTACCCCTCTAATAAAATGATTTCAGATTATCATCTAAGATCCTGAACAAAGACATAAAATTGCAAACTATGCTTACTGGACCCCTGAGAACCTCTGGATTTAGGATTGAGAACTGGTTATATAGTCAATGTTTCTAAAGCACTCCAAGGGGCGCTAGGTCTTATCAAGCTTTGTATACTTCCTCTCCCTCACCTCTAGGCCCCAACAAATGTGGACTGAATGAATGAATGAAGTACTGAATATCCCTTGGACTTCCCTGGTGGCACAGTGATTGAGAACCCGCCTGCCAATGCAGGGCACACGGTTCAAGCCCTGGTCTGGGAAGATCCCACATGCTACGGAGCAACTTAAGCCCATGCACCACAACTACTGAGCCTGCGCTCTAGAGGCCATGAGCCACAACAACTGAGCCCACGTGCCACAACTACTGAAGCCTGCATGCCTAGAGCCCATGCTCCACAACAAGAGAAGCCACCAAAATGAGAAGCCCACGCACCGCAACGAAAAGTAGCCCCTGCTCGCCGTAACTAAAGCCTGCACGCAGCAGCGAGGACCCAACGCAGCCAAAAATAATTTAATTAATTAATTTTTTTTAAAGTACTGAATATCCCAAAGATACCAGCCTCCCTCCTGTCCCCACGAAGGTGAGGTCTGAGGAGTGAAGGACTCCACAGCCACCAGCCCCTGTCCTGGGTACTGCAATGCAATGCAACCTAGCTATACCCCCTCGCTGTCCCCTAATTCTGTCTTAAATGACAACAGATAACTCTGCCCAAAGTCAAGGGGTCTAGAAACTGAGCTTGGCTGACTGTCAACACGTACGAGCCATAAAACTGCATTGACCCTTCTGAGCCGGACTCGGCTGGGGACAGGCAGAACGCAAAGGCGCTCAGGTGCTCCCCAAATACCTCCCTGACTCCCCACAGCCTGTGCTTCCCCTCCTCCCTGATGCTGGCCTTCCACCAGCCCGCATCCTGGGAGCTGCAATCTAGCCCAGGTGAGGCATGGAGAGGATCACCTGCAGCTTTCGCCCTCTACCATCCCTGCGGTTTCCTCAGGTGGAGGGCCATCCGTGAGCAGCCGTCTGCCTCATCTTTTCCTGGCTGCCCTCCGATCTAGGTCCCCCTCCAGCTCTCTCTGCCTGGCAGAGCCGCTGGAGTTAAGCGGATTTCATGCTATTTTCAAGTCATTTTCCATGGAAAAATTTTTTTTATACCGTTAAACCTACTTTCCGCTGCTTCTAATCTCCCTGAAAGCTTCCTCCTCCCCTTCCATGAGATAAACCAGTAATGGCAATATTTAGGAACCTGCTAGTGACAACTTACTGGCATCCTCAGTTGGGGAGGGGAAATCATACTAGAACCTTCCTGCTGGAAGTCAGACCAGTGAGATAAGCAGACAGCACCCAGGGCCAGAGCAGGTTCCCCTCACCCACACCCCCTGGGCCTTCCAGCCCCACCTTAACAACTGCCTTGTGTCAGGGCGCCTGTCCCTCAGTTCCCATCCTCCCATGACAGCCACCAAACTGGGGTGAGTTTTCACAACCAGCATCCAGAGTCATTTGAGGAGCAATTGAGGCATTTCCGAGACCCCCAGGCAGCCTACATTTCTCAGAGAAGAGGTGGCCCTAGGAAGCTACAAGTTGGGAGGGGGTCCGGATGAGCTATGAGATGCCAAAGCCAGCATATGCTTCCCTGTGACCCCACTGCACTTTTTGTGCATTCCGTATGAAAGCCTCTGTCGTACTGAATCAGATCTCAGCTGCCAGTAAACCGAGGCCTTTACGAGGACAAGAGCTGAGGTCAGATGGTTCTGTATCCTCACCTTACAGCACAGGGCTCAGCCTATCATGGGTTGCTGGCTAGGAGCCTATTACATCTGCCAGACCCCTTTGGTGAGCAAGGCTGATCCAGCACCTCAGCCACAGACAATTGGACCGGACTTGAGATGCGACCTGGCATGAGAGCTGTGCTCAGATGAAAGGATGAGAATGGCCTGGACCAATCAAATTCACTTCCTTGTGATAATCCGGCAATGTGGAAACACTGGGAGCCTGCAGTGTTCCTACAGTCCTTCTGCGATGGAGATGTGGAGGAGAGAAAATTCTAGGATGACACCCAGCTTTCTGGCCAGTTCATCTGATAACCTGACTCTGGCAGCAACAATGGTAAAAAAAAAAAAAACACTGAGAGAAGAGCAGATTGGTGGGTGTTGGGGGGTGAGCCCAGATTGGTGGTTGGTGAGACTGAGATAAGGGTGGAACAGCCAGGAGGGGCAGGTGAGATATGAGGTGATGCTCAGGGCCCAAGAGTCACTCAAGGGTCTGAGTGCTGGACTTCAGAAATATTTGAGGAGCAAACCCATGCATCAAGGTAGACAAGATGATCTCCACCAAAATAGAGGATCTCTTCCCCAGGCGATAAATATATGAATACTGAATTTTTTAAAATTATTCATGTTTCACCTGATTGTTTTTTTAGGGTGAAGCTTTTATATTCAAAATTTTAGAACCCATTGTTACCTTACAACAGTACCAAATGTGAAAAGCTAACCTCACATATTCTGTTTTCTCCCTTTATTCAAACATTGTTCATTTCACTGGAATTTCTTTCCACATTTGCATCTGAGATAGAAAGTGGCACAAAAAAATACAAATAATTTCAACAAATGTCAACTTCAAAATCAGCATGAAGTATTCTTAGCAAATATGGTCACTGCTTAGGTATTTCCGCCTTTCTAAGAAGGTTATAAAGGAAACAGCTTTCTGCAGAAGAATAATATAACCATACTTATAAAACCTTTTCCAAATCAATAAATATTGACATATCATTTTTCTTAATTCTTTTCCAACAGAAGCTAAAGTATCTCCCTGTGGATTTGGGCTCAGTGCTGGCCTCTGACAAAAGGAACTTTACATCTTGGGACAGGAGTGTTTTTAATCTAGAGAGTAATCTTAAGCAAGAATCTCCTTAGGCATTAGCTTCCTCCTAGAAAACAGGAATTAGACTCCCAGGGGTTCTCAGACTGGACATCATTGTTACCAATAGTAAATCCTCACCCAGCATTACTACGTGCAACATACTATACTATAGGCGTTACTATAATCCCATTTATAGATAGAGAAAGTGAGGCACAGCAAGGTAGACTAGCTCGCTCCTGTGCATATACTGCTTCTCCAATGTCTAAATCAGTAGGTCCAGGTGGAGCCCTGGAATCCACACTCCTAACAAGCTCCCCCAGGGACTGAGATCCAGGTGGTTTTTAGACCCCATTGTGAGACACTGCTCCAGGAGTCAGATCTGCTCTGGTTCTGAGGGTGCAGGAAGGGAGCAAACAGGAGAATCTGAGCTCCAACCAGGGCATTTCACAGGACGGAAGATGCCGCCACCCTCTGACAGCTAAGGCAGTAAGGGTGGTAGGCCGTGGTTGGAAACAGCGTGATACTGTTTCCTACTGGGAACCCAGAGACTTTGTCTCCTGCTGCACCAGAGTGCCACCTGCTGGCTGTAGGTAGCCATCGCAGGCCAGGCAGGAACATCACTTGTCCAATCTCTTCACTAAACGTTAAGGGACCCCCAAGCGACTACATCGGCGCTGGGGGCTCAGTGGAGACCCCACAGAGAAAGACAGGCAGAGACAATGCCATAACAATGCTGCATGATTCTTGGAAAAGCAGGTAGGAGGCAAGGTCAGTCTGGATGAGGGCTACAGCATGAGGGGTCACTGGGGAAAAATAAGCCTAGAGGTTGGTAGGGATCAAGCTGGGGGGCCTCATTAGCGTTTGGATTTTGTGCTAAGGGTAATGGGAAATCTAGTAACAAGTCAGATTTAGGTTTCAGTGAGATCATTCTGGACTTTGTCGGGGGGCCTCTGGAATAGTTTGAGTGGTGGCAGAGTCAATTTGGAAACCATTCAAGTATCAGAGATGAGAGCAGCTGCTGGCCTAGATGAGGTGGTAGCTGTGGGGATGGAGAAATATGGACAATGAGAAATAGTTAGGATTAGGTTTGATTAAAAAAAAATGTCAAGGAATAACAGCAGGACATCACAGTGGCCCCATTTCATTCATTCCTTCTTTCAACAAATTGTAGCACCGTGTGTCAGAAACTAATCTACCTGCTGCGAATACAGTGGTGTAAGCCAGTCAGGGAAGAGCCCTGCTTTTCATGGAGTTTATGCCCTAAGGAGGTGGTGGTGGTGGGGGGGACATAAGCAAATAAACAACAAAAACAGATGGGAATAGGCACCATGTACAGAATGTAGAAGGGATATGCGGCAGTGACGCATATCTGAATGTTAAGGAGTCTGCCCTGTAAAGATAACAGGGAAAAGCACTCTAAGCCAAAGAAATAGATGCAAAGGCCCTTAAAGGCAGAGTAAGCATAGCACATTCAAGATCAGAGGCAGCCAATGTGGCTGGATGTGGTGGGTAAAGGCAACAAAGGGACCAGAGGCAGGAAAGATAGTCAGGGGCCAGTTTATGAAGGACTTTGTAAGGCAGTGCATGGAATTCTAAGACTGAAGGGAAGCCACCGACACCTTTCAGACAGGAAAGTGACGGAATCAGATTTCACTTAAAGATCTCTCTGGCTGCCCCTGGAGAACGGCTTGTGTGGGACAAGAGTGGAAGGAGGAGGCAGGTAGAACCTGAGATGTGGGCCAGGAGAGATGGTGGTGGCAGCATTGTGAAGGGGAGGATTCTGGGCATACTTTAAAGTCAGAGTCAATAGGACTCGCTGATGGATTGGACGTGGGGTGAAAAAATAGCAGAACCAAGAATGACTCCCCAAGACCATGAGGATGACAGGTACTGCAGAATACCTAGACACAGGGAGAAAGGGCCTAAGGGAACGTCTTTCCCAAGGATGTGGCATCCCAACAAGCAAAGGCCTGGCCTTAATACTCAGTCCTGCTGGAGGGGGCATGTGAGTGAACCACACTGAAGCTCAGTTTCCTTACCTGTGGCTGGGCCTAGCCTGCTGGGGTGCATCACAAGGACTAAATAGAAGCCTGACACAGACTTGACCCTCATGCTGGCCTGGCCTCTGAGCACACTGAGTTGGCCAGTTTTCTCCCATTGTTGGGAAGTATGTTTCCAGGCAGCCATAGCCCTGCCCCCAGCGGGAAGAACCCCCAAGGTCAATAACCAGTTCTAAGTAGAAACCCCAGAGTAATCCCCTCCATCCTCCAAGTCCTGGACCTGGGAACATCAAGGGAGAGAAATGGTCACTCTCTGCTCCTTAAACCAAAAGGGAACGTGGGAATGGGCAGTCACATAGGACAAAACAAATACCAGAGACCAAGGGCTGTGAGCACCACATCACTTTATTTCTTTTGTTTTCCAACTTCACTCTTGGACAATGCAAATTCAGTCTCTTGTCTGCCTGGCCACTGTGTGGTCTCTCACTGGAGATGGGGCACAGGCTCTGAGGAGAAGCTCAACAGAAAAACTGGGGTCCCCAAGAGCCAGCCGGGCTGGCTGAGGACTGCGGGGTCCACAGCAGATGCACCAAGCACCAGCAAGTAGAGACCCAAGGCCCTCTCCCGAAGTCCTTTACCACACTCCTCACAATGGACAGGCCAGCCTTCAGTGATCTCCTAGAGGCCAACTTTGGTTCTTTCTCTACATCCCTGTTTCTGCTCACACTGAGCCTGGCACCCTCTCCCTTAGGGGCACCAGGCAGAAGCCATGACCTGCTCCACATCTGATCTCTTAATGTTCCTCTGGGAAACATCTTTGAGTAAGGGGGGTGCCAACCCCCAAAAGGAACTGAAGACATATTCTACCCAATGGGACAGACGGCCATGCTACAATACTCCTTTTGTCCCGGGGAAAAGCTGAAAGCAGCTTTAGCTAACCAACCCCGCTTCGGGTCCCCACATACATACAGCTTCCAACACCAGCAAGGGGGCCCAGCCAACCCACTTAAATCAAAACAAAAGACTAAAACCAAGACACAATAATAAAAATAAGAATGGTAAACAACTGAAGAGAATATCTCCGGTCCTGTAGCTCTCTGCAGGGGGCCAGATGGCTGATCTCTGGCTCTCTCTGCCCTGGAGCTGGGAAACAACACGAAGCTGCCCTTGGATTCAGGGTCGATGCTGTGAGAGCAAAAGGGATCCTGGCCAAGCCAGGGGGGCGCAACTCAGGTCTCTGACCTTCTCCAAAGTGGTCCTCCTTCCTCCCAGCCCCTTTCATACCTCCGCGTCAGCCATCCACTAGGGTGAGGCCATCGTAGAGGGCACGCTTCCACATGTAGTAGGTAGAGCGGGCGGTGAGGGGGAAGAGGGCACTGAACTCCTTGTAGGAGGGGAAGCTCTTGGACTGGAAGCGCTTCTGCAGGAACAGCTTGGCCTGGGCCTTGAACTTGGTGGTGGCGAGCATGTCCATCACCAGCACCTGGCCGCCCCTGCCACCCGCCGCTGCTGCCACCACAGGGTGTCTGGACAGGGATCCACTGGGGGGCCGGGCCTGGGCCGTGGCCCCCTCTTGCAGGGCCCCCTCTCTGGAAGACCCTCCCTGGGCCTTCCCTGGATCCTTTCCTGGAGAAGCCGCCATCTGCAGGGTCCCTGCAGGTGGGGCCGTGGCAGCTGTCACATTCCTGCCAGCTTCTTTCTCCCGTTTCTCCTCCGCTTCCTTCATGCCCCCTTTGCCCAAGCTGGGGGCGTGTATCTGGAGCTTGGACAGACTTCTGGGCCAGCCCCGGGCAAGACTCTTCCAGACCCAAAAGGTGGAGGGAGACAGGCTCGGGTAGCGGAGGCGGAAGCGACAGAAGGGGAGGTGCCCACTGAGCACCTGCTTGCGGGCTGCCCTGCGCAGGCGCCTCTGCCAACGGGACAGGGGCATCCTCAGGGGTAGGAACTCCCGGGGGGCAGGTGATCCCCCACCCGTTGCTTTCCCTGCCCCTTCTCCTGCCTCATCCTTCCAAGGGAGCAAGGCCTTTTCCCCAACAGGTGCTGGCTGGGAAGTCCCGGCTACCGAGAGGGCTGGTGCAGGCTTGAAGCTGGGGTTCCTTCGGAGAGCCTTTCGGCGCCAATTGTAGTAGGTGGACCGGGAGATGCCGGGGAACCTGCGTTTGAAGCAGCGATAGGGTACCAGCGTATTCAGGGAGATGCAGTGCTCCAGGTATAACTTAGCCCGCTGCATTAAGACCATTCCAGGGCTTGACATGGCCGACGAGGAGCACCCCAGCCCCTTGGCAACCTGCTGCTCCGGCAGCTTCTCCAGCTCCTCCATGGCCAGCTCCTCCCTGGGGGCCAGGGCCCGGCAGGCGCCAGAGCCCAAGAGCTCGTGCTTCCAGGCATAATAGGTGGAGCGGGAGATCTCGGGGAACCTCTGGAGGAACTGCTGCAGCGGCACGACACCCCCGCGGTGGAAGCTGTCCTGCAGGAAGTGCTTGGCCGAGAAGCGGGTGGCCACCTTCTGCCGGTGCTCCTGGGACTGCCGCCGCCAGCGGTAGAAGGTGCTCTTGGTGACGCTGTAGCGCTCACCGAGGTGGGAGTAGCTGAGGCCAGGTTCCCGGTTGAGCAGCTCCAGGGTCTTGGCGGGCGGGGGCAGCGGGGTCAGGGCAGTGGGAGTCGGGGCCAGGCCGGGGCTGGCACTTTCAGCCTCCACCTCCTCCAGCCCCACCACGGGGGCAAAGTACTGGTGGCGGAAGAGCTGGCTGGTGAGGGGCTGGCCGGCCCACATGATGTGCAGCGTGGCGGGCATGTGCTCGCAGCGGCGGGGCCGGATGACGCGGTTGAAGTACGGCCGGATCTTGAGGTTGCGCAAGGGGTAGATGGAGTAGATGTTGCGCTGAAGGACGGAGGCGAGGGCGTACAAGTGCCACACGTTGGAGAAGCTGCTAGGAAAGCAGGTGGCCTTGACGTCCGCATCAAAGATGGCCTCTAGCGTGGTGGACGGCAGGCTGGTCATCTCCGGGGACTCCTCAGAGCACAGGGAATAGCGCACGGCCTGCAGCATCACCTTGGAGTCAATCATGCCCTGGAGGTAGTAATGCCGGTGCAGCAGCATCTCCACCACCGTGCGGGCCCGCAGCTCCAGGCTGAGGCCCGCGTTGCCCCACAGCAGTGTGCTGGCCGCCTCGAACAGCAGGCTGCCCTCGCCCTTGCACACCAGCGGCAACATGTTCCGGGGAGCATCCTCTGGGTACAGGCTCAGGGCCACCGAGTCCACCTCCAGCACCTGGGGGCCGGGGCCTCCCTCCCGGCCGGTGGGGAGAGCGAAGGAAGACAGGACCTGCTTGGCCTCCAGAGCAGCACCAACGAGACCCTCCAGGCCCTCGGACTCCACTGCCTCCTGCAGCTCCTGCAGCACCCGCTGCACCAGCTGCTCCCGGGCTGTCATCCTACCAGGGCAAAGGGGAGAGGGCAGAGGTCAGCCCAGGCACCCAGATGATACCCAGCAATGGCGCCTTATCCACTCCTCTGCCTTCTCCCTCAAGATAGCGCCTATCTATTCCCATCCCCCCATAGCAGGTAGGGGTCTGTTTAATTACTCAGTGGTACAAAGGCAGAGCTTGGCCTTAGAGAATGGCTCTGAATCCTGGTTCTGATATTAGCTTGAGCAAGTCACTCAACCTCTCTGTGTTTCTGGTTCCTTTTCTGTTAAAATGGGGACAATAATAAAAGTATCTACCTTATAGGATTGTTGTGGATATAAATGAGACAATGAAAGTAACGGACGGAGATATATTTATAAGTGTATACACACATACACACACATATATATATATTCATCCTTAGAAAAGTGCCTGGCACATAGTAAAGTACTAAAGAAGCATTAGCTATTATATTTTACAGTATTATCTAGTACTATACATATTATATAGTGCAGGTATAAAAGCTGTACCTCTACACCTGTTAAAGACAGACAATCACACATAGCCTAAATTGGTCTCCTTTTTCCTAAAACAGTGATTCTCGAAGTATGGTCCATGGGGACTTCCCTGGTGGTGCTGTGGTTGGGAATCCGCCTGCCAATGCAGGGGACATGGGTTCGAGCCCTGGTCCTGGAAGATTTCACATGCCGCGGAGCAACTAAGCCCGTGCGCCACAACTACTGAGCCCATGTGCCTAGAGCCCGTGCTCCGCAACAAGAGAAGCCACCGCAATGAGAAGCCCGCGAAACCGCAACGAAGAGTAGCCCCCGCTCACCACAAGAGAAAGCCCACGCGCAGCAACGAAGACCCAGCGCAGTCAAAAGAAAAAAAAAAATGTACGGTCCATGGACCCTTGGGGTTCTCTGAGACTTTCTGAGGGGCTGCAAGTTAAACTGTTTCCATAATAATACTAAGATAACAACACTAAGATATGATTTGCCTTTTTCATTGTGTTAACATTGGAGTACAGCTAGTACCTCAGCATGAATTAAACTAGAAATCACTGTGTTCTACCCCATCATGTAGCCACAGTTGGGAAAAAGAAAGCTAGTATCACTCCAAAATGTCCTTGATGCAGCAACAAAGATCATTATTTTTTAAAATCATAACCCTTAAATACATGACTTCAATGTTGGGAGTGACAAAATGGGGAGTACTCATAGAGGATTTCTGCTGCACACTGGTGCATAATGAATGAGTGACAATTGTTTGGGTTGCATGATGAACTAGCCGCTTTTTCATGGAATACCATTTTTACTTGAAAGAAAAATTGAGTGGCATTAGTCATTTAGACTTGGATATATTTGACAGACATTTTCTCAAAAATGAATAAGGTGAGGCTGTCACTTCAAGGAAAACTACTACTATTTATGGCCAGTGAAAAATTTTGAGCTTTCATTTGAAAATTAGAATTTTGGAAAACTTGTATCCACTACAGTGAGCTTGACAGCTTCCCAATACTTAAAGATTTTTCTGATGGGACCAGTGGTGACACTAACACATGTAACTTTTTATACTATATAATGGAATGTTCAACATTTGAAGATTTGCATCACTCAATGAACTGTATTTCCCAAATAACCAATGGGGTGGCACGGGTAAAAGATCCATTCAAAGTATAAAAGAAAGCAACGGATTTTTAATATAATATGGTACAAAAGTTCCTGGATATTATTTCAGATTCTGCATTATAACTAAGCTTTGGGGAACTCCACTTGTCGAGTTTCAGTGTAGTTGTCAAAGAATATCCACTGAAAATGCTACCAAAATACACTTCCTCTGGGAATTCTCTGGCAGTCCAGTGGTTAGGACTTCACACTTTCACTGCTGTGGCCCAGGATCGATCCCTGGTTGGGGAACTAAGATCCCGCAAGCCCCGTGGTGGCAAAGCCAAAGGAAAAAAAAAAATACTCTTCCTCTGTCCATCTATGTGTCTGGATGAAGTTGGATTTTCTTCATGTACTTCTACCAAAATAATGTATCACAACAGATTGAACAGACACAGATAAGAATCTACTTATCTTCTGATAACCAGATATTAGAGACTTGAAACATTTTAAAGATGCACTGTTCTCACTAAATTTTTTCTGTTCTGGAAAAGTTATTTTTCACAAAAACTATTATTTGTTACTATGTAACAGGTTTGTTCTTTTTTAATAAAGAAATCTTTTCTAAATGTCTAAATTTTAATTTTGAATGTAACATGTTGACAGATGTAACCTATCTAAACAAAAGCTCTTTAGGGTCTTCAATTTTTAAGAGCGTACACGTGTCCTGAGACCAAAATGTTTGAGAACTGCTGCCCTGGGATAAAGTTAGTCTTTTCAAAGAGGTAGCAGCAGCCTAGCCACTGTGCTGACATAGATCTAATAACTAAGGTTTACTATTTGCCATGCACTTTCCCAATCCTGGCAGCGGAACTTTAAGGTGGGTACTTCCATTATCCCCAATTTACAGGTGAAAAAACAGAGACAATCAAACTTAGGCTCATTTGCCCAATTTGCCCCAAGCCTCATAAGTGGTGCAGCCAGTAGTTGAAACCAGATGCTCTTTAGGGCCTGTGATTCACCTACTACAGTTTAAAATGTCAGCCACCTTTCAATTCAAACTAATCATCCTAATTACTGGTAGGTTTTCTGTGTTGTGTTGCAAAGCAGAGTAATATTCCTTTGTGGACACTGTTTTTAAATTTAAAAGGAGACCATTACCCTTTCTCAGATCTTTGTTCTCAGATTTTAATAAATTCCTTTAGATTAGCCTTAGGTTTAAAAATTGTGTTTGGGTGTATACATTTGTCAACTCATCAAACTGCACACCTAAAAGGAAAGGGTTTTGCGTACTTACAGGGGATGCGTTTGGGTGTAAATTATGGTTCAGTAAAGTTGAAAAAAAGTTTTTAAAAAACCAAAGGCTTACCACCGGAATTTTACTTGGTAACCATAAAAAAGAAAGCTTTTTAAAAACTGGTAATCAGAATCATCTTTGGATAAAAATTTCTTGCTTGTAGATTTTTTTTAATGTGTTTATTGTGACAAACCTGGTCTAACCTCTCACCAGATTTTTATTTGTCCCACATTATCTGACCCTGGAATTGGGCTTTTAATCTGTTCATCTTTTATATACTTCATATTTACTTTTTAAAAAACTGTTAGTTTTTTGGACTCGGGAGATAAACTTGACTGAGAGCACTTCCATATGCGATAAAAAATTGAGCCCTGAGGAACAAACTGTAAACACAGGAGAGCTTTTTCATTCTGGCAGACAACAAAGACGCTGGGGGTTTGTTTTTCTTGCATGTCCCTTGTAAACGCTGCTATACAAATGCATATAAATGAGAGCTCTGCTCTGCTACATACTTCGCAAACAAAATTATGAAAATAACCACCATTCACCTACTGCTTACTATGTACATTTAGGTAATTCAACCAAAATCTCAAAAAAAATAAGAGGGGATAATTAATTTAAATCGTGTGGGTGATTCTTCCTGCCCTTCCACACTAGGAGGAGGGCACAATGTTCCCTTAAACGATTACAAGTTTCTGTGGGCTTTGCATTGGGTGAGCGTTTGGACTTCAGGCTTTTCAGAGGTAATATTTATATGTGGTTCTCACTTTCCTTCTACATGAATTACAACTCCATCACACCTGCACCTTCACTAGGATAGCTACTTCACACATAGAGAAATGGAGGCTTGGGCGTTAAATAACATTCCCAAGACCACAAGCTATTAAAACTACGAAACCTAAGCAATCTGACTGCAGAGCTCCCCTCCTAACCCCTGTAATTCCACCATACAGGGAAATACAGGGCCCAAAATGCTCTTTATCCAAAGGATGCAGAAACACATGGATTCTTGGGGCTTCGAGGCAAAGCTGGCCATTTTACAGATAAGGAAATTGAGGTCCAGAAAGGTAAAGTTGACTTGCCTGAATTCTCGCTGTAGTATCCGGATACCTGCCAACACATCCAGATAGACCACACGTCTTCCTGCGCAAACCCCACCCTCCTCCCTCCCCTTCCCTGTCCCACCCTACCTACTCTTCCCATCCCAGTCCCACCCCACCCCACCCTAACTCATTCCTTCCTCTCCCCCAAAGAGGTAAGAGGAGATGTGAGTAGGTAATACCCTACTTCTTTTTTCCTCAAAAGCTTGCTGAGAAAACGTAGCTCCCTGGAGAAGCTCTGCACCTCGCGTCAACTCAGGTGGGTCTGGACCAGGAGAGAATGGGGCAGCGGGGAAAGGCCATAGGCCGTATGGGGAAGCTAATCATACTTAAGTAGACAATTGGTTGATGGGGTTCAGGTGCAACAGTCTTTTTGGTGATGGCTCCCTGGAAACGCCATGCAAAGCAGATCTGACAATTACCAGGTGCATTCGTGGAATAAGGTGCAGAAATTGAAAGCTAATCTAGGGGTCTTGCCCAGCTGGCCTCCCCTCTCAGAAGGGACCTGAAAAAACATGAAACCGACGAGGCAGGGCCCCTCAAGGCGACACAGGCTCCCCGGCTTGAGGTTGGAAGGGAGGAAATAGGACATCCAGAAAGCATCCAGCCAGCATCCTGGCACCTAAGAAGGGCTCTGGAGCCCAGGAATGAATGAATGGACACGGGCAACTCTGCAGGCAATTCAGAGTCTCACCTTCACCAAGGCCCGCTTTCCTCCTCCCCCAGTCTCCTTATTTCAAGCAGATGGGGTCTCGGAGCCCAGGTCTGGCCTCTGTCCCTTGCATTTTAAAAGGGGTGAGTCAGCGCTCTGGGCAGGGCAAGGGAAGAAAGGGCCAAAGGATCTGCTGACAGTGTTGGTAAGTCTCCGGCCTCTAGAACAAACACTCTCCCTGCCAGGCTTATCCTGGGCCCCGCATTCGCTCACCAAGGACCCCGTGTTCTCCCCATCCCTCACAAAGCAGGCCCTGCGGTCTCAATAGCCAGCCAGGCCCTACAAGCATGAGGGGGGGCCACACTGGCCTCAGCCCTCAGTAAGACTGCCTAAGACCGTGGAGGCATGGCTGGCATCTCAGCCGGCCTGGCTCCACACCTCTCTGGCCGGCCCATGCCCAGGCTGCGCCCCTGGCTCCAGGGAGCACCAGCCATCTTGGCTTCTTCCCCGGTGGCCAGGAGGCCTCGCGGGGCATGGGCGGCCACAGGTCCTGGCTGGTGGCAGGCAAGTCCCTTGGCTGTGACTTCCCAAGGAACCTCCCACCAACCAAGGGCAGCAGGAGGGTCTGGGGGCACCAGGGTGGGCCTGAGGCCACCCAGTCAATCATGCCTCGGTAGTTCCCAAGCTGAGTAGCTCTAGGGGACCACGCGCCTGGAAGGGAAGGAGAATGGGCAGCGAGGCCCACGAGGGGAAGCGGAGCGAGCCGCCAGGAGGCCCTGGGTAGCTGGGGAGAGAGCTGGCTGGCTGGAGGTATCTGAGACAAGGGACCCAACTGGGGAAACACCGGGAGTCTGGGGAGGGGCTAAGACCAGACCATTGTGTAGGGTGGGGAGGGGAGATAGGCGGGCGAGCGGGGGGTGGGGATGGGGAAGGGGCTGGAGGTGGGGGTGGGGAGAAGGAGAACTTGAAACAATGCGTCCCCTCTACACACACACACACACACACACACACGCGCGCGCGCGGCATCTTCAGAGTCACTCTATGACCCTTGAGCCCTTTAGTGTCCCAAGGCCACCCCCTCGTTCACCTGGGGTCTCCAAACTGCTCGAGGCACCCACCCTTCCTAATTTTGAGGAAACTTCCTAGTTTACTGACCTCGAGGGTGGCCCAGAGCCCAGGGGGCGTCCGCTTCTCTCTCCACCTTCCAGCTTGGGACATTTAAGTCACCCTGTGGGCAGTGTCCCCAGCTGAGCGCCACTCTCACTCCAGAACTGGTTTCATATCTGTGGTGGACCATTGAGCATGGACCGTCTACAGCCAACTGGCCGGTGGGGAAGCGGCTTAAGCCACTCCCCCCAGGAAATCGCCCACCCTCAAGGGCTCTGGTCCCAAGATGAAAGAAGTGCAAATTCGGGGGTCACTTCCAATGGTAAAGTGATAGCAGCTATTGTCTCGTCCACTCTACCCAGCTGTGGGTGTTAAAGCGCCCTGACCTAGCTCTGAAACGGACCCCGAACTGCCCAGGGAAAACTTGAAAGAAAGTCGAAAGATTTCCAAAGAATTTAGGGGGAGGGGAAAGGGAGGGGAGGAGGTTTAGATAGAAAGACCTAAGGAAAGTCTGTGGCCAGGCTAAGAGGGGGAGGTGGGGGCGAGAGCGAAGCTGGAGCCGGGAAGCTAACCTTGGGGGATTGGTTAGAGGACTTGGGGCTCTCTGAACCCCCAAGATGCATCTCTTCCTGAGGCAGCTCCCCCATCCCTGGCCCCCAAGAGACAGGGAGGCTGGAGAACTCACTGCCCCCACCTTGGTGCAGGCCCCCTTCCCTTCCAGAAAGGCCTCCATCCCCACCTTTCTCTGAGCATCCCCCAGGCTTGAGGCTCAACACCTCTCACTCCCAAAGTGTGCCTGGGCCAAAGATGCTTCTGTCTGGGGCCAGGACACCTATCCCAGGACACCTGGTTTTCTGAGCCCAGCAGGAAGGTAAGGACGTGTGGTACCTGGGGCTTCCGTCCCTCCCCGCAGCTCACCTCAGCCCAGAGGCCTCAGATAATCCCGGAGGAACTAGTCCTATCCGCCCGTCCAGTTCCCCGCTGGTGGGGGAGGTGAGGGCTGCCAGATTGCAGCCTTTGGTGGTAGCTCCCCCCAGGGGCTTTCCTGCCCAGCCTTAACCCTTTGGAGTGCTGAGGCTAACAGCTTCTCCCGGGCTTCAGTTCCACCCACCTCTCCTCTTTATCGCCTTACACCCCCCAACCCCGCTACCACTGTAAAATGCCCCCCAGTGTCAGTTATGCCCCAGCTCCACTAATCATCTTCTCCTCTGCCGATCATGAATCCTACACTTATCACCTAAGTCAAAACTCCTTTATCAAACATCCATCCTCAGGAAAGCTGGATGAGGGGGCCACCAGAAGTGAACTCAAGTCCAGTCCCTGCATCTTAAGCACACCAGCCCCACCCACCATGATGGCAGTCGCCTGAGGCAGTGGTTTAGATGCCTCCTGGACTTGAATTTGAATGCCAACCCTGCCCCGTACTAGAGCATGGCTTTAGGCAAATTGTTTAAACCTCAGAGCCCTGATTTAGTGGTTACTGGGGCCTAACATTTACGCCAGAGAGTTCGTTTACCCCCAGAGTTGTTGGGTGGATTCAATAAGATAAACGTAAGCATTTAGGACTGTGCTTGGAACAAAGCAAGTATATTCCAGTTCTCAGGCTCTCCAGTGAATTTGAAATTATTTTTAAGTTCTTAATATAAATGCAGTATTTTAAAAGTTTCAGACAATAGTGGTGATTTTGTAGGAGATGGAATTACAAGATAACTTTTTCTTTCCACATAGCTTTCTGTGTCTTTTGACATTTTATAAGGAGTCTGCATTACTTGTTATCATTTAATAAAGGCAATGAAGATAATTTAAAATTCTTTAAAAGGCTAATAGAATCTTTGAAAGTGTTTTTTAAAAAGAAACCCTAGTGATAAAAGGGTTTGTTGGCGCTCCCATTACCAAAGTAAGGGTCTTATTTATAGACTAATTGGGAAAATGAATAATTGGGAGAATTTTAAAAGTAAAGCAGTAAGAAGGAAAAATCACCTATAATCTCATTATCTAAAGACAGCTATTGTGAACATCTTGGTACATTTCCTTCTAATCTAGTTTCTTTTCTTAGACTACACAAATGAAACTTTGTCTTTACAAAAGACCCAAACGGTACAGAGTAAAAAATAGAGTAAATTGAGCCAGTCCTCCCTTTTAGTCCCAAACCCATTCTCCTCATTATGAGACCTAAAACAACTGCCCAGTTCTTTTTCTGTATATTTTCAGCTTTTTCTGTGCATATACACATGTATATTTTTCTAGTCTCTCTGTGCCTATTTTTATTCTGGGTTAAATACTTTACTTTTGACTAATATATATTATATATGTGCCTATGTATTATATACATAAATGATATCTAAATAATAATACAGTAGTCCTTCCTTACCTGCAGTTTTGCTCTCCTTGGTTTCAGTTACCTGCGGTCAACTGCAGTGGAAAAATATTAAATGAAAAATTCCAGAAACAAACATTCATGAGTTTTAAATTGCTCACTGTCCTGAGTAGCCTGATGAAACCTCTCATCCCCCAGCTCTGTCCCACCTGGGAAGTGAGTGAATCAGCCCTCCCATCAGCCTATCCATGCTGTAGACGCTACCCAACTAGTTAGTATAGGGAAAAACATAGTATATATAGGATTCGGTATTCTCCGCGGTTTCAGGCATCCACTGGGGGGTCTTAGGATGGGGTTGGGGGTGCTGAAGTAGGGAGGGACCACAGTGCCACTGTGTATTATTCAAAATGCTTGTAAATATTGGTTCAGGAATTTACTAAAGTATTCAAGATTCAAATTTCAGCCCTGTTCCCTTTCTACAGTTTCTCTTTTCAGAAGTAACCAATATCATCATTCAAAAAGAGACATGCACCACAATGTTCATTGCAGCACTATTTACAATAGCCAGGACATGGAACCAACCTAAATGTCCATCAACAGATGAATGGATAAAGAAGATGTGACACATATCTACAATGGACTATTACTCAGCCATAAAAAGAAACGAAATTGAGTTATTATCTGTAGTGAGGTGGATGGACCTAGAGTCTGTCATACAGAGTGAAGTAAGTCAGAAAGAGAAAAACAAATACCATACACTAACGCATATAGATGGAATCTTAAAAAAAAAAAAAAGGTACTGATGAACCTAGTTGCAGGGCAGGAATAAAGAGGTAGACATAGAGAATGGACTTGATGACATGGGGTGGGAGGGCGAAGCTGGGGCAAAGTGAGAGTAACATTGATGTATATACACTACCGAATGTAAAATAGTTGGCTGGTGGGAAGCAGAAGCATAGCACAAGGAGGTCAGCTCGGTGCTTTGCGATGACCTAGAGGGGTGGGATAGGGAGGATGGGAGGGAGGCTCAAGAGGGAGGGGAGGGCTTCCCTGGTGGCACAGTGGTTAAGAATCCTCCTGCCAATACAGGGGACACGGGTTCGAGCCCTGGTCCGGGAAGAGCCCACATGCTGCAGATCAACTAAGCCCGTGCACCACAACTACTGAGCCCATTTGCTACAACTACTGAGCCTGCACTCTAGAGCCCATGCTCTGCAACAAGAGAAGCCACCGCAATGAGAAGCCCGCGCACCACAATGAAGAGTAGCCTTCGCTCTCAGCGACTAGAGAAAGCCCGCGCTCAGCAATGAAGACCCAATGCAGCCAAAAATAAATAAATACATAAAATTAATTTAAATAAATTTTAAAAAGCGGGAAGGGATATGGGGACATGTGTATGCATATGGCTGATTCGCTATGTTGTGCAACAGAAACTAACACAGTATTGTGAAGCAATTATACTCCAATAAAGATGTATTAAGGAAAAAAAAAGCAACCAACATCGTTTCTAAGGCATCATGCCAGAGATCTGTTATGCATAAAGAAGCAAATCTCTCAGAGAGCACTTTTGTCCTTTCTTTAAAGTATAAATGTAATATACTACTCTTATGTAGCTTGCTTTTTTAAATAAATTTATTTATTTATTTTTGGTTGCATTGGGTCTTCGTTGCTGCACGTGGGCTTTCTCTAGTTGCGGCGATCAGGGGCTACTCTTCGTAGCAGTGCGCGGGTGGGCCTCTCATTGTGGTGTCTTCTCTTGTTCTGGAGCATGGGCCCTAGAGCACAGGCTCAGTAGTTGTGGTGCAAGGGCTTAGTTGCTCTGCGGCATGTGGGATCTTCCCGGACCAGGGATCGAACCCACGTCCCCTCCACTGGCAGGCAGCTCCTAACCACTGCACCACCAGGGAAGTCCCTATCCAGTCCTCTATTGATGAACCTTAAGGTCGTTTCCTTCTTTTGCTCTTAAACCATGCTACAATTGGTAACCTTGCACATACATAATTTTGCACACGTGTAGGTGTAACTGTACCTTCAAAGTGTATGCGTATAGTAATTTAGATAGATTTTGCCAAGTTTCTCTTCGTAGAAGTTGTACCAGTTTATTCCCCCCAAAACAAAGTATGAGTGTAGCCTTCCTACCCCTAAGACAGCATAGTGTGTCATCACATTTTTTTTTATCTTTGCCAATCTAATAGGTGAAAACTTAGTCTCTCAGTGTGGTTTTAATTTACAATTTTCATTATGAGTAAAGGAGAACATTTTTCATCCATTTAAGAGCCATTTATATTTCCTTTCCTGTGAATATCCTTTGCCCCATTTTGCTATTTGGTTATAGACCTTTTCTTATTGATTAAAGAGAGTTTTATATAAAGACAGCCCTTGGTCTACGACAGGAACTAGAAATATTTTTTTCTGAGTTTGTGGTTTGTAATTGGACTTGGCTTTTATCATGAAGAAATCTGCTTATTTTTACATATATTGAACATATCTTGTCTTTAATGGATTTTGGATTTGGTACATTTTAATCTACCTTTATTTAAACCATTAAGATGAGCTGTCACAAAATTAAGGGTCTCATCATAAGCTGTCCAAACACCAAAAATCCCAGATTCCCAGCAATAATTAAACCAACTCCTACAAGTAGATATCTTTAGTTAATATATACCTTGCTTTGAACAAAATTCAGATTTAGGACGCAGATGAGTTCAGGGTAATCCTTCACTTATAAAGGGGCATACAATAGGACAGCTTCCTTTACATAATGAGCTGAGATAAGTAATTAACTGTGTTTAAATTTACAGCTTTCCAGGGGTTGTATAAGTGGTGGTTCACCTGTATTTGGATCAGCTACAAAAACAAGTCCGGTATTGAGTGAAGTAATAATATTGATTGAACACTGACTGTATAGTGAAAAGCCTGAGCTTTGGAGCATAATGGCAGGATTAAAATTCCAGCTCTGTGCCTATGTGCCCTTGAACAAGTTTTCTCACATCTCCAGACCTAATTCCTCACTTAAAGAATGATAATAGTACTGGAGAGTTTGCTCTGAGAATTAAATGAAAAACTGCTTATGAAGTTCTTAGCACAGGTCTCATGATAAAATGCTCTGGACATGTTGCTGCTGTTAGATGTAGCTGTCTTCCCACCTCATTCTCCTTCTATAGATATTTAAAGAATTCATCCATTTGTCATTCAATTAATGCAGCCACTCAATGCCTTATTAAATAGTTTACATATTAGTCCATCATTTATTCAGTTATTCACTTACTCACACATTCACTCATGCACTGTCATTCATTCAACAGATACTTGAGCTCCTAGTGTGGAGCAGATCCTGGACTAGCTCTGAGTACATAGTGATGTCCATGGACCTGACTCAAGAGTTTGAGGGTTGAGGTTCAAAAGCTTCTCATTCGTTCCACAGCAGAACAAATACCTGTGTTCCCTGTATACCATGGCTCTTTATCCAATGGCTGCTAGTTTTAATTCCATGACATCATAATCTCCTGGCTTCCTTCCTTTGTTCCTTTCTCTTCTTCCCCGCCCCCCACCCCGCCCTTTTACCCTCTCTTTGCCCAGGACTCTACCCCGACTCAGGCCTTTACTACCCCTATAAGAGTCCCTTGGTGATTACCAAGACAGATGACCACTCAGACTCTGAGTCAGACTAACCTGAGTTGAAGCTCAGCTCCTCTACGTTCTAGTTTAGGGAACTTAGACAAGTCTGACCCTCAGTTTCCTCCTCTGTAAAATAGGGATAATAATATCCACTTTATTCGAATGATTGAATTAAACAGTGAAGTCACTCCTTTGCTGCAAAGAAACACTTAACAGCAGGGAGGTATGATGATCAATTCACATCTCAATTAGTTGAGTGTCTACTCTATGTAGGCATTATGTTCAATACTATGAAGACACACAAAGAGCTAATGTCATCTCTTCCAGTCAGAAGCCATAGCCCAGGGGGGTCCACAGTAAGTGCTCAATAAGAACTACTATTACTTGCTTTTCCCAAGGAACGCCCCTCACTCCTGGACACTGGCATTTCTCAGAGACCTGTGCTGAGAGGGCTGCTGGGCTGATGCTAGCTTCTCTGGTTTCGTTTGCAACTCCGATCTGGCATTCTTTATGGCTTTAAAGTCATTTAATTTTGCGGTAAATTTGAATATAGACTGGATTTTAATGTATTCTAAGGAATTAATAATATTCTAAGGAATTAATGTTAAATTTGTTAGAGGTGATAATAGTAAGAAAAGGTCCTAAATTTTCAGATATGTTTGTAAGAATTCAGGGTTGAAATGATAGGACTTTAGGTATTTGCTCTTTAAAAATCAGAGGAAAAGAAGAAGAAAAAGTGCCCCCCCCACTGTTTGCCATTAAACACTGATCTTTTGTTACCTGATTTTTAAAAAAAAGGAAGAGAAAGAAAGAAAGAAAGAAAGGAAGGAAGGAAGGAAGAAAGAAAGAAAGAAAGGAAGGAAGGGAGGAAGAAAGGAAGGGTAAAGCATATGTGACAAAATGTCAATAATTATTGAATCAGGGGTTCATTTTACCATTCATTCAAGGTGGTTCATTATGCCATTCTCTCAGTTTTTATGTGTTTGATAAGTTTTATAATAGGAAGGTTGAATATCTATTTTTGTTGAATGGGAGGATCACTTTATGGAAGCGAAGGGGAAGGAAACTTACCCGCAGGCAGCATTCCCATTTAGGCAGAGGGCAGGCAGCCCTATCCTTAGCCAGGAGGAGAGCTTGCAAAGGGTGGGCTATGTCATTAGATTGACACCTGCTTTATTTACAGGACCTTTGCAGGTGCCCTTGGGGAATTCACCTGGACAGGGAAGAAGGCTTGTGGATAACTTACCCCTCCGCTGCCCCAAGGAAACAGGCACAGGTACCCCACAGGAACAGCTAGGCCTCAGACCAGGTTTTAAGGCCTTGTGGTCCTCTCCCCACCAAGTTCATTACATTTCTTCTGTCACCTCTATTTCATCCGTAAAGGAGAGACAAGACCACAGGCCAAACCCAAGTTCTCCCAATTAACTCTGTTCGTAATCTCAAGCCTGGTGCCTTTGATCTTGGTTAGTTTATTCCCAATTCCCTCCACTCCCCACCACCACACACAGGTAACCCCTTTCATTAGTTTCCTTCCAGACTTTCTTTTTGTAAGTATAAGCAAACGCAAATATACATCCTCCAATAGGCTTAAAACTAACAACAAAGCAAATTGAAAACAGAGAAAATTGCAGTGTTCCAGGTAAAGAGTGAAGTAAGTCTGGGAGTTGTTAGCATATAGATGGATAAGCTCTAGAGGCAAGGCAATAGAAGAAGAAGGAAAAGAAGGGAGAAAGAAAAGGGACTAAACTTTAGAGTCACCCAGAGGAAAAAAAAAAAAGAAGCAGAAGGAAGGTGGGCGCCAGGCCCAGGCTCAGGCGCCAGGCCTCCGAGGCAGAGAGGCGCGCTCCAGTGGGCTGGGCAGCCGGCGCTATGACACTATTCCACTTTGGGAACTGCTTTGCCCTGGCCTACTTCTCCCCTACTTCATCACCTACAAGTGCAGCAGGCTGTCCGAGTACAGCACCTTCTGGAAGTGTGTCCAGGCCGGAGTCACCTACCTGATCGTGCAGCTGTGCAAGATGCTGTTCCTGGCCACTTTCTTTCCCAGTTGGGAAGGTGGCATCTATGACTTCATTGGGGAGTTCATGAAGGCCAGCGTGGTTGTGGCAGACCTGATAGGCCTAAACGTTGTCATGTCCCAGAATGCCAGCAAGGGGGAATACAAGATCATGGTTCCTACCCTGGGCTGGGTCACCGCCAAGTTCATTATGTCCTGCTACATCTCCCTCTGGGTTGGAGCTCGGGCACTGAGTTTGACTGGAAATACATCCAGATGAACATTGACTCCAACATCTGTCTGGTCCATTACGTCGTCGCACCTGCCCAGGTGTGGATGATCACATGCTATGACCTGTACCACACTTTCCAGCCAGCAGTCCTCCTACTGATGTTCCTTAGCGTCTACAAGGCCTTTGTCATGGAGATGTTCGTCCACCTCTGTTCCCTGGGCAGCTGGACGGCACTGCGGGCCCTCAGCACCTTGGCCTTGTATGTCGCCCTTGTCAATATGCACTCCTAGGCTTGGTGTCCCAGACTTTCACATACCTTTTCCCCATCTCCAGGTTTCAGTGAAGTAAACAGTATTTGCAAAGTTCCACAAAAAAAAAAAAAAAAAAAAAAAGGGCTTCCCTGGTGGCGCAGTGGTTGAGAGTCCGCCTGCTGATGCAGGGGACATGGGTTCATTCCCCAGTCCGGGAAGATCCCACATGTCGCGGAGCGGCTGGGCCCGTGAGCCATGGCCACTGAGCCTGCGCGTCCGGAGCCTGTGCTCCGCAACGGGAGAGGCCACAACACTGAGAGGCCCGCGTACCATTAAAAAAAAAAAAAAAAAAAAAAGGCAGAAAGAAAAACCCAGAGAGAATATTTTAAGAAGAGAGGGGTAAGTAGTCAATTGTGTTATCTGCTCCTAATATGTGAATAGATCTGCATGAACCACCCTGGAAAGATAGCCACGTTAAAGAGAGAGTTCAAAGTAAAATATATGTTCTGATCCTACTTTTGCAAAATTGATATGTATATATACATGTTCAGTAAGTAGAAAGAAGTCTAGAAGACTTTAGAAAGAGCAGACTAACAGGGGAAACCCTGGTGAGCTTGTTTGTAGGAAAAGGTGGCCTTTTTACTTTGCACACTTCAGTTTTGTTTGCATTTTTTACCACAAGAATGCATTCTTTTGGTAAATAAAAAAGGTTTGTGAAAGGGGGAAACTACTGTTTAAAACCATCTATATTCAAATTTTCTGTGGAGTAGAGAAGGTGATGAAGAACGTTGGCTTCAGGGGCTTCCCTGGTGGCGCAGTGGTTGAGAGTCCGCCTGCCGATGCAGGGGACACGGGTTCGTGCCCCGGTCCGGGAAGATCCCACATGCCACGGAGCGGCTGGGCCTGTGAGCCATGGCCGCTGAGCCTGCGCGTCCGGAGCCTGTGCTCCGCAAGGGGAGAGGCCACAGCGGTGAGAGGCCCGCGTACCGCAAAAAAAAAAAAGAACGTTGGCTTCAGAATCTAATAAATATGAGTCTAAACCCCAGCTCTACTCCATGAACCAATTAACCTCTCTGAGCCTCAGTTTCCTCATCTGTAAAATGGTGATTATACTGATAATTACTTCAAAGGACTGCAATAAGGATTAAATGGGGAGCATGAGTAAAGCATCTAGTACAATGACTCTCATACAGAAAAGGCTCAATTGATATTAGTTATACATATATAATATATATACATAAGTTATATATTACAATATTAGTTTTATATATGTAGTAAATAGAATAGCTATTACTAGATCAAACCAGCCAATCAGAGATGTACTCCTTTGGACAACATTATTTTGATCCCTTTAGAATTGCTGTCACTGAAATGCATTTTCGGTGTCATGCTTTGGTTGTTATAAGAAATGGTGATGTGAAGTCAGCCACTGTTATCTGTTGCCAGGATCCATCCCATGGAATCACCTACCGTACCAGGGAACTCAGGAGGGGCCTGTGTCTACCCAGGGAGCGTACAAGATTGTCCTCAGCAGAACTTCCATGTGTTTTTATAGTTTCTCTCATTCTTTTCAATTTCTACTTTTGTGTTTTACAATGCACATAATATATTAGTTCATCAGTGCATATGTATAAATATAAACAAATAGACCTGTATTGGGGAGTTTAACAATTTTTATCCATGGAAGATCAACTTATAAAGTTTGAAAAGCAGTGTCTTCTTGATGAGTTCTCTCAGACTCAAGGTTACAAAAAGCTGCATTTCTCCCAAGGATTTGGTTTATTGTTTCTAATAAATACAATCACTCCTGTCATTAAATGCCTTTTCTTCTTGGCTTCGACTGCTAGAAACCTCAGGGCCAGATTCATAACCCAGCTCTACACACAGAATGTCTGTGGTTGGTATCCTGAAGGCTGTGGTTATGAGCACAGCCTTCTGAAACCACATTGCCTGTGTTCGCATCCCACTGTGTGAACTTGGGCAAGTGACAACCTCTCTGTGCCTCCGCTTCCTCAAAGGTAAAATAATTATAACAGTAATCACCTCCCAGGATTATTATAAAGATTAAATGAGGTGATGCATGTAAATCAATTAGAACAGTGCTCAGCATTAGTAAGAACTCAAACATTTTTGTTGTTATTATGGGCTTTCATTCCATGATTTCTTTCTTTTTTTAAAAAAATTTTATTGGCATGTAGTTGCTTTAAAATATGGAACACTTCACAAATTTGCATGTCATCCTTGTGCAGGGGCCATGCTAATCTTCTCTGTATCGTTCCAATTTTAGTATATGTGCTGCCGAAGAGAGCACTCTCATTCCATGATTTCTTTACCCTTGCTTTTCTTCAGTCCCATTTCTGCTACTCTTTATGTATTTCAGTAAGGCACTTAAAATCCTTTTTTGGAAAGAGTTTAAGCAAACAACCGTATGAATTTTTTGTTCTTAATATGGCAGGCACTGAGTTAGGTTCTTGAAGAATACAAAGATAAAGAAAAGATTGTGGGAATTCCCTGGCGGTCCAGTGGTTAGGACTCCGCACCCTACCGAGGGCCCGGGGTTCTGTCCCTAGTCGGGGAACTAAAACCACAAAAACTGCGCAGCTCGGCCAAAAAGAAAAAAAGAAAAGATTGTTTCTGCCTTCAAGGAAATGTTCAGTCTAGTGGGGAAGACATACATACAAATAGCCATAAACCAAGTACAGGATATGGAAAGTCATGCAGGAGAGGTGTGCAAGTGCCGTAAGGACACGGAGCAGATGAGATCCGTGAAAGCTTCCTAGAGGAGGTGGCATGGGGGTTGCACGGCCCAGGAAACAGAGAGGATAGAGCAGAGATTCCAGGTGGAGGGAGTACTGGTGATCTAAAGCAGATCCTCCAGGACCGATGTGCTACCCGCAGTGCTGGTTAAGGTGGATACTCAATAAGTCCCTTTTTTTTTTTTTTTTGCTGTACGCGGGCCTCTCACTGTTGTGGCCTCTCCCATTGCAGAGCACAGGCTCTGGATGCGCAGGCTCAGCGGCCATGGCTCACGGGCCTAGCCGCTCCGCGGCATGTGGGATCTTCCCGGACCAGGGCACGAACCCGTGTCCCCTGCATCGGCAGGCGGACTCTCAACCACTGCGCCACCAGGGAAGCCCTAAGTCGCTGTTTTTGACTGCTGTACTTGATTCAAGTGATGTGAAAAGGAGGAGGAAGAGACAACAGGACAAAGCCCAAGAGCACCTCCCTTTTTTCAAGGGAAGTGAAAAAGAACGGGAGCAGCACCAAATCCTCTGAGGTGCGAAGATAAACTTGCCAGCCAGGCCAGGAAACACAGATGTGAAAACCAGGCTCAAGCAGTTGCTTTGAGGGAGGAGGGAATGGAAAATTGGGGGTGGGAGATTGGAGGGGTCTTCTGCCTGCATCCATCCGCAGTGCAGAACAAATGCCCAAAGCCCATAACGTTTCCTTTTGGGCTCAGAGATAGAACTTTCCTTTCCTTTCCTTTCATGGTGTGGCTTCAACTTCAGGCCTTCCAGACCACTTTTGGGCACAGTCTTTTAAGGTGTCCTATCATCTCTAAGCAGAGTGATCCCAGGTAACTTCAGCCACACATTCCCTTCCTCTGAAGGTAAATGAAGAGTGAGTGTAAAAATGAGAGCCCTAATCAGAGTTAAATCCCTGCCCAAAAGGTCCCTAAGAAGGGACAGAGTGTGGTAAGCAAAGTACACAATATAGAGCTGGACAGAACCGGCTTTTAATCCTGGTTTCTGACAAGATGCCAACCCCGGTACGCCCCAGGTTCCTCATCTGTAAAATGGGTATATGAATGTTGGCCTCAGGCTTGTTTGGATTACAGGACACCATATATACATGCCTGGTACTCAGCAGGCACTAAGATTATCTCTGAGCTCTTTCCATTCCTGAAAATAAATAAGCTACCACATGTTAAGCACCGCCACTGTGTCAGGCGCTGTGCAAAGTGCTTCATTTGTGTTCCCATTTACTAATGAGGTGGTGGCCCACGTCCTTCAGAAGGCGCAGCAATGCGGGCTCTTAACCTTCCTGCTGCCCTTGGAGACTTCATCTCCTGAAGTCAAGTGCTCAACTTCTAGAACCCCTCCGGTGTCATCAAAAAGTTTGGCATTGCTCAGAGCTAAACTCAACTAACTCAGTGCTTACAGAAGGCTAGTGATAATTCAAGGCAATCCAGCCCCTTTCTTTTCGCAGAAAGAGCAGAGTAGGTAATATCTGTTTAGATTTCATGTAAAGAGGTTACAACTTGATTTTCCTTTCTGAGTCAACCTTTCCTTCCTTCTGTTTTTTTTAAGGTAGTGCTTCCCAAGTTGGCTGATCATTGGGATCACCTGGGGAAGTTAAAACACTCCCTCCCTCCCACCCCAAGAGATTGTGATATATTGATACATGGTCTGGAGTGGGCCTGGGCCTCTGGATCTTTTTAATTCCTGGGTATTCCAATGTGCAGTTAAGGTAACAACCGCTGTCCTAAATCCTCAGGTTAAAAAAATTATCTATCTACCTTCTACCTTAATAAATACATTTTTTTTAACAAAAAGGAATGACATTTATATATTGTTCTGCTACTTGCTTCTTTTCACCCAACAGTATGTCATGGATTATGTTCCTTGTTGGTACATATAAAATTAGCTCACACCTTTTAGCAGCTGCAGAATATTTGATTGTAGGGATGTACAATAATATATTTAATCAACTCTTTGCAATTGGACATTTAGGTTGTTTCCACTTTTTCCCTGTTACAAACAATGTGAAAAGACGTATTTGCACACATTGTACAAACATTTCTGTAAGATTCACAAAGTGGAAATGCTTAGTCAAAGAAGGTAATATGTAGAGAAGTATTTAGATACTTACGTATTTATTTCTGTGTTTTGGTAAATGAATGAAGGAAGTGCTTTGTGTTGTCATTTGCTGGGTACGTGCAGTGCATAGAATTATTGTGGCTAAAGTGGCTTCTGAGCCCTTTAAGGGATGGGACTGCTGGGCCCTTTGAGGACGCCAAGGGCTGGCTGGGCTGACTGAAACCGTGATCACCTCCGTGGCTGTATTTCAGCTTTTCTCTCTAAGGCAGGATGTGGCCAGGTTCCAGAGTTTTCATTCCTCTCCCTGCAGGGTGCCTTTTGATGTGTTGGCCCATATCCTAGGAAGTTGGAGGCGCCTTGGGGGGCTATCAGAAGATGTGGAACATGACAGTTAGAATCAACCGGCCCTCATTTTGTCTGAAACTTGGCCTCAGTCCACAGGGCAGGGCCTGCAAGAGATGGAGGAAGGTCAGTGAGCAGCAAATCTGAGCCAGGCCTGAATCTCCACAGGGCCTTTCACAGAAGTGAGGAATAACTGTCCCTTTTCCTGGCCTGTCCTACTGAACTACTATTTGAAACAAAATGTGGGCATCTATAGGAGGCTACCTAGGAGGGCAAGGCGAGCCCAGGTGGGGCCAGCCCTAAGGATCAGGAAGGATCAGGATGATGGCCTGTCCGATTTTAGAACCAGCTGGTAAACAGGTAAACAGCAGGGACTGAGGAATTGTGCAAGAGAGTTTGAGGAAGGAGTTGCCCAATCGGTCCTCAGACTCACAGTCAGGGTGGGGGGTATGAGGAGACCTGGGCTCATATCCTGGCACTACTGCTGACAACTGATAGGCCGCTGAGTGCGTGGAGCCCCGGGGGGACACACCTCTCCTGTCTGAACCTCTTTCCTCATCTGGAAAATAGGGTCCACACTTTTTTCACCTGGGGTTGTTGTAAGAATTAAATGAAGGAACAGATGCACAGGCATTTTGCACTGTCCCTGGCATGCAGTAGGTGCTCAATAAATAGTAGCTGCATTTATCAGTGGATTAGGGAGCTATGCAAGAAAGATAGGGACCCATATCCTATGGGGAAGTCACTCTGTGGGGCCTGGATCAGGCTTACAAGGAAAAGGGAAGCAAATTCTGGCTGCTGCTGCTGGGCTGGTGGAATAAATTGTCCCGAACAAAGGACCTGCACCTTCAGCCCTAGATTCTAGGATGTGGACCCAGCATGGAGCCCCACCTGTATTCCTGCTGCCCTGGCTCTCTGCTTCACAGGCAACTGCCCTCAACCTCCAGGGAACTGTAAGGAGAGTCCAGGGGCCTAGAGGACCTGTGGCCCTGGCCATGGCCCTAAGGGAGAGGGGAGTAGGGGGTGGGAGGGAGGCTGTAAAAAATGTAAATGGTGCGGTGTGGAGCGGCTCCAGCCGTCTGACACTCCCCGGAGCTGGCAGGAGCCCGGGGAAGGAGCCCCAGGGCCCGGGCGCCTTTTGTCCCGCGGCTTGGCTATGTAAAAAGTGGGGGAAGGGGCAAGAATTCATGGAACTTGTCCATTCATTGGAGCCCCCGCTGCCCACAGGTGCGAGATGGGGGAGGGAGCTGCAGACTCCAGCCTGGAAGGTTTAGAAATGAGAATTTACAACTCAGCATGCAGTGGACGACAAACAGATTCCTTGGGTTCCAGCCTCTAAGGCTGTGAAACTTCAGGCCTGCCAGACTCCATCTCGCTTAAAATTGAGGCCATCAACTGGTTCCCTGCCTCCCGCAACCGGGCTTCCGAACACCCATCTCGTCCATTCCCCAAATCCCCACTTTCCAATCTGTTTCCCCAGGCCTGCTCGTAAGGCTGTTGGATTTTCTGAGGTTTCTGTTTGTTTTTACTTTTCCATCCCTATTTGGCTGCTTGGGGTTCACAACTTCCAGGGCCTTCTCCAAAGCACCATATTCAAGCATTAGATAGTGCTTGAACCGAAATCCTAAAACAACCAGTGTGAGGAGAGGAAGGACTTGGAAGCCTGCAAACCTGGGTCCGAACCCTGCTCTGCCCTTCCCAGCTGAGTGAATTCTAGGCAAGTTACTAACCTTTCTGAGCAGCAGTTTTCTATAGGTAAAATGGGAATACTGTGTTTCTGCTTCTAAAGGTTTTTGACAAATTAAGTGCTGAGTTAATGTTTAGGAAATTCTTAGCACAATGCCTGGCACAGAATAGGTATTCAATGAATATTAACCATAGGAAAATAAGGCAGAAACTCCCTGCAATGTTGTTTCCATTTTTATTTCCCTGTTGCTAGCGAGATTAATCTTTTTTCGGTGTGTTTTTTTGTTTGGTTGGTTTTGGTTTTGTCTTTGGTTTAACGACTGATGGGACACCTTTATGCATTCTGGAATTCTGTTATACAATTTGCAATTTTTTCTCTTGGCTGTCGCCTGCTTTTGGCTTTTTGGTATCTTTCAACGTACAGAGTCTCTTTTTCTTTCTACACAGTGTATGCCCAAAACCGCCCTTAGGGGCTGGTCCTCTATAGGCTGATTTACTTGGCGGTTTGGGGGTCTCACTGACTGCCTATGGCCAGTATCCTCCTCAGGGCTTTCTCGGGCCCTCCGCTGTTCTCTAAAGGAACGTGAAAACCTGCTGCTGCTGCTGCTGCTGCTTGACTGATCCTGCTGTATCCCAGTTTTATCCCAAAATGCACACACTTCCCCCCTCTACTGGTTTCTGGAAGGATCACATCTTTCTTTTACTGGTGTGCTGTTGTGGGGAAACTCCAAGATCTGACTGAGAAATCAGTGGCTGAATGAGAATTCGGATCCTCCATTAACCCTCTTTGGGGCCCAGGACTGAGTCTCAAACTCTATACTTCACCATCCTAGCCAGCTGCCCAAACTCACATTAACTGGCCACTTAACTGACGCATTCCTGAGAAGCTCTGCGTAAGTCTAATTTGATGGATTATACGTTAATGCTCTAGAAGAGAAGGAAATTAAAATAAATGTTATGAAGCCGACTATCTCATTTATTGGGCACTTACCATGTGCCCTTTGCTGTGTTAAGTACTCTACTTGAAGACCTTATTTAATTCTCATGCCAATAAGGAAAGCTCAAATTTCTCCATTTTATAGATACAGAGACTGAAGCTTAAGGGGGTTTTATGCAGCTTGGCCAAGGTTACCAGCTGGAAGTTTGCCAGATTGAGCAAATCTACATATAGGAGCCCAGTTAAATTTAAATTTCATATACATAATGACTATTTTTTAGTATCGCAAATATCAAATATTTCATGCAATATTTTATCTGGCAATCCCATCCAGATGGTAAGGGGTGAATGTGGACTGGAACCCAAGTTTCCTGATTCTCTGGGCTTCCAGTGGTAAGACCATGGAATTCTTTGAAAAGGGAAGAAACCTCCTGTGCTAACTCCTGGACTCCATCTCGACATACTGACTAGTATGGACGTGAGGCCTTCTTTACAAGCATCTTCACCCTTAAGCCCCCACTCCTCTGAACTGAGAGTGCTTTTGTATGTATCCAGCTTGTACATTTAGATGCACATACTCAGCTGTCTTATGGCTTCCAATATTCTTTTTTTTTTTTCCGGTACGCGGGCCTCTCACTGTTGTGGCCTCTCCCGTTGCGGAGCACAGGCTCCAGACGCGCAGGCTCAGCGGCCATGGCTCACGGGCCCAGCCACTCCGCGGCATGTGGGATCTTCCCGGACCGGGGCACGAACCCATGTCCCCTGCATCGGCAGGCGGACCCCCAACCACTGCGCCACCAGGGAAGCCCGGCTTCCAATATTCTTAATGAGTTTTTACATTCGTTCAATCATCCATCCATTCAACTCCTTGACAAATACTTATTGTTTGAGGGCTTGTCCTGCCAACTAAGAATAGAAAGATGAATTAGACAAATTAGACACAGCCCCTGTCCTTGAGGAGCTCCTGCTTCACTGCAGGAGACTGACAAGTAAACAGACACAATTAGGTGGGTGATGGTCTGGGTGGGCTGTGTTAGAGACTATGATAGATCGAGGTTTGCTCCAGAAGCAGAGGGGCTCACGGTGGGAGCAGTCAGACACAAAACCCAGGAGATCAGCTTCAGCTGAGTATTGAAGGGTCAATAGTTTTGTTTTCCTCTGAAGGGGAAAACAAATGATAATAAACTTTAGCCGGTGGTTACAATCTGCAATAAGAAATGAATTCAGATGAAGAAGAAAGTGAGAACTTGGGCTCCAGAGCCAGACATCCTGGTTACATCCAACTTCCCCCACTTACTAGCCATGGGACCGTGGCCATGTAACCAACCGATCCTCTCCATGCCTCAGTTTTAACTTCTGTGAAATGGAGAAAACACTATAGTCTATCTCATTGGTTTGATGTACAGGTTACATTAAATAATACATACAGGGAATTCCCTGGCGGTCCAGTGGTTAGGACTCTGCGCTTTCACTGCCGAGGGCCAGGTTTAATCCCTGGTGTGGGAACTAAGATCCCGTAAGCCACAGGCACGGCCAAAAAAAAAAAAAAAATCCATACGAAGTGCCTAATGCAGCTCCTGAGATGTAGTAAGTAGGCAACAGAGATTAACATCAACTATTTTCCCCTCTCCACTAGATCTTCCCTTCAGCCTACAAATGTGTTGTAATATCTTTCTTTGACCCCATATCTTCCTCTAACTACTGGCATATTATGTGTTCCCCTCTTATGGCATAACTCTTTGAAATAATTGCCTATAACCGCTACTTCCATTTTATCACCTCTTTCTCTCTCCCAAACCCACTCCATGGAGCCTGCTCTTGTCAAGGTCACTGACAAGCTTCATGATGCAATCCCCGTGGGCAATTCTTTTCTCACCTGCATCCCCTCAGCAGCATTCAACATAGCTGAGCCAGCCATGCTTCTTGAAGTGCTTGCTTTCCTTGGCTTCCAGGACGCCACACTCATGTGGTTCTCCTCCTACCTGCCTGTTGCTCCTTCCCCATCTCCTTTGCTGGCTCTCCTTCCTCCTCTCCAACTAGATATTGGATTCCCAAAGGGCTCAGTCCTCTGACCTCTTTGCCTCTCTACCTGCCTTTACTCCTTAGGTGATCTCTTATGAGCTATTGATTTAAAATCCCACCTTTCTTCTGATGACGCCGCATCTACAGCTCCCACTCAGACATCTTTCCTGAGCTCCAGACTCAAACAGCCAATTGCCTAAGTAACATCACCAATAGGCATCTCAGATTTAACCTGTTGATAAACACACTCTTTTTTTTTTTTTTTTTTTGCGGTACGCGGGCCCCTCACTGCTGTGGCCTCTCCCGTTGCGGAGCACAGGCTCAGCAGCCATGGCTCACGGGCCCAGCCGCTCCGCGGCATGTGGGATCTTCCCGGACCGGGGCACGAACCCGTGTCCCCTGCATCGGCAGGCGGACTCTCAACCACTGCGCCACCAGGGAAGCCCGATAAACACACTCTTGATTTACCACCTGCTCCCCACCCAGAATCTGTTCTTCCCCCAGAGCTCCCCATCTCAGTACATGCTACCATCATTCACTCCGTTGCTCAGACCAAAAACCTTGGAATCCCTCGACTCCTCTTTCTCTCACTCCCCACATCCAAACGCAAATCCTGTTGGCTCTACTTTCAAAATACATCCCTAATTCAACACTTGTCACTTTCCCTAAAGCAAGATTCCTCAGCTTCGGCACTTTGGACATTTTGGAACAGGTAATTCTTTGCTGTGGGGAGCTGTCCTGTGCATTATTGTAGGATGCTTACCAACACCCCTAGCCTTACCCAGTAGTGCCAGGAGCATATCCCTGGTGGTGACAACCAAAAATATCTCCAGATATTGCCAAAAGTCCCTGGCCTGGGTAGTGCTGGGTGGAGAGGGTGGGGCAAAATCACCCTGGCTGGGAAACACTTCTCTACAGTTTTTACTCTGTAATCTCAACAATTACTACGTCTTACCTGAAGTACCAGAATTGCCTCTTAACTGGTTTCCCTACTTGCATTCCAGGTCCCTCAGAATCTACGTGGCTCCTTCCCTCATTTTACTCAGGGTTGCTGTTTAAACCCAACCAGAGAGACCTTCCTTGATCACTCTCTCCCAAGGGGCACTGCCACCCCGATCCCTCTCTCTCCCCGCAGCCTGTGTGACGGACACAGAGATGTGCAGCCCAGAGTTCCTTCCTTGAGGAAAGATTGTCACCCCAGCTGCTCGGAGTGTAGTAAGCAGACGGCCTTCAGCTGTCAGCCCCTTCAGGGATTGCCTCAGCCACAGAGCGGACTTGCCCAAGGTCATGACCTTCCCTAGGCAGCCCGCGTCTAAGAACTGAGTGGGGCTAAGCAGAAAGGAGACAACTTAGATGGGCCATTTTAGCTCTGGAGCTCCCCATGGAGTCTGCTGAGGCTGTCATCCGAGCCACCTCTCAGCCTGATTTCCCCCTGTGCTCAATCCTGCTTACTTCCCCACCCTTCCACACATGTGATCCTAGAACATTCTCTCTCGCCACTGAGGTGCTAAACATCTCAGGGTGTGCATCGCAAAGGATTTAACCTGGGACACCTGCTATAGTTTTCTTAACATTATGATTTACATTTCATATCATTTTTTTGGTTTATTATATGTATCTTCTTAAGGTCTTCTTTTGTTTTTAAAGATTTTTTGATGTGGACCATTTTTAAAGTCTTTATGGAATTTGTTACAATATTGCTTCTGGTTTTTTTTATGTTTTGGTTTTTTGGCTGTGAGGCATGTGGGATCTGAGCTCCCCAACCAGGGATGGAACCCGTACCCCCTGCACTGGAAGGTGAAGTCTTAACCACTGGACCACCAGGCAAGTCCTTGTATCTGCTTAAGGTCTTGAAGGCAGGGACTTTTTTTTGTGTGTGTGGTTTAGGAGGCTGTCATAAAGAGATATTTATTGGGACTCTTGTACAAAAAGGACAAGCTCAAGAAGGAACATGGCAGAATGACAAAATTATGAAAGCCACAGTCCAGGAAAACCTGGACCAAGGAAGCACTCTTTAAAAATCTTGAGTATGGTAGTACTTTGTATAGCACATAATAAATTTACAGAACTTAATATTTGAGGATGGTAGTAGAAACAATGCTTTGTTTTCTTTTTTAAACGGCACAGTTGCACAGTTAATACTTTGAATGTGCGAGACACACAAAACTATTAACAAAGTTGAAATATATCTAATCGAATCCTGGAACAGATGGAGTATCTGAGCATCCATATGCCTAAGATCAAGGCAAAAGCTTTAAACATTCATCCAATTTAGTGTAAACCAACTCCTATTTTTTCTATATCCTGAAAGCAGTTTTTTACCTTAATGAATGATTACACCTGGGAAACTGCACCTGCCTTAATAGTCTGCTTCATCCACTTTACTTGGGGTTGATTTTGCCTTAGATAAAGCAACCATTAAAGTTTCTTTTCCCTTGCCGAAGATTTAAAAAACAGTCAAGCATTATATACAAATACAGAAAGGCCTATGCCAAGTTAACAAATAAATTATAACTCAAAATGAGGTATGCACACTGACAGTAAGTGCATTGGTATACTCTATACAAAATGAGGCTGGAGAGTTTACAAATAATTGGTGATGTAAAACAGTGGTTTCCTAGGAACTTACTTAATCAGACCTTTAAAGGGCCCTAGCAAACCTCATTTTTAACAAGGGCCCCAGATGATTCTAGGTTTTGATTAAAGTGTAGTTTGGGGAAGCACTTTTAAGCTGCATTGTGTGTCAGATTACATATACGATAAAATTAAATTACAAACCATGTAACTGAACAAAAATATCTTTATATAAGCTCTTGATACCTAAATACAATATGGTTTTTAAAACGAAATCATTTGTATATAGTTGTATTCATAAAGTACACTAATAAAAAGCTATACGACAACATTAATAGCAAATCCAAATCCAAATGAAGACATTCCTCTGAATTTCATCTTTCATCGAGCATCAAAAACCACCAATCTTTTAGTCCTTTTCTTGTACATTATTCTGTATCCACATTCTCTGCAACGGATTGGATCCCTTGATTTTATTTCATTTTCTGTGTGACATTCTCCACAGATATATATCATTGGCTGCTTTGGGGGTTGAACGTCCTTCTCGGTGTCCATGGTTGTCCCCACGTAACACGGAGAAACTTCTCTTCTTTTCCGAACAGATTCCGCCTCACCGCTGTACAGCAGCCAACTTCCGGCGCTGGCTCGACTTTTTGTTTTGAAACTGCTGTATCACTAGCACCTAGAACAATGCCTGGCACATAGAGAGTAGGTGCTCAGTAAACATTTATTGAAAGCTGAATGAATTATTTTCGTCAGCCTCAGCTCCTCACCCCTCTAAGATTACTCTACAATCAAGGAGTTATCCTTGGGTGAAATCAAATCAACGCTTGGGTGATTTCTAATATGAAAACTTAAACTTTTTAACAGACGTACAGCTCAGGGGGCAAATCTTTCCAAAATGATCTACATCTGGAGTGGAACAGGCCCAGATGATTTCAGATCTAGAAGACCTGACAGCAGGGCTCTGCTTGGCTAACAACTCGATCCCTCCTGCTCTGTCCTTCTTTTGTCAGAAAATAAATTTAACAGGCTGGTCTTGTGGGGAAGCTGCCATGAGCCTTTGAACCAGCTACACTGCAGGTGTTTTGACCTGGTCAGCCCATAGGATAAGTTTCAGATTCAGTGGCTATTCTTGAGTATTTTTACACACTGTTTCATCTTTTTCAAGAGCATTCACATTGCTCAATAATTTCCCACGATGGCCATGAGTTGTGGGTCCACTTTACCATCCTATTTTTTTTTTTTTTTCCTGTGGTACGCAGGCCTCTCACTGCTGCGGCCTCTCCCATTGCGGAGCACAGTCTCTGGACGCGCAGGCTCAGCGGCCATGGCTCACGGGCCCAGCCACTCCGCGGCATGTGGGATCTTCCCGGACTGGGGCACGAACCCGTGTCCCCTGCATCGGCAGGCGGACTCCCAACTACTGCGCCACCAGGGAAGCCCTACCATCCTAATTTTATATGCAGGCAAACTGGGGTCAGAGGAGTAGCTTCATTCATTCCAGAACTCTTTAGTGAACACCTACGTGCCAGGCACTGGGCTGAGTATTACAGGACATGAAGATGACTGGCAGGCTAGCAGGAGAGATGAGAAGGAAGAACTCTGTCTATTACTGAGGTGTGAACCAGGAGCTGGGAGGGTCAGAAGATGAAGTAATTTTTTCTTATTAAGAGACAACCTCTGGGAAGGTTTTACTGTGCAGGTCACATTTAAAAAAACAAAAAAACCCCATTTAAACACACAGGCTCTTTCGTTCAAACTGTCTTTTGCTCTCTCCATTCCTTGCATTCCTAATTCCTACAGATTCTAATCATTTTAAATAGGTATATGCTCATGCACACACAAATATGCTTTTTTTCAAATAAAATATGGAGTATGCCATCTTTTAAAATTAATCATATTTTGGCTATATCCAAGGATATTCATTTCAACATTCTATGTAATAGCAAGCAACTATAAATCACTAAAATGTCCATCAATAGGGAACTGGATAGTTTCTCTAGGGACTTCCCTGGTGGTCCAGTGGTTAAGAATCTTCACTTCCACTGCAGGGGCCACCAGTTTGGTCCCTGGCTGGGGAGCTAAGATGCCTCATGCTGTGCGGCCAAGAAATTTAAAAAAAAAAAGCTTCTCTATACAGTGGAGTACTATGCAGTGGGGAAAAATGAGGTGGGTCTGTGTGATATGGAATTATCTCCAAGATATACTATAAAATCTAAAAAGCAAGCTTCAAGGCAGAGTGTTTAAAAGGAATGGGTAAGGCTGTGTGTTTGTGTGTGTATGTGTGTGTATGTGCAAAATAATCACACATATAAGTTTGCATTTACATGAAACATTTTTGTAAAGATTCCTAAGAAACTGTGAACAGTAGTTGTCTCTGGAGCAGGAGACACACTTATTTTTCACTATATGCCTAATGATCCTGTGTGAATTTTTTTATCATGTGTTTTTAAATTTTTCCATTAAACTAGTTAATTAAAAATGAGTGAGACAATACAACATAGGCATTTCTCCCATGCTACTATATAGTACACCATTTTGCCCTGATCATTGCCAGGTGCTGTTTAGATACTTCCCACAGCTCCCTGATAAGAAAACTGAGGCAACTTGCCCAAGGTCACACAGATATTAAGTGGTAGAGCAGGGATTTGAACCCATGCAATCTGGCTCTGAAGCCCATACTCTGAACCACTATGGCCATGCAGCCTCTCTCATTCTTGTTAAGGGATGCAAAGTGTATTCCATAAAGTGATTGTGTCATACTATTTTACCCTTTCCTCCTTTGATAGAAATTCGGGTTGTTTCTAGGGTTTTGCTATTACCTACGTACCACACTGCAGAAACACCCTCGTGATTAACCTTTGCGCTCTTGTGTAAATATATTTATAAGAGAAGACCTGGAAGTGAAACTATGGCATCATCTAAAGCTTGATAGTTATTATCAAATTACTTTCCTTTTTTTTTTTCTTTAACCAAAAAAAAGAACTCTTTGTCTTTGTATGACAGAGGAAGTAGCCCCAAGTCTGGTAGCTGGAAAAGGGGAATTTCAGTCCTAGTATTAAACAGTATGAGCAGAGACAATGGCCTGTGTGTTTTGTGAGGTTAATTGTCTTGTTCATCTTTGTTCAACAAATATTTATTGTGCCCTTACTAAGTGCTCCTGGACAATGGTGAATACAGTGGACATGGTCCCTGCCCTCATGCAGCTGATAGTCTGTGGAGAGAGAGGCATTCATAAAGTAAGCACACAAAATGAAAATATAATAACAAGCTTCGATAAGTGCCATGAGGAGAAAATATGGGGTGCTATGGGAAGGAATAATAGAGTCTTTCTTTAGAGAAAGTGGTCAGGAGAGGGCTTTCTGGGGAAGGGACATTACACTGGAGATGAAGGAAGAGTAGAGATGAACAGAAGAGTGGAGGGCACTAGGTTGTTTCCCAGTGCCTAAAAAGGTTGTGGTTGGTGGAGCGAGGGCACTAGAGCCTTTGGTACCACTGAAGAGTTTTAAGCGAGGTATTGATCTGATTTTTGCAGTATCCCTGGCTGTTGTGTAGGAACTGCATTAGAACAGTAGCAAGAATTCAAGTGGGGAAACCAATTAGGAGGTTTTTGCAAGACAGGAGAGAGATGACAGTGGTTAATCTAAGGTGATGGAGGAGGAACCTATAGATTAAAAGGGTCTCGGGCTTCCCTGGTGGCGCGGTGGTTGGGAGTCCGCCTACCGATGCAGAGGACGCGGGTTTGTGCCCCGGTCTGGGAAGATCCCACATGCCGCGGAGCGGCTGGGCCCGTGAGCCATGGCCGCTGAGCCTGCGCGTCCGGAGCCTGTGCTCCGCAACAGCAGAGACCACAGCAGTGAGAGGCCCGCGTACCGCAAAAAAAAATAAATAAATAAATAAATAATTTTTTTTTTAAAAAAGGGGTCTCAGGGCCTCCCTGGTGGCGCAGTGGTTGGGAGTCCGCCTGCCGATGCAGGGAGTACGGGTTCGTGCCCCGGTCTGGGAGGATCCCATATACCGCGGAGCGGCTGGGCCCGTGGGCCGTGGCCGCTGGGCCTGCGCGTCCGGAGCCTGTGCTCCGCAGCGGGAGAGGCCACAGCGGTGAGAGGCCCGCATACCGCAAAAAAAAAAAAAAAAAAAAGGGGTCTCAAAAGACATATTGATTGACTGCAATGTGTGGACCTTATTTAGATCCTGATTTTTTTTAAGTAAAAAAAAAAGGGAAATATCAGAGTTACAATTGGAAATTTTAACAGGATATTTGATATTAAGAAGTTTTTTTAAAGATTTTTTTGATGTGGACCATTTTTAAAGTCTTTATTGAATTTGTTACATTATTGTTTCTGTTTTATGTTTTGGGTTTTTGGCCGCGAGACATAGGGAATCTTAGCTCTCCAACCAGGGATCAAACCCGCACCCCTTGCACTGGAAGGCAAACTCTTAACCACTGGACCGCCAGGGAAGTCCCAAGAATTTTTTTTTTTTAATTTTAGGTGTTTCATTAGGTTTCCCACTACTCCGCTTCAGGATTAAAGTGTTGGAAGTTATTCAAAAGATAATTTAGAAATATAAACTGAACTATTAATGAACAATATGATATATATAGCATTTTGTAAAGTTTAAAGTAATATACAGCATGAAGAGCCCTGGGACAAACCCCAAAGCAGAACACTATTGAGAGTGAAAGGCAACAAGAGCTACAAACCTGGATTTCCCTAGCAAGGTGAGGTTGCTCGCCTTGATACTCTTGTTGCCTATTTAATTTTTCCGAAATTGTATCCTGATGTGTTTATTTGTTTGATTTTCAAAGTAACAAAGACATACTTAGGAAATCACACTTGGGAATAGTTAAGCTCTTGCCATGTCGAGGAATCACTCAGTTATCTTCTCTCTCCTTTTCCCCATCCTGAGTCGGATGGCCCTCTCTATGGCTCTGCGACAGTGGTTTTCAGTGCTGGGGGCTGGGACAAGGCTAGGATTTTGCTCCTCCCCACCCCCACCCACCAAGGAACATTTGGCAATGTCTGGAGACATTTTTGGTTGGCACAACTGGATCTGGGGTCGTGCTGCTGGAATCTAGTGGGTAGATGTCAGGGATACGGCTCAACCTCCTACCATACACAGGACAGACTCTCCACTCGCCAAAGAAAGAATGATCAGGCCCAAAAAGTCAGTAGTGCCAAGGTTGAGAAACCCTGCTGTAGAGCAGTTTGTCATAGTGCTTCATAAAGACAACCAAAACTGTCAACTGGTTGGCCTTCCCAGCTAGACTGGCAACTCCAAGAAGACAGGTGATACATGTATCTTGTTGAGTGTTTGGAATATAGTTGACACTTAATAAGGATTGAAAGAAGGTGGAAAGGTACATCCGGGTTCAAATTTAGGGCCCTGTGAGATCATGCTGCTTGTGATCAGCCACTTGATAAGCATTTCATTCATTCAACATTTAACATGTTTACTAAGCACTTACTATGTACTAGCAGTGTTTGATGTTGGGAATACAACAATGAGCAAGACAGAGTCCCTGCTCAATGAAATTTATTCCTATAAAGGAAGACAAACAATAAGCAACGAAACAAGATGATTTCAGACAGTGATAAATATTATGAAGAAAATAAAAGTATAATGCAACAGTGAATGATGGGGCAAGGACAGCATGGTCTAGGTAGGGTGAGCAGCTGACATTTGAACTAATGATGAGAATGTGCCAGCCACTAAAAGCTCTAGGCTAGGGAGAAGACTGATCCAGGCAAAGACCCTGAGGCCAAAATAGAGGGGCCTGTTCAATGAAGACCAAGGGGAGAGGGCTGGATCACTTGTGCCATGGAAACGTTTGGATTTTATTCTACCTGAAATTGGAAGCCAGACATGTTGTTAAAAGATCACTCTGGCTTCTTTGGGAGAATGTATGAAACATCTATATTCAGAGCTTAAAATACTTGTAAAATACTTCAGTCACATTCTCGGCTACTTCTTGCCAAAGGGGAAACTTCCCATATCCAGGAGGGGGCGCTCTAGGCGCCGGGTCAACAGACTCAGCCCTGTGGTTCTTTTCGAGAAGTCGGTCGCTTCCGGGAGCGGCTGCGTCTCCCTGCGCCTTCCTCTCTATCCGCCCGTCTCTGTGGTAGCCGGGTGCCGGGGCCCCTCCCCTCTTCCGCGGCAGCGAGTTCTTCGGACTTTACCGTGAGCGGACCCGGGGGCTACCGGGCTCCCGCGTCGGTCGGATCCCGGGTCATGGCGGTCCGGGGGCCCGCGCCCCGGGCTGGCACCCGGTGAGTACGGCGGCTGGGGAGGAGGACCGGGCCTCGGGACGTCCTATTCGGGGCTGTGTGGGGAAGGAGCACCTTCCGCCCTCATAACATACTGTGATTTTTTTTAAAACTTTTTACTCAACATGGTGTTTTTGAGATCATCCATGGTATAGTAATCTAGTTTGCACTTCTGAGTGCTGCATGGTGCTACCTAAGTGCGTTAGACCCCAGTTTACGTATACATTACCCTAGTGACGGACACTTAGATTGCTTCCAGCTTTTACGCACCACTTGCCTCCTTTGTGGATATGGGTGATCTTCTTTGGACTATCCATCCCAGGGTAGGATGCTAGGTCACTTAATTCTGCTAAATTTGTTCTCTGGAATGGTCACACCCAACTTCTCAACAGCATTGCGTAAAGGTTCCTGCTGCTTCTTAACGACCGACACCCCACCCCGCCGCCCAGTGTTTGGTATTGTTTGGTTTTCTGTTTATCGACCTGATTAGTGTAAGGTGGTGTCCCATTGTGTTAATTTTCCTCTGTTAAGCATTTGGGTGTCCCCTTATTTATATCCTTTTCCCACTTCCTATGGATTTCCTGTCTTCCTGATGCAGTCATTACTTATATGGACTAGATTTTATTACCTTGTTTATTTTCCACTCTGCAAGTAACTTCTCCAAGTCTTTTAATCTGTGGCAGTATGTTGAACAAAAATACTTAATTCTAAGTTAAATCTGTTAGTTTTCCTGCTTCATAGTTTGTGGTTTGGGGGTCTTATTTGAGAAATACCTTCCATTATATTTTCATTAAGATATTTCTATATTCTATTAACTAAGTAATGTTACTTTTCACATTTAGATTTTTAATCCATTTGGAGTTTTTAAAGTTTATTTTTTTATTTTTTTTTTTTAAGAGTATCTGACCGTTGAAATTGGAACTCTTTTTTATTTTTATTTTTATTTATTTATGGCTGTGTTGGGTCTTTGTTTCTGCGCAAGGGCTTTCTCTAGTTGTGGCAAGCGGGGGCCACTCTTCATCGCGGTGCGCGAGCCTCTCACTATCGCAGCCTCTCTTGTTGCGGTGCACAGGCTCCAAATGCGCAGGCTCAGTAATTGTGGCTCACGGGCCTAGTTGCTCCGCGGCATGCGGGATCCTCCCAGACCAGGGATCGAACCCGTGTCCCCTGCATTAGCAGGCAGACTCCCAACCACTGCGCCACCAGGGAAGCCCTAAAGTTTATTTTTATACATAGTTTGAGGTAATGACCTAAATTTTTCTCTACCTTCTTCAATTAATGACAGATTAATTAATAATTAAAAATTAGAGAAGCTGTACAGCATAGTTAAGAGCACAGAGCCAGGCTGCCTGTGTTCAAACCCTAAGGCTGCCACTTACCAGGTGGGTGACAAGGCAAGTTACTTAACCTTTTTACCCTCAGGTCCTCATCTTTAGGGTTGTGATTATTAAATGAATTAATACACATAAAATGTGTAGAACAGTACTGGGCACGTAGTATGGGCTTGGCATATAATGTGTGTTTAATATGCCCTTTCTTGTGATATAATCTCTATATGTGCCCAGGTAAACACAGGTGAATTTTTTCTTTTTGGTCTTTCCGTTCCATGGTCTTTTTGTTCCTGTATTCATACCACACTTTGTTATTACTCCAACCCTGTAATATGATATGTCTTAATAACCTGATGCTTTAGGTGGGTTTCTTTCCTGTTCCTCACAGTTGTCCTGACTAATTCATGGACCTTTATATTTCCATATACAGTTCCTTAAAGAACTCCTGGTTTTGACTGGTATTGCATTGCAGTTACAGACTTCTATTAGAAATGAAGTCTTTCTATTTAAGTCTTCTTTCACATCCTATAATAGAGCTTTTGGTTTTTCCTCCAAAATGTCTTATACATTCTTTTTTAAAGTTAATTCCTGGATATTTTATGGTTTTTCTGTACTTCTGTAAATGACATCTTATTTTCTTTATATTTGCTAGTTGGTTATTGTTGGTTATTGATACTCATGTGTTAACCCTGTATCTAGCAACATTGCTGGACTCCTTTTATTTCTAACGTTTTGTCTATTTTAAAAAAAATATTTATTTTGGCTATGCTGGGTCTTAGTTGAGGCATGCAGGATCTTCATTGCTGTGTGCGGGATCCTTATTGCAGCGTGCGGGATCTTTAGTTGCGGCATGCCTGTGGGATCTAGTTCCCCGACCAGGGATCGGACCCAGGCCCCCAGCATTGGGAGTGTGGAGTCTTAGCCACTGGACCACCAGGGAAGTCCCACTGACATTTTGTCTATTGCTTTGCTGTGTTTCCTATGTAAATGATCACATCCTCTGAAAATAATGACAATTTAATCTCTTCTTTCATTCCTTTTACCTCATTTCTTTTTTTTTCTTTATTGCTTTAGCCAGGAGCTTAAAATCCTTGATGTAATGGGTTTCCTTGTCTTGTTTGTGACCAAAAAAGAGGATGTGGCTAAAGTTTCTTTATTAATTTAGCTATAGGTTTTTGGTAAATAAGCTTTCATAGCATTTATCAACTTAAATTCCTTTTTATCCCCTGGTCTGTTTCCCTCCTACCATCTTCAGCATTCGTAAACCATTCTTTCTGCATGGCCTGCGCCCTGCCCACCAACAGCTGTAGATAAGCTTGGTAACTGCTCTCTAAGGCTCCATTGTCCTTTTAGGACTTTGCTTCTCCTGCTTCTCTTCTTCAGGCCCAGGTTAGATCTGCAATTTTTCCAGCGGTTCCTGCAGATACAGAAGGTTTTGTTTCCCTCTTGGTCATCACAGAATGCCTTGATGTTCCTGACCCTTTTGTGTGTGGCCCTACTGGGTGAGTGAATGAACCCAGGCCGGTGGGGGGAGGGCAGCCCTGGTTTGAGGTCTTTTCCTTCTGTGGGGTGTTGATGAGGCAAGGACTCGAGGAAGCCTCCCTCTGTCTTTTCTCACCCCTCATCACTGATTCCTGACTCCTCTCCTTCCCCCCAGAACAACTGGTGATCTACCGGGTTGGCTTGATTCCCAGTCAGTACTTTGGGGTCCTAGGAAACAAAGATTTAAATGGGTTTAAGACCCTGACGTTCCTGGCTGTTGTGCTCATCGTCCTCAACTCCGTGGTAAGGTCTTCTCCCTGTGTCTCTCTTCCTCTCCAGTCTAGTGTGATGCCTCTCCTGCGCCCAGTGGGACTTAGCCACCAGGAAGCAGGAACCAAGCTGTGGGTGTGTGTTCCCTCCCTCTTCTGGGAACTCTAGGCAGGGCATTGATCTTGCTGTTGGCCCACATGGGACCAATTCCCAGAGTGTTTCAAGCTCCTGGGGCTTGGCCACAGGATTCTGGTTTAATCCAGCATTTGGTGGAAATGATCCTTGTCCCTTCCATTCCCAGAACTCTTGCTTCAGGGAGCTCGGAGCACTTGAAAACTGGGCTCAGCAGCCAGAGCTGCTGCTGTCCTCTGGGGGGGGCTGAGGCTGTACCTGAGCCTGGCACTTGTCATATCTCCCAGCCTTTGCACCTGCTGCTTTCTTGCAAAATGGCCTCCTTCCCTCACCCCTTGTTCACTTGCTTAACACCTGCTCACTTTTCACAATTCCTCCGCTGTCACCTCCTTCACGTCCTCCTCAGCTTGTCCTTCATGTTTCCTCCACCAAACTCTGCCCCTTCGACTACTGATCCTTTGAGTTCAGCTCTGCTCTGACAATCCTTACACCCTTGTGATCGTCTGTGTCCTCACTAGACTGTGAGCTCATTGTTACTTCCCTCGTGCTTAGCGTACAGGGGCTCCATAAACGGGATGATGAGAGTCAGGGCTCTTAGGACTCAAGCCTAATGCTCTCTGTCAGGCTGCACTACCTGTTTTCTTGGGGAAGCCACTTCTCATCACACTTTGGCACTTTTGATGGGTCTTCGGTCAGTAAGCACCTATGTAGTCAGACCCTGTTCCAAGTTTTGGGGGACAGAAAAGTAAGAACATAAGTGGAATAGAAGATATTGTTCCCAATCTCCAGAAGCTCATGTGCTCTGGAGATGTAAGACAATACGCTGTAGAGGAGGCTAGAAGGCCTTGCCTTTGGTAAGCCCTTCAATATTTGGTGCAGTCAATAAACACATGAGTGAATGAGGAAGGGATGAACCCCGTGACTTGACGCTCTAACAGGCTCAAGTGCTGAGTGGACAGCCGAATGGGCTGGGACTGGTCAGCAGAGGCTTTGCGCCAGCCTGAGCTTGGAGCCGAGACTTGGTAGAAAGAGACTTGCATCTCTCCCTTCCCCTTGTCTCCCCCACTGCACAGCTGAAGAGCTTTGACCAGTTCACCTGCAACCTGCTGTATGTGAGCTGGAGGAAGGACCTCACCGAGCACCTCCACCGCCTCTACTTCCGGGGCCGCGTGTACTACACCCTCAACGTGCTGCGGGATGACATCGATAACCCGTAGGCGCCCCCTCTCAGTCCTTGCTACCCTCTGCGTGGTTCGTCCACCTGGGCTCACACAGCCCTGGAGACCCCCTGCGGCAGACCCCGTGAGGTCATCCACCGTTATCTGCAAATGGTGCTGCCCAGAGCCCAGGGCGAAGGGTGCCCTGCAGAGGACCCCGGAGAGGCTGCAAAGCTGAGGACAGGGAGCTAAAAGGAAGAGGCCAAGAGCAGCTCCCTTGTGTCCACTTCATATCCTGGGCTTCCAGATAAGGCACCCTCTGAAGACAGTGTCCTTGGTAGAAAAAGCTAGAAGAGCAGCGCTCCAGTTTTCAGCAGTAAAAAACTACTGCTGTCTAGGGCTCAGTCTGGGATTCCAGTCACCATTCTATCACCTCTCTTAGGTTCACTAAGCCCCAGGTTCCCTTACACGTGAGGCAACTGAAGCCCAGAGAATGCAAGTGACTTGCCAAAGCTCACGTCTCACTGGGAATAGGAGTCGGTGTGGCCTTGGTGGTGGGCTGGGACACGTGGGTCTCTCTTCACCCTCATTCTTTCCCCACTCCACACCATCCTAAGCACTCTGTTGCCTGACGTAACCTCTCCTCAGCTCAAGTGGAGCTTTGCAGCAAAGACTCTTGGGAGGCCGCTGCTGCTTCTTAACCTCCTCTTCTAGGCCTCTTCTCTATGGCTCAACCTGTACACAACTTCCACAGCCAGATAGCTAACATGGGGGCAGGCTCAGGCTCGTGAGAGAGAGGTTGGGAGGAGTGAGGTAAGTGAGGGAGCTTTCCTGATCATCCGGAAACGCGGATCCTCTACCCTCGGGCTTTTTCTCTGGCTCTGCTCAGAGCTGGCTCAGGACCCTCGTGTGCTGGCCCTTTCAGTTGCCATTTTTTCTGAGGGGTAGACGGAGGCACCATAGGAAGCAACTCTTCAGAGCCCTGTTCGAAAGTCCTAAGGGTCTCGTTGCCTCTAGGAAACCAGCCCTTGTCTGGGTCCACCTTCCCACGGGGTCTTTGCTGACAGCACTGAAAGGCAAGGTCAGAATAAGAGGTAACCTGGAACTGCCTTAGCTCTCTCAACCCTCAAGCCCAGCTCCCTGGGCCTAGTCACTGTGTGTCGTTGGCTCCAGGGACCAGCGCATCAGTCAGGACGTGGAGCGGTTCTGCCGGCAGCTCAGCAGCATGGCCAGCAAGCTGATCATCTCCCCCTTCACCCTCGTCTACTACACCTATCAGTGCTTCCAGAGGTGAAGGCTCTCCTCCTGCCGGAGCCCTTCCTCCTCCCCTGCCTGGTGATGCCCCAGAGTCCCTCCCTCACATTGGGCAGGAGTCAGCTCTCCCTGGTCAGGGTCCACGAGAGGCTGGTCTTCCCTCCCTCCCACCTGCACCCCAGGAAGTCTTCCTGTCTTGCATGCTTGGGCCCCTGCCCTCCCTATGGCCCTGTGGTGTGTCAGTGTCAAGGTACCAGATGCCCCCGCACAGGAGTAGAAGTCGCACAGGGCTCTGAGATGGGACAGGGGCTGCCCAACGGGGCAGGAGTCAGAGCAGAGGCCTGTGGGGATATGTCACTCCCCACACCCTCCCTCTCTCTGCCTTTCAGCACCGGCTGGCTCGGGCCTGTGAGCATCTTTGGGTATTTCATTCTGGGAACCGTGGTGAACAAAATGTTGATGGGTCCCATTGTGGCAAAGCTGGTGCAGCAGGAGAAGCTGGAGGGGGATTTCAGGTGTGTCTCCCTTGCTTGAGGTTTCTGGGCCAGGTGTAATGGTTAAGGAATGGGATCTGGAGAAAGGCTGCCTAAGTTAAAATCCCAGTTAGGCCAGTCACTAGCCGTATGGTCTTGGGCGGGGTCTTTAACCTCTCTAAACTTCAGTTTTCCTATCTCTAAAATGGGGATGGTACTGACAGAATTGTAAGGAGGATTAAGGAGTCATACATGAAAAGCACTGAGAACGGTGACTGGTTGGCCATCATCATCATCATCATCATCATCCCTGGGCCTTCTCACATGCTTCTATTCCAACCACCCTTATTCTGGTCAGCCGATGGGTCCAGTCCCTACTGTGTTTCTTGGCCTCCTCCTTCAGACCCGGCCCTGGGAAGAAGAGGAGCCGTGGCAGGCCTGCACCTGTCCTCTTTGGAGAGGCAAGTGGCTGCCGTGGCTGCAGGTCTCCTGCCATCCCTCCCAGGCCTGGAATTTCCCACCCTGTGACAGTCCAGGGAAGGCGCGGGCTGAGGCAGCCACAGTCTTGGAGTGGAGCCAGGCTCCTCTTTGCCTGGAGGTTTTCTGGATCCAGGACTCTGAAAGGAGACGGGCCAGTCTTGTCCACTGTCAGCACACATTTGCCTTTGGTCTTCCCAGGTTCAAGCACATGCAGATCCGGGTGAATGCTGAGCCTGCTGCTTTTTTCAGGTGAGTCTAGTGGGGATAGTTCCCCTTCTGCCTTGTCAGAGCTGATAGTGGAGATGGTGGAGAAGGAAACAACGCTCCCACCATCACCAAGGCCAGGGACCAGGCATCCTCACACTTGGCTGTGACCCTCTCCCCTTACCTCTCACTGTCCTCGTCTGCCTCATCCTTAGGTCCATGGATTTGCTTCTGAAACTGGTTCTTTCCGTGGCCTAGCATGGGGGCTACATTTGTTCTAAGAATGAAATGAGTGAATGCTTCATCATCTTACTGATGCCTGTAAGGCATTGCCTCTGCCTCTGCTTTTCTGTCTGTAAAATGGCTTTCTGCCAGTGCCTGACGTCCAAGGCTGATCCTTTGTCTCTGTAGCATGGGAGGGAATGGAGCCTCTCAGGTCAGAAGACCTGCTCGCCACAAGACACTGTCCTAGTGGAGCAAAGTGGTCTCCTGACAGCAGCATTGTGAAATCCCATTCCTTCCCCCGGGGCCAGAGTAGGTCCCTGCACTCTGCCTCCTATGAGGACTCTGGATTCAGTATTTGTATTGACAGTAAGTGCCCAGAGGTTTGTGTTTAAGGAGAAGTTACTCCTTGGATCACCTGAATCTAATAGCCCTGGGACTTTGCTCTTCTGTCCGTCTCTGCTGCAGTTTGTAGCTGCCACCACTTGGGGGCACCAAGGATACCAGGGATCTATGAGTGGGGCTGGTCGCGGGGACCAGGTAGGGCTGGGCCTGCGCTAGGTTTTTTTTGGATTCTGCAGCCACTGCTGATGCTTTGGGCCCTGGGGAAAGCAGGTTGATTCTTGGAGCTCCGAGTGTGCTTTCCCGCAGCCTCTCTGTCCTTCCTGCAAAATCTGAAACGTTTCCTCTGTCCTCCCCGACCCTTTCTGCCTGGAGAATTTCTGCCCATCCTTGAAGCTCCAAGTCACCTCCTCCTGGGCGCCTTTCCAGACTCCCTTAGGGGTCACGCCTATTTGCTTCCATAGCCCTGAAGACACACGGCTTACGTAACACTGTCCACGTTCCAGGTGAAGAATGCAGCACATCTGCCTGCCCCCCCTGAACTGGGAGCTCCTCGAGGACAGGAGCTCTTTTGTCTAAAACTTTCGCTGGCTCACTAGCACCAAGCCTGCCACCTAGTGACTGCTGCGTGTATATTTGTTTAATAATAGCCGTTCTTTTTATTGGGAGCCCCTCATGTGCTTGGCGCTTTACATTCAGAAATTCTCACTCTAGCCTATTACGTAGGTATTATAAGCTCCGTTTTATAGATGAGCAAACTGAGACAGGCTTAATAACCTGTCAGTGTCACCCGGCTAGTAACTGGCCAGAGCCAGGATTTGAATCCGGTCTGCCCAGTCTAGAGTTCATGGTCTTTCCACAGACAATACCATGTTGAATGAATGAAGCAATGGCTGGCTGCTAGTGGCCGAAAGGGTCTGCGGGGAAGATCACTTGGGTGGGCTTGGTCCCTAAAGGGGAGTGTGAGGAGGGGGGCTTAGGCTCTCCAGGCCCCGTGGACATCCCGGCCTTTCTCATCAGAGCTGGGCACGTGGAGCACATGAGGACAGACCGCAGGCTGCAGAGACTCCTTCAGACCCAGAGGGAGCTGATGTCCAAGGAGCTCTGGCTGTACAGTAGGTGCAGGGAGCCCCGGGAGGCAGGAACCACTGTGGTCGGGGGTGGGGGGAGTCTGCTTGCCTCCCCACAACTCCCTCCTCCCTCTCTGCACTGATCAGTTTGCCTTTGCCATGAATGACCTCAGGAGAGTGAGGATCCCCAGAACAGCTTGACCCTGCTTGGCTTCCCGTTCCCCTTGGAGTACAGGATTGCTTCCCAAGTCTCTCACCCTAGGTCTTTCTGTCTTCCGCAGTCGGCGTCAACATGTTTGACTATCTGGGCAGCATCCTGAGTTACGTCGTGATCTCGATCCCCATTTTCAGCGGTGTCTACGGAGACCTGAGCCCCACAGAGCTCAGCACCCTGGTCAGCAAGGTGAGAATCCCTTCTGGGGACCCCCTCATACCATCCCCCCTGCCCTTTGGCCCAGCACCCAGGGCCTTGGAGTCAAGGCCCGCGCTCACTGCCCTCTGTCCCGTCCAGAACGCCTTTGTGTGCATGTACCTCATCAGCTGCTTCACCCGGCTCATTGACCTCTCCACCACACTCTCCGATGTGGCAGGCTACACACACAGGTGAGGCTGCGTCCGGCCCCTCTAGGTCCTGAGCAAAGCGTGTACCTCAGGGAGAAGTAGCAGAATGAAAAAAGGAGCAGAAAAGCTCACCATATACTAGTGGGCATGAGAGGGAAAAAGGAGTAACGCCTTCACCTGGGCGCCCAGACCCTTCTCAGGTTTTCACTTCTCGCCCAGGATCGGGGAACTTGAGGAGACCCTGCTGGACATGACCCTGAAGTCACGGGATGGGGAGATCCTGGACGAGAGCGAGTGGGACTTGGCCAGGTGAGCGCTGGGCTGGCGGTGCAGCTCGGTGGTGGAGAATGCAGGTGCTGGAAGCACCCTGGAGCCCAGCCCGTTCCCAGCCGGGCAGCAGAGTTAGGCGGAGCAAATGAGGAAAGCTCTGACTTACGCCAGGCTCGTTGTAAATGTTCACCATCAGTGTTGCTGTTCTGGCATCTGTGTTTATTTACACCATCCCCCAGCTGATGGAAACAAAGTACAGTCTGCCTGGGCCTGAGTTAACAAAACAAAAATCTGAATTGGATCCCTCGTCTTCCTTTATTCCCTCCTCCTCGCTGAGCCCTGCCGCCAGTCCCCTTCCTTGGGGCATGTCTATTCTTTGTCCCCACTCAGGCCCAGAGGTGTCTTTATTCCTGTATCTTTGCAGGCTCCGTGATGTTTTTGACCTTCCTGTGCATCAAGGATTTGTTCATGTCCTCACTTTTCTTGAGCAAACTACTTAACTGTTCTGTGTCTCAGTTTCTTCGTCTCTATAGAGAAGACATGGGGCTTCCCTGGTGGCGCAGTGGTTGAGAGTCCGCCTGCTGATGCAGGGGACGCGGGTTCGTGCCCCGGTCCGGGAAGATCCCACATGCCGCGGAGCGGCTGGGCCCGTGCGCCATGGCCGCTGAGCCTGCGCGTCCGGAGCCTGTGCTCCGCAACGGGAGAGGCCACAGCAGTGAGAGGCCCGCGTACCGCCAAAAAAAAAAAAAAAAAAGACGTTAATGGAACCTTCATCTTAGGGTTGTTGTGGGGATTAGATATCATAGTTCATAGAAAGTGCTTGGATGGAGGCCACAGAGTAAGCTTTCAAAATGGAAGCAGGCTGAATTTCAGGGTCTACACTCAACTGTCTTCCTAGGAGCTAATGCCTTAACTGTTGCCTCTGTTCAGAATTAAAGCTTCATGCAGCTCTGAGCCCAGAGGTGGGGGTGTGGGGCTGGCGGTGCAGGGACTGTAGGGAACTGGAGATGCTCTTCTGTGGGGGAGATGGGCATCCGTGGAGAGCCAGAAACTCCAAACGTGTGTTAGTATTTCCGCTCCCATTCTTACCATCAGCCACACGGCGATGCCATGAAAATGCATGTGATGCCACCAACATTAGAATTGGACAGATGCGGCCCTGTGCCCCTGAGCAGGTTATTCAGCCACCTGGCTCAGCTTCCTCATCTGCCCCGTGGGGATAATAGCTGTGGTTCATGGCTGATAAGACTGATTAAGATCAGTCATGGGCAGGACTTTGCCCAGCGTGCCGCAGAGCAGGTGCCCAGTCCACCTCTATCAGTTTGCTAGGGCTGCCGTGACAGAGTACCGTAAACTGGGTAGCTTAAAGAACAGAAGTTTATTTTCTCATAGTTCTACAGGTTAGAAGTCCAAGATCAAGGTGTCAGCAGGGTTGATTTCTCCTGAGGCCTTGCTCCTTGGCTTGCAGATGGCCGCTTTCTCACAGTGTCCTTACATGGCCTTTTCTCTGTGCTTGTGCACCCCGGTGTCTCTCCCTCTTCTTAAAAGGACACCAGTCATACTGGATTGGGGCCCTACCCTAAAGGCCTCATTTTAATGTAATCACCTCTTTAAAGACCCTGTCTCCGAATGCAGTTACCTTCTGAGGTACTAGGCATTGGGGCTTCAGCATATGAGTTTTGAGGCCACAGATCAGCCCATGGCAACCCTCCAGTCCAGAGGTGATGCCCCCAAGGAGAAAGAACTACCCCTCTGCCCCCAGCAATACTGACACCGCTTATCTTCCCAACATCTCTTCCCTTCTTGCACCCTAGGGCCCCGGGATGGCCAGCAACAGAGCGAACAGATACAGCTTTTCTCCTCGAGCGGGTCTGCATCTCCGCCCCCTCCTCTAACAAACCCTTAATCAAGGATCTGAGCCTGAAGATCTCTGAGGGGCAGAGCTTGCTTATCACAGGCAACACAGGCACCGGCAAGACCTCCTTGCTCCGGGTTCTGGGTGGCCTCTGGGCAAGCACATGGGGTGAGAGCCAGCCTTCCCTGCTCTGAGCCAGCCTTGGCCTGTGGGGGGTATGTGTGTAAGAATCAAGCCTCTTGTTGGGAAAGCAGAGTGTGGGGCAATTACCTTTCTGGGAGATCTTAAAATGGTGCTTTCTGTAGGCACAGTGCAGATGCTGACGGACTTTGGACCCCACGGGGTGCTGTTCCTGCCACAAAAGCCATTCTTCACTGACGGGACCCTTCGGGAGCAGGTTAGCCGGGGCCCACTCCTCCCACCCCTTGCCCCCAACCTGGACCCTGGTGGTGGGACAGGTCTCAGCCCTGGAGAGCTATGGGACAGCAGGTGGGGTATAAAATGAACCAAGCCCAGGAACTCCCTGGCTCTAAGGACTTTTTATTCACTTCTATGGATTAGGCCATGTACTCAGAGCAACTTCTGGGGGCAGGTTAACCTGTGGAGGCCGTAAGCCAAATATCACATGTGTTTGTTGAACACCAGCTTGGATTCTGGGGGCCCTGCCCTGCTGTCTGCCAGCGCCGCCTCTCCCACCGGACCCTCAGCCAGGATGCTCCTTGCTCTCCTCGGGTGGAGAGGAGCCTGGCCTCTGGCAGTTCCTGGGGCTGTTTCTGAGGGAGGATAGCTGTGTGCAGCCCCACCTGTCCTTGGCCCTTGCCCTAGGCCCATGTGGTTTTTTTTTATCAGGTGATATATCCCTTGAAGGAGATCTACCCGGACTCAGGTGAGCTGAGCCTCTTGAGGACACAACCTCCCATCCCACCGTCTCTTCTCTGCCTGACTGTGGCCTCACCTGTACCTTTTGGAAGAGGCCCCAGCCAGGCTACTGGTTTCAGGTGGGGTCCCCTCCACCTCCTCCTTTGACTGTTTACTATTTGGGGGTCTGTACCCTGACCTCATCTTGTTCTGTCTCCCCCTCCGGAGGAGAGACACCACTGGAGGAAAGGAAGGGATTACTTCCTTCACTGGGTCCTTCCCGTGTTTATGAAGTGCTGTGACCTGTCGCTTCAGAGCCTTGGCCCACATTCTGGGGCCCCCGGCCATGATGTGCCCCATCTATTCTGGCTACCCAGAGGAGCTGACTTCTTGAAGGCTTCTGTGTTTTGCAGGTTCTGCTGATGATGAGAGGATCATGAGGTTCCTGGAGTTGGCAGGCCTGGTGAGTGAGGGCAGGGACCCTGAGGCCCAAGCCCACCTGGTGGCACTGACCACAGGTGCTGGCCCAGCGGAGCTGGCCCTACCGTCCCTGCCCCAGGACTGGAAGTCTGGGCCTGGGGCAGGGCAGTGGGTATATAAATCGGCAGTGGGAGCTGTTGGCCAGGTTCGGGCAACGAGCAGCGTCCACTCTCTAGCAAATTTTAAAACAATAATCTGCATCAGCCTGCTTTTTCTGGTCACCACGTTCCAGCAAGTCTAAACAGTGTGGCTGACGGACTGCTTCTCTCTGCCTGGGGCAGACTGCTCCCCTAGCCCCACCTTGGTACGCGACCAGGGGTAGCTGTGTCTCGGGTGTGTGTGGTGGGCCTGAGGAGGTCCTCAGGACGGCAGGAAGCAGGGATGGGCCCTTTCATGGACATCTTTCCCTCTGGGTGTGTTTACAGTCCAGCTTGGTGGCAAGGACAGAGGGTCTGGACCAGCAGGTCGATTGGAACTGGTAAGAAGGAGGTTGGGGTGCTCCAGAGCCAGCTCCCCCAAAGACAGTGGGTCCCAGAGGCCTGGGCAAGGGATCAAGTGACTTCTGACCCCAAATTCTAGGGGTTTGCTGGGCTGCTGGGGACCTGGTTCATGTCCGTGGTACAGAATTTTGGCCTCGCCTTGTGTAGGCAGCGGGGCTGTGGTGGAAAGGGGGCTGACATCCATCCGTCCTGGGGCAGCCTGTCTGCGCTGAGAGCCTCTTCCTGCCCAGACCATTCTGTGCAGAAGCCAAGCTATAGCCTCCTTCCTCCAGTGGGCCTCTCTCGTTCCCCTTTCTCAGGTATGATGTTCTGTCCCCAGGAGAGATGCAGAGGCTCTCCTTTGCCCGGCTCTTCTACCTGCAGCCGAAGTACGCAGGTGAGGTTCGCCCTGTAGGTAGACACGCTAGCCAGGTAACGTTTGCGCTCACAGGTATAGCAGCGTGTGTTCGTGTGCACCTGGAGAGGCATTGGTATGGGTAGGAGAGCACACCTGTGCCTGGCCAGGCATCTCTGTCCCTGCAGGAGAGGATGGCAGGGCTCTGCCCATGAGGCAGCAGTGCTTGGCATCCTCAGGTGTATGTTAAGCTGCCAGTTCTTAACCTTTGTGCCAGTGCAGCAGCTGGAGCCAGCCTTGAGGGGGCTTCTGACGTTACGGTCGTCAGGCCCTGCCATCAGCGAATGGGCCTCCCTCTGCTGTGCCTGGCAGAGGCGTGAACTTTTCTAAGGACTGACATCCTTGGGGGAACTAGGATTCCCTGGATTGAGTGGTCCTAGGCAGTGGCTGGTGGATTAGGAATAGGGTAGGAAGCTGAGGGGTTTTGTCCTGCAGCTGGCAGAAGGCTTCCCAGGTGGAGCCTAGCTCCTCTGGCCCACGCTCTCCCTGAGGCAGGGTCCCTGTAACAGCTTTCAGCCTCCCACCAGGTCCCAGCGGAGGTGGGTGTGGGTTGGAGGAGCAGCAGAGGTGGGTCTGGTGCAGGACTTCATCTCTTCCCACTGGGTCCTGTCCTCAGTGCTTGATGAAGCCACCAGTGCCCTGACCGAGGAGGTGGAGAGCGAGCTCTACTGCATCGGCCAGCAGCTGGGCATGACGTTCGTCAGCGTGGGCCATCGGCGCAGCCTTGAGAAGGTACCCGTGCCCGCAGGATGGCCTGAGGAGGAGAAAGAATGCCAAGGCTGGGCCTGGCCGGGGCCAGAGCCCCCTCACAATGGAGAGTGGGGATGGCAGAGAGGGCAGGGGATCTATCACAGCCAGGGCAGCCTGATCTCCGCGTGGTGGTGGTCTCTTGTAGTTTCACTCCTTGGTTCTGAAACTCTGTGGAGAAGGAAGGTGGGAGCTGACCAGAATCAAAGTGGAATGAAGCCAAGGCTGGCCACCGGCAGGAGAGCCGAGCCCAGGAGGTCGAGTCCCCAGGAGAGACCAGGAGGGCTGATGGGGCAAGGAAGGAGCTCCAGGTGTGCCTCACAGGTCCCGTGTGGGGAGCACCAGCAGCAGTGGACCCAGCCCACGTGTGGCCCTCATCCTGCCAGGGTGCCTCCTGCCGCCTCAGCCAGAGCTTCGTACACTTGAAGTGCTGATTACTTAACGTAAAACCTCAGATCGTGTTTTCTAAAGAAAACCTGAAAGTGTGGGATCTATAAGAAATGCAGGGTCAAAATGGAGAGTGTATTGGACTTGGAGTCAAGTGATGCAGAAATCTTTTAGAATACATCAATTTTGCAACAGTAGATTTTTAACTTTAATCAACTATTTAAATTTTATAACTTTTTTAAAAAGAAAAGATAAACATGTTTTTAAACTTGCAACTTTCCCCTTTTTTCTTTCTTCATCATCATAAGATGATCTTTTTTTTTTTTTTTTTTTTTGGCCCCGCCATGCGGGATGCAGGATCAATGCAGGATGTGAGATCTTAGTTCCCCAACCAGGGATCAAACTCGTGCCCCCTGCAGTGAAAGCATGGAGTCTTAACCACTGGACTGCCAAGGAGGTCCCTAAGATAACCTTTTTTTGTGTGTGTGTGTGGTATGCAGGCCTCTCACTGTTGTGGCCTCTCCCGTTGTGGAGCACAGGCTCCGGACGCACAGGCTCAGCGGCCATGGCTCACGGGCCCAGCCGCTCCACGGCACGTGGGATCTTCTCGGACTGGGGCATGAACCCGTGTCCCCTGCATTGGCAGGTGGACTCTCAACCACTGCGCCACCAGGGAAGCCCCGAAATAATCTTTTTAATTGACTCTCCAGGCTTGTCTTTGAGAGCCTGGGGGGTGGGAGCAGCACTCTCCACTGTGCTGGAACCTTATGCCCGTTGGTTCTTCACTTCACTGGCATCTCCCACTTACCCATTGCCAATTGTCCCTCAGCCACTAACCTCGAGGGCCCTTCTGCTTTTCTTAACCCAGATGAAAATAAATCCCGTAATATTTTTAAGTTAATTCATTTCTTAAATGCATTTTTTAAAATAAAAATTTATTAATTTATTTATTTTTGGCTGCGTTGGGTCTTCGTTGCTGTGCGCGAGCTTTCTCTAGTTGTGGCGAGCAGGGGCTACTCTTCATTGTGACGCGCGGGCTTCTCATTGCAGTGGCTTCTTGTTGCACAGCACGGGCTCTAGGTACGCAGGCTTCAGTAGTTGTGGCTCACGGGCTTAGTGCTCCGTTGTATGTGGGATCTTCCCGGACCAGGGCTTGAGCCCATGTCCCCTTCGTTGGCAGGCAGATTCTTAACCACTGCGCCACCAGAGAAGCCCCCTAAATGCATTTTTAAAGGAAAGTTTACACTTGATATAAATAGAAAGTAACTGTAAGAATTAATACAAATAGTGTTATGAATGGCAGCTCTGTACTGCACCTGCAAAGACTCTACACCTGAGGCTTGCTCTCTGTACAAAGGGAGGTCAGGGATGTCACAGAGGAGTTAGACAAACTAGCACCCAACTGAGAATCTTCTTAATAGATTTGGGGAAATGGAATGGGAACCGCAAGGGAAGTGATTTTCTCTCTCTCTAAGACGAGGTTATTTAATGCCTGTTGATACCACTGAAAATGATCCCAGATGCAGGGTGGAGCTCCAGACTTGGGGAGATGTCGCCCTGGGTAACATGTCTAACCCCCTCCCTCCATGGCGTGGCTGGCATGGAGGCCTCAAGCCTATTCTCAGCTCTGCCCCATACGGGTGCTAAAGCAGTGTGTCCAGGTGCCGAGCTGAGAGAACTCTGGGGTGGGCACCAGACCAGGTCTGATGGTGTGTCCAGTCTCCGGTGAAGCCTCCTTAGGGACCTACAGGATGTCAGCATCGGGAAGGCCCGTGGCAGCCCTTCTCATGGGGCTGAAAGGGACCGTCAAGGTCGGCATCTGCTTCAGGAGCCTTCCCATACTTGAATCTCCCAACCATATCCTGCTAAGTGCTCTTCTGGCCTCTGTTCAGACACCTCTAGCATTGGGGGCCATCCATCCTCAGACCCCTCTGAGGAGAGATCTTCCTTAGGCCAAGGGGAAACGTGTCTCCCTCAGGATCCCCCTGACTCCCACCCTTGGGCATGTTTTAAATTGTGGGGTTCAGGTGTGGAAAGACTCCCTCTCTGGTTTAATTTCTGAAATTTCATCAATATAGCTGAAGCTCCCCTCAGCCTTTCTGGTGATAGCATTGCCTCACTGACTTGCTTCATCCTCACAAGCTCCTTCAACTCCTAAGCCTTTTCCACAAGTGCTGCTGCTAGCAGATTATTATAGAGACCAAGTCTGTTCCTAGCTCAGTCTTTGCACTTGCTATTTCCTCTGCCTCAAACATGTTCCCAGTGCTGTTTCTGTTCTTAATACTCAAATACTCAGCGCCCTCCCTTGCAGAAACTGCCAAGAGAAGGCCGTTCTTAGAGGCAGACTGTACCCTTATCCATCATTCATCTCAGAGATGGTGGCTACTTGAGAGTTTTAGATGAATTGATACAAACCTGCATGAGGAGAAGTCAGGTTATGTGTCCTCAGTGTATGACAAGGACCAAAATATTTATGTTAAATGTTTTAAATAAGCCAGGCAAATAATTTCCCAAACTTAAGTCTCATTCTGCTACCCAGGAATCTACACAGACCCACGTGGATGATACATAGAAATGTTATCCTTATATCCCTCTCATCATTCTTCTGAGGAGTCCTGGAGCCATGGGACAGGGCAGAAAAGCAACCTTTTGTTATCTCCATCAAGTGTCCGCTTACCTACCGTATCACCTTGTGTACCACCCCGGTCATTTTGGGGTGGAGAATAACAAACTAGCCTCTGTGTTCTGCACCCAGGACAGTCTCCCAGGACGCCAGAGAAGAGCAATGCCAGCTGCCCTCTGTAAAGACTACCTTTCCAGAAACATTGTCTTGTTGGTGCTATTTCCTTCTGGCATCCTGTCCAGGTGTCAGAATGATGGGTGGCCCTGGGCTAAACCCTGGGCCAGGAAGGAACCCCTGGAGACACAGGGAGTTGTCAGGAGAACTGGTGCCTGGAGAACAAACCAGCTGAAAGGGAGCCCTGGACTGGGGAGCTCCAGAGACTGTCCTACCAGGAAGTAGGGTGAAGTGTGGACAGGCATCAGGCAGGGGACATGTGCTGGGGAACACTGTCCTCAAGCCGCTGGCAGGGTGAGGCTGGACAACTGGCCAGTGGATTTGCCCATCTGTAAGTAGTTCAGGGTTCTGAGGGTCAGATGCCTCTGGGGAAGGTTTCCCTGGGAAAGTCCAAAGACAGGGCAGAGACTTTTACCTAACATGCTATCAGACCCTGACCCCAGGCCCAGAACTGCCAGCCCGCAAGGGAGTGAAGGGGGAAACAGAGGCAAGTCTCAGTCCTGAACTGGCTGAGAGATTTGTGCAGAGCTTGCATGCTTAAGGGAAGCCCAGCTCCTGCCACATTCTCTTAAGAACCCTGCAAGGAAGATGCTTCCTTTTCTTTCCTTTTTACCTCAGTTGAAGAGTCTGAGCTCCAGGACCTGAAATGACTTGCTTAGGAATCTCAAGTTCAAAACAGAACTCCTCAGCCTCTGACCCGCCCCCACCTGCTGCATTCATCTTGCCCATCTCAGGGAATGACACTTCCACTGTCCACCCTGAGCTCAGGCTAGAGACCTGAGACCCTCCGGACCTCCTTCCCCATATCCAATCCATCACTACATCCCATGGATTCTGCTTCCAAAATATAACTGAAGTCCACCTCTGCCCTCCCCTGAGGCCACCACCAAGTCCCCCCGGACAACTGTGGTAGCCTCGTCCCTGGTCTCCCTGCTGCTTCTCCCAACCCCCCACATCCTCCACAAAGCAGCCTGAGGGACCTTAAAAGTGCAAATTAGCTGTGCCCTACATTAAAGTCCAAAATACTGGGCCTGCGAGGCTGCACTCCCATCCCTCTCCTCAAGCCCATTGACCTCTGTCATCAGAGATGGGCCAAGCTGGTCCTTCTGAGAGCCTTGTTCCCATGCATTCCTGGAAGAGCACAAACTACCAAGACTGACTCAAGGAGAAACAAAATCTGAATAGATCTATAACAAGTGATTGAATCAGTGATAAAAAACCTCCCAGCCAATAATCCTCCCTCCCTCCCCAATAATCTGAGGGCCAGGTGGCTTCACTAGTGAATTCTACGAAACATTTAAAGAATGTTTCGTATCAATCCTTCTCAAAATATTCCAGAAAATAGAAGCAGAGAGAACACTTCCTAACTCATTCTATTAGGTCATCATGGCCCTGCACCAAAGCCATATAAAGACTTTACAAGAAAACTGAAGACAAATACCCTTTATGAATATATAGATGTAAAGATTCTCAACAAAATACTAGTGGACAGAATCCAGCAGTATATTGAAAGCATTATACATCATGATCGAGTGAGATTTAGCCCAGGAATGCAAGGGTAGTTCATATGAAAATCAACATATAAAGCAGAAACTAATAAAAAAATAAAAAAAAAGAAAATCAACATAAAACACCACAGTAGAATGAAGGGGAGAAGCCACATGATCACCTCTTTTGGTGCAGAAAAAGTATTTGATAAAATCCAACCCCCTTTTATGATAAAAGCACTCAATAAACAGACTAGAAGGAAAGGGAATTTTCTAAACATGATAAAAGACATATAAAAAACCCTACATCAGGGCTTCCCTGGTGGCGCAGTGCTTGAGAGTCCTCCTGCCGATGCAGGCGACACGGGTTCATGCCCCGGTCCGGGAGGATCCCACATGCTGCGGAGTGGCTGGGCCTGTGAGCCATGGCTACTAGGCCTGCATGTCCGGAGCCTGTGCTCCGCAACGGGAGAGGCCACAGCAATGAGAGGCCAGCGTACCGCAAAAAAAAAAAAAAAACCCTACATCATACTCAGTTGGTAAAAGACTGAAAGCTTTCCCACTAAAATCAGGAACAAGACAAGGATGACTGCTTTTACAAATTTTATTCAACATTGTACTGGAGGTTCTGGCCAGAGCAGTTAGTCAAGAAAAAGAAAAGGCATCAAAATTGGAAAGGAAGAAATAAAACTATATGCAGAAGACATGATCATATATCTAGAAAATCCTAAAGAAAAAAGACAAAAAAACACAAAGTATAACAAAGTCAACAAAGGTGCAGGATACATGCAAAAATCAATTGTATTTCTATATACTGGCAATAGACAAAGCAAAAAGGACTTAAGAAAACAATTCTATCAATATTTACAATAACATCAGAAAGAATAAAATTCACCCAGGAGGTGCAAGACTTACACTCTGAAAATACAAAACATTGCTGAAAGAAATTAAAGACCTAAATAAATTGAAAGACATCCCATGTTCATGGATTGGAAAACTTTATTTTAAATATTTTGCAGACTTCTTTATTTATGTGTTTATTTTTTAAATATTTTATTTATTTATTTATTTGGCTGTGTCAGTGTGCAGGTTTCTCTCTAGTTGTGGTGTGCAGGTTTTTTTTTCTTTTTTTCTCTCCAGTTGTGGTGCTTGGGCTCCAGAGCGCATAGGCTGTGTAGTTTACAGCACGCGGGCTCTCTCATTGAGGTGCGTGAGATCAGTAGTTGTGGCGTGTGGGCTTAGTTGCCCCACGGCATGTGGGGTCTTAGTCTTAGTTCCCCAGACCACAGATCAAACCCGCATCCCCTGCATTGGAAAGCAGATTCTTTACCACTGGACCACGAGGGAAGTCCCTGGAAGACTTAATGTTGATAAAAGGGCAATATTTCCTAACGAAATACTCGTTCACAGATTAAATGTAACCCCTATCAAAATTCCAATGGCTTATAGACATTTCTCCAAAGAAGATATACAGGTTGCCAACAAACACATGAAAGAATGCTCAACATCATTAATCGTTGGAGAAATGCAAATCAAAACTACAATGAGATATCATCTCACACCGGTCAGAATGGCCATCTTCAAAAAATCTAGAAACAATAAATGCTGGAGAGGGTGTGGAGAAAAGGGAACACTCTTGCACTGCTGGTGGGAATATGAATTGGTACAGCCACTATGGAGAACAGTATGGAGGTTCCTTAAAAAAGTAAAAATAGAACTACCATATGACCCAGCAATCCCACTACTGGGCATATACCCTGAGAAACCATAATTCAAAAAGAATCATGTGCCAAAATGTTCATTGAAGCACTATTTACAATAGCCAGGAGATGGAAGCAACCTAAGTGTCCATCATCGGATGAATGGGTAAAGAAGATGTGGCACATATATACAATGGAATATTACTCAGCCATAAAAAGAAACGAAATTGAGTTATTTGTAGTGAGGTGGATGGACCTAGAGTCTGTCATACAGAGTGAAGTAAGTCAGAAAGAGAAAGACACATACCGTATGCTAACACATATATATGGAATCTAAGAAAAAAAAATGTCATGAAGAACCTAGGGGTAAGACAGGAATAAAGACACAGACCTACTTGAGAACGGACTTGAGGATATGGGGAGGGGGAAGGGTAAGCTGTGACAAAGTGAGAGAGTGGCATGGACATATATACACTACCAAACGTAAAATAGATAGCTAGTGGGAAGCAGCCGCATAGCACAGGGAGATCAGCTCGGTGCTTTGTGACCACCTAGAGGGGTGGGATAGGGAGCGTGGGAGGGAGGGAGATGGAAGAGGGAAGAGATATGGGTACATATGTATATGTATAACTGAGTCACTTTGTTATAAAGCAGAAACTAACACGCCATTGTAAAGCAATTATCCTCCAATAAAGATGTAAAAAAAAAAACAAAAAAAGATGGCAAGAAAAGAAAGGTTTGAAAAATAAAATTCCAATGGCCTTTTATTTTTTTTGCAGAAATGGAAGTTGATCCTAAAATTTGTATGGAATTACAAGGGATCACAAATAGGCAAAACAGTCTTGGAAAAGAAGAACAGAGGTGAAGGACTCACACTTCCAGATTTCAAACTTTCCTTCAAAGTCAGTAATCGAACCAGTGTAGTAGTGCTAGCATAAACATAGACTAACATAAAGTTCTGGGGAGTAGAATGGAGATTCCAGAAATAAACCCATATATCGAAGTCAAATTATGTTTGTCAAGGGTGCCAGGACCATTCAGTGGGGATAGTGTCTTCAGCAAATAGTGCTGGAAAACTTGAAATCCATATGCAAAAGAATGCAAGTGGACCCTTAGCTCACACACCAGATACAAAAATTAACGAAAAATGGATCAAAGAACTAAATTTTAGAGCTAAACTAAACCACTCTTAGAAGAAAGCATAGGGCAGATCTTCTTGAATTTGGCAATGGTTTCTTAAATATGATGCCAAAAGCACAAGCGACAAGAAAAATGGATACATCGGACTTCATCAAATTAAAACTTTTGTGCATCAAGGGACACTAGCAGGAGAGAGCAAAATAGTGAAGCAGGCCGTTCCAAACACCCATCCCTCAAAAGGAACATTGAAAAGCAAGCAGAAACTCTCAGAACCAACTTTGTCTGAACTGGACAACAGTCATAGATTTATAGCGAAGACTGCATCAAGACAACTTCAATATGGTAGGTAGGAAAGCTGTGTGGTGTTTTTTTGTTTGTTTATTTATTTATTTATTTATGGCTGCATTGGGTCTTCGTTGCGGTGCGCAGGCTTCTCATTGCGGTGGCTTCTCTTGTTGTGGAGCACAGGCTCTAGGCGCACAGGCTTCAGTAGTTGTGGCTCATGGGCTCTAGAGTGCAGGCTCAGTAGTTGTGGCACACAGACTTAGTTGCTCTGCGGCATGTGGGATCTTCCCGGACCAGGGCTCGAACCCATGTCCACTGCATTGGCAGGTGGATTCTTAACCACTGTGCCACCAGGGAAGTCCTTGTGTGGTGTTTTTACTTGCCTTGCCTCAACTCTTCACCAGCTTGGTGGCAGTCTTGAAGAAAGCAGCCCATGTTCTCAGTACGGGACCCCAGTCTCTGGTTCCAGAGAAAGCAGAGCAGACCTTATTCACAAATTACTGTTTGTTCTAATCTATCAGGGGCTAGAAAGACTGACAGGTACTCTTCTCTGTCTTGCCTGACTTGGAACTCATTCAGGGCAGTAAAATAGTAGGCATTGCTCAAAAACTTTGTAAGGTGGGGGACTTCGCTGGCAGTCCAGTTGTTAAGATTCCGTGCTTCCGCTGCAGGGGGCGTGGGTTCTGTCCCTGGTCAGGGAACTAAGATCCCACATGCTGTGTGGCATGGCCAAAAAAAACCCCAAACACCAAAAAACAAAAACAAAAAACAAACTACCTTTGTAAGGTGAACAAAAACCTGCAGCCACGTGAAGCAAAGATTATGCTTAAGACATACAACAGACCACCTAAAGCCTAGGAAGAAATACTGGGGAGTCTCTTTGGGAAATTGGGGTATTCTAAAGTGACCCTGTGTACTACGGAATTTAGAAAGCCACATGCATGGCTAGGACAGGATGCATGTTTGGAAAAGACCTGAGAAGACCCTAAGCTTTCACCTCTGGCAGGTCACTGGGCTTGGTTGAAGCAGGAAATAAAGGCTAAGGCAGAGTTTTAAACTGCCTGGCTAAGTGCTAAAGGAGTGGCCAGAAAAGAGCCAGTCTGTAAAGACTGGAAGAGATGGGGTGTTTGTTTCTTTTTAGCTCCTGGTATTCAAGGAAATCTCTGTGAAAATACTAGTTGAACAGAGACTTCAAATGAACACACATGACCAGGATGACGGTCTTTACAAAAATAGTTTGGGAAAGTTATCAAACAAACAGATGACTGCAGTTTTCAATAATCAAAACCAGTAAACTCTGGGGAAGGGAGAGAAACTGATTTCCAGAGTTACCATATTATAATATTCAAATGTTCAGTTTTCAACAAGAGCAACAAAAATCGTACAAAGAAACAGGATTGTGGTCCATTCAAAGGGGAAAAAATGGACAGAAACCATCCCTGAGGATGCCCAAACGTTGGACTTTCTAGATAAAGGCTTTAAGTCAACTGTCTTAAATGTGCTCAATTAGCTAATGGAAAGCTTAGAGCTGGTTCTAGCTTTGGCTCTGGTGTTAGAGCTGGAGCTACAGCTGGATGTGGCCCCGCAACTGGTGTGAGAGCTGGTCCAGGAATTGGCTGTACCTCTGAACTAGCTCTGGCCCTATAGCTGGCCCTAGCTCTGGCTTTTGTATTAGAGCTGGGGCTGGAGCCGGCACTGGCTCTGGACATGCCAACGGCTCTGTCATTGGCTCTGCCTCTGGACCTTGTGCTAGAGCTAGTGCTGGTACTGGCTCTAGCTCTGGAGCTGGCCCTGGTCCTAGAGCTGGTTCTGGCTCTGGCTCTGATGCAGGAGATGCTCTAGCTCTGGAGCTGACACTCAGTATGGCTCTCAGTTGGGGTCAGGTGCTAGAGCTGATAATGCATCTAGCTCTTGCTCTGGAGCTGGCACTGGCTCTTGCTCTGGAGCTGGGGTTGGAGTAGGTACCACCGCTGTTTTTAGCTCTGGAGCTAGAACTAGGACTGGTGCTAGGGCCGACGCTTGTCCTGGAGCTGGTGCAGGCTCTAGCTTTGGAGCAGACGTTGGAGCTGACTCTAGCTCTAGAGCTGGTATTGGAGCTTGTTCTAGTTCTAGAGTTGGCTCTGGCTATACGTCTACAGCTGGAGCTGGGGCCAGAGCCATCTCTAGCTGTGGATCTGGTGTTACAGCTGGCACTGGAGCTGGCTCTGGACAAGTTGGGCACATCACTCCAGGTCTGAGTTGGCCGGGTTGAGATGATACACAAAGGCCACCAGCTGCTTCATGCAGGGCAAATCTGGAGGCTGACAGGAATCCTCTGAGTACTGTCCAGCCAGGTGCCTAAGATGGAGGGGATGGCACTCAGGTAGGAGGGCAGGTAGCAGAGTCAGAGCCCTGGCCTTTCCTTCCACACTGCCTCCTACGGCACCTTTGCAGGGAGCTGGGTTCCTACACCTGGCCCCGCCCTTCCAAAGACCTGCCCCATCCCATCCCCAACCCCGCTCTGGCCATCCTGGCAATAGCAGGCCTTGTCACCAAGCAGGGAGCTAGCAAAGAGCCTCGGTCATAGGGTGCTCTCAATAAATGATTGACCAACTCTCCCCTTCTTCAGGAAAGCCTGACATACTTCTCTGTCTGTCTTCCCTGGCCCCCGCCCACTGGAATGTTAACTCCACGAGGGCAGGGAGAGGTTGTGTCTGCTCTGTTCATTACAGAGAGCAGGCACATAGTAAGGGCTCCATAGATATCTAATGGATGAGAAAACACGGGGAGTCTGTCCTCTTGCCCCAGTCTTCCTGTAACAAGATAGGGTAGGGGGATCCCTGGAGAAAGAAGCAGGCATGGCTTTCTTGACATAAGAGAAGCCATTTTTGGCTTAAGCCATCTTGTGATCTAAGCCTGACCACTATGCCTGCCCTTGAGCAGGTCTCAGTAATTACTAATCGTAAGGAAACAAAAGAATGCGGAAACATTTAATAACCTACAATGGAAAAGAATCTGAAAAGGAAGATATAGATAGATAGATAGATAGATAGATAGATAGATAGATAGATAATAGATGATAGTTAGAGATGGATAGATATGAAACTGAATCACTTTGCTGTACACCTGAAACTAACACAACATTGTAAATCAACTATACTTCAATAAAAAAAATTTTTTTAATGCAGAAACAAATGACTGTTATCAGGCAAGAAAAGTAACAATAGCAAAGATAACATATCAGTTGTAAAGACTCCCAGTTCTGTTTCAGTAGTAAAGATTAGCCTGAAGTGCTCAACCACCAGATCAACTGGAACCTAAGGAATGATGTTGACCTTTTCTGACCCTTCTGACTTCAACTAAAGCTCGGACTCTGTCGACCACCCAAGCCTTTTCATGAATATGCATGTACCCTTAGCTTGAAATTTCCCCAGTTTTGCTGTTTTAGGAGACACTGCTTTGGGAAAGATTCCCTGGTGTTCTTACTTGCTGCAAGTAATAAACCCTTCCTTCTCCTGTGCTTTGGCTTGGTTGTGTGTTTTGATTTGACACCTACTGAGAGGCGAACCCAGTTTTCAGGTAACACTCCCAGGGCACTCATGGCACCTCAACCTGTAGCTTGTGTGCTGAGGTGCTGCCTTACTCTCTGTACACCGTGTGTGGTCACATCTTCCCAATGACACTGGGTACCTGAAGGGCAGGGGAGCAGCCTGGCCTAGTCCCATGTGCCGCTGAGCACGCACAACTAAGGTTCAAGGCAGACTCATAAGCAGGTTGCCCACCACACCTCCTGTTCTGGGACCCCCACCCCACCCTCGCAGATTAAGGGGGCGGGGGTACAAGCAGAGCTGGGATGGGGCTGTGGTGAGTCTATGTCTGATATTTCCTTATGATTAGATTCAGGTTATACAACCTAATCATGAGGAAATACCAGAAAAACTCAAATTAAGGACATTCTATAAAGAAACTATCCTGAAATCTTCAAAAATATCAAGGTCAAGGAAGGCCAGGAAAGACTGAGGCCTGTTCCCAATTGAAGACTCTACAGAGATTTAGCAACTAAATCCAATGTGTGGTTCTGGGGACTTCCCTGGTGGTCAAGTCATTAAGAATCTGCCTTCCAATGCAAGGGACAGTTCGATCCCTGGTTGCGGAACTAAGATCCCACATGCCACAGGGCAATTAAGCCCTCGTGCCACAGCTACTGAGCCTGCGCGCTCTGGAGCCCATGCACTGCAATGAAAATATCCCACATGCCGCAACTAAGACCCGATGCAGCCAAATAAAAAAAAAATAAATGTGTGGTTCTGGATTGGATCCACCACTTATAAAGGACATTATTGGAATGATCACGTGGACAGAGAATGTTGTCTGCCATTTCAGTAAACAGCAAATATTACCCGCCATCAAGCTATTCACCACTGCAGCTGCCCCCCACAGTGCACCCTGAGAGAATTCAGGATGGAGCAAAACAGGATACAGGCCCTCAGATAGTTAAGATGCATATCAAAGGAATAATTTCAATGAGCCCAGGCTCTTGCATCTTCCCATACATAGAAAGTCACTAAAATCATTAACCTGAGATGTCTGTTTTTTGTGATTAGAAGTAATCTTGATGTTTGGCTATATATTTTTTTTCTTTTTTCTTTTAAGCAAAACACCTTTATATCCTGGCTCTTTCCTTACTTCTTTTGAAGAGTTCCACAGCTATCTGAGAGGCTGTCTCCTGGTCTACAGTCCTCAGTAAAGTTCCTGAATAAAACATTTCTCTCAACTATTAAGTTGTGCTTTTTCTTTTCAGTTGCCAGTTTGGGCAATCAGCAAAGGGATCCAGAGCGGACTTTGTTGCCAAATGCAAGTTAATGTGTCCAACACACAATGAGACCAAACACATGAAAACATCATGGAGTTTGGAGCAGAGAAAGGTTTATTGCAAGGTCAAGCAAGGAGAACATGTAGCTTGTGCTCAAAACCCCAAACTACTTGATGGCTTTCAGGGAAAAGTTTTTTGTTTTTTTGGTTTTTGAAATTTAGTTATTTCTGAGATATACATTTTAAAGTAATAACTAGAATTATCAGAGAAAAGGTTTTTTAGGCAAAATTTGGGGTGAGTGCTGCAGGGTGTGTGTGACTTTCTTCTGATTGGTTTGTGGTGAGGTAACGGCAATGTTCCAGGAATCTTGTGCTCAGCCTGAAGTTACCATCCTCCACCTGGGTGGGGACCTTAGTTCCTGTAGAAGAACTCAAAGATATTGTTATATATATCCCTTGAGGAGGACCCAGGATCCTGCTTTAATTGCTACACTATTGTTTCTTTTTTATTTAATTAGTTCATTTATTTTTAATATTTATTTATTTAGCTGCACTGGACCTTAGTTGCAGCATGCAGGATCTTCCTTGTGGCATGCGGGATTTTTTGTTTTTTGTTTTTTTTTTAGTTGTGGCATGCAGGATCTTAGCTGCAGCATGTGGGATCTAGTTCCCTGACCAGGGATTGAACCCAGGCCCGCTGCATTGGGAGCGTGGAGTCTTAGCCACTGGACCACCAGGGAAGTCCTCTGCACTATTGTTTCTTGATTGCTCCTCCTTTGTTTCTACATTCCCTTACTTCCCTAATTAGAAACTGTTTGAATCTGCCTTTTGTACTCAGGGAAGGTCTAGGAGGCTGAAGCCTTTTTTCCTAAAAACAAGAAACAGGGGACACAGGTAGGCTTTTGTACCCAGGAGGACCCCACAGGTTCCTGCTTGGCTTCAACTTCTGTTCTTTGCCTGAACTCTACGACGAACCAGAGCTTTGGCACCAGCAGAGACCTCTTGAGCCAGTCTGCCTCCTCAGAGAGTCCAGACAAATTTGGGTGAGTCTCTCCTGGGTCTTGGATCTCCCATTATTGACTGATGATCCTAAGTTTTATTCAGTGGTGTTAAACTCCTCACTGGGGAAGTAGGTTTTCCTTGAAACTAAGTTTCAAGGAAAGGTACCTGGTTATCCTCAGTTGAAAGACACTGGAAAGACTTTATTATGTACGCACAGAATAAATTTCTTGCTTATTAATTGGAATTAAAGGAAATCTCACCCTAAAAATGGCCAAACTGGGGTTCTTTTGACCTTTCTTTTTTGTTTGTTTGTGTACACAGCTAGAAAAGGCTTGATAAAACATCTTTTCAGAACTCTGACCTTAAAGGAAAAAAAGCCCTTCTAGGGGGAAACTTGCATTTCTCTCCCTGTGTTTCTGAGATGTAAATATTCTACCTGGTCTTCTTAGGCATTTTTCCCCCCTGTATTTTGAGAGCTTTGTCTCTCCCATCTGGAAGGTACACATAAGGTGTACACTTGGCAGCCAGTCAAATAGACTGGGATTTTGAGCAGTCTTTTGTCTGACTGTACCAACTCTCAGGGGCTGTTGTCATCTTAACCTTCATTGTGTCCTATACAACAAAGGCCTTTACTTTCTTAGACTATTTTGGGGAGTAAACTTCCTAGATCTTGCGAAGGCTGCATCCTTTGCACTCTCTTGTGGGGACACCTCTTGCATCTTATTAGTTTGAGTACCTACTAAGATACTACTTGTCAACGGGCAGACAATGGATCCTTTAAACTGGAAAAACTTCTAAACTGGTAAATTTTTAGAGAGTACTCATTATAAACAGCTGTTTCATTTGTACCTGTGAAAAAAAACAAATTAGAAGGCGGATTAAAAATATATATATATATAAAAAACAGCTCACCTAAAAACTCTCTTAGTTTAAAACAAACAAACAAACAAAAACCAGTTTGCGAAACCTTATTTGTGTCTTAGCTTCCCCTCAGTGGGTCTTACAGAAGCTAATAAAAATATTAGGTTAATTAATGTTAATTAGGTTGATCAACAGGAAAAAAAAAGAAAAGCTGAGGGGAAAGTCAAGAGACTTTTTTTTTTCCAACAGGATGGAAATTTTATCTTATTTTATTTTATTTTTATTTATTTATTTTTGGCTGCATTGGGTCTTTGTTGCTGCACATGGGCTTTCTCTAGTTGTGTCAAGTGGGGGCTACTCTTCGTTGCAGTGCACGGGCTTCTCATTGCGGTGGCTTCTCTTGTTGTGGAGCACGGGCTCTAGCTGCGTGGGCTTCAGTAGTAGTGGCACGTGGACTTAGTTGTTCCACAGCATGTGGGATCTTCCTAGACCAGGGACCGAACCCGTGTCCCCTGCATTGGCAGGCGGATTCTTAACCACCGAGCCACCAGGGAAGTCCCAATAGGATGGAAATTTTAAAAGTACTCATCCCAACAGGACAGAAATCTTTAGATGGTTATTAAAAAATGAGATAAATAGGGGACTTGCCTGGTGGTCCAATGGTTAAGACTCCACACTTCCACTGCAGGGGGTGCGGGTTTGATCCCTGGCTGGGGAACTAAGATCCCACATGCCTCTCATCATGGCCAAAAAAAAAAAAAAAAAAAAAAGGAAATGGGACAAATAAAATGGATGTTAATGGGATTAAAACAAAGGTTTGATACAACACTATATATATATGTGTGTGTGTATATATATATATATATATACCTATATATGTCTCATATACATAAAGTTGGAAGAAAATTACACTGAGATACTTGACCAGCAATTGCTTGGGACAACATTTAGGCCAATTAATCAAGTTAAAAGATTGACAAGGGCTTCCCTGGTGGCGCAGTGGTTAAGAATCCGCCTGCCAGTGCAGGGGACACGGGTTCGAGCCCTGTCCAGGAAGATCTCACATGCCGCGGAGCAACTAGGCCCGTGCGCCTCAACTACTGCCTGCACTCCAGAGCCCACAAGCCACAACTCCTGAAGCCCGGACCCCTAGAGCCCGTGCTCTGCAACAAGAGAAGCCACCGCAATGAGAAACCCACGCACCGCAACGAAGACCCAATGCAGCCATAAATAAATAAATAAATAAATAAATAAAAAGATTGACAAAAAGTCCTGAGTCCCTTGGCTCAACCCCTCCCTGGGGACCCCAAAGCCATTATACAAAAATAGATAAAATGGCTGGAGGATAAAAAAAAAGGTTTCTGGACTCCTTATAAAACCAAGACAGGTTGATGGGGTCCTGATGTAAACTAAAGTTAAAGGTATTAAAGATGATAGAGTTGAGATGAAAGTTTCTAAAAATTGGTAGATTTAAGTGGGCTTTATACAATAAGATGGTTACATCTCTTTTGCCTAATTGCGTCTCTGTGGGGAATGCTTCCCCTGCCTGATATTATAAGACAGGGCATATAATAAATCTGCCCCTCAAGCAATATTAAGCATGCTAAAGGAAACCAATAGGGTTACTTGAGCCCACACAATGTGAAATAAAAACTGGGAGCTAATATTCAGGGACTAATAAAAACAATAATAGAGATTTATTTGCTCTGGGTTTAATTTGTACCCTCAGAAAGAGGGCCTTTGTGGAATGCTTTGTGCAAACTTTTGAAGACATGATAAGTTTAATCCTAAAGTTCTAGAACATAGATCTCTTGATTTTCAGTTTAGTTGGGAATCTTATCACTGATATAAAAAAAGCAAATTAAAGAAAATGTAGTTGGGCAAATCGATCTTTTAATATCATTTAGGGGGCAGACCAGTTCTTTGGGGAATTAAAAGCAACTGTTTTTGTCTTGCAAATCTCTACACATCAGAAACGTAAATACAGCCCACAATGACTGAGCCTAATTGGCTCTACCAGGTAGAACCCAAAACCAAAGGGGGAAAAAAGGACGGAAAAAGGACTTTTTAAGCTCAAACCCCTGTAACAGCTCCTCATAGCCTCCTTAAGGATTTATCAAGGACAAATACAAAACTTAAAAGTCTTTTCCAGAAATACTCATCTGAGCAAATAAATTTAATGTATTCCAACTGTTATTTATAAACTAGTAAGTTTATATTGTAATACCTGATTCATAACTAAGTTTTAAAGTGAAGCTGTGAAATCTCTAGTTATTTCTGTTTATATATCTGTGTGGGCATTATACGTATGATATGTCTCTACCTCCAGATAGTATTATGAAAATTAAATTATAAAAGAGCCCTATTTGATTTACAAGTAAGTGCTTACAAATTAAATATTTCTAAATATAAACGAAACTGACCAAAATGAATTTCAGGTTCACATGATCTGGGAAATATTAAGTATTAAATCAATATCTGGTATTAAAGTTAGTTTAGACTTTTTTAAATATAAATTTATTTTATTTATTTTTGGCTGCGTTGGGTCTTCGCTGCTACGCATGGGCTTTGTCTAGTTGAGGTGAGCGGGGGCTACTCTTTGTTGCGGTGCACGGGCTTCTCATTGCGGTGGCTTCTCTTGTTGCGGAGCACGGGCTCTAGGCACGCAGGCTTCAGTAATTGTGGCTTGCGGGCTCTAGAGCACAGGCTCAGTAGTTGTGTGGTACACGGGCTTAGTTGCTCCGTGGCATGTGGGATCTTCCCGGACCAGGGCTCGAACCCGTGTCCCCTGCACTGGCAGGCGGATTCTTAACCACTGCACCACCAGGGAAGCCCGAGATTAAGATTTTTATGGGTTAAAATTGTAATATATATAACTAAAGCTACTGGGATAATAAGGGAAACATTTTAGTATGCAAGGAAAGTAGGATGTGTGTTTTCAGCAAAAGAAGGTATGAGGAATGGAAATGCATTTTGTTAAGGGGAAAGAAAGTGATTTTGTCCCAAAGCTGGTTATTTTTAAACAGGAAAGAAAAATAAGGGCTAAACTAATATAGATACAGAAAGTTGTAGAAGGTCTGTAGAAAGGGAACCCTGAGGAAATAATTTTGTGCATGGTCAGGCTGGGATTGGAATTGAATTGAATTAGGTAAATTAATTTTGTTATTGAGAGTGGGCTGGTGCAGGAGTAGAGTTTGGTTTTCTCTCTGTGTTAAGAGAACAACGTTTTGGGCTTCCCTGGTGCCGCAGTGGTTAAGAATCCGCCTGCCAGTGCAGGAGACACGGGTTTGAGCCCTGGTCCGGGAAGATCCCACATGTTGCAGAGCAACTAAGCCCGTGCACCACCACTGCTGAGCCTGCGCTCTAGAGCCCGTGAGTCACAACCACTGAGCCCAGGTGCCACAACTACTGGAACCCGTGTGCCCAGAGCCCGTGCTCCACAACAAGAGAAGCCACCGCAATGAGAAGCCCGTGCACTGCAACGAAAAGAGTAGCCCCCATTCGCCGCAACTAGAGAAAGCCCACACGCAGCAACAAAGACCCAACGCAGGAAAAAATAAAAAATAAATAAAATAAATCTAAAAAAAAAAAAAAGACTAACAAAATGTTTTTAAAAAAAAGAGAACAAAGTTTTCTTGAAATGTTGAGCTACTTTTGATAATAGATTGTGAGTTTCTTTGCCTTCTAAATGATCTGTATTTTCCTTAAAAATCTTTTATTGTCACGTTGGTTGAATGAACAAGTATTGTTTCACAGTGACCAAGGATCCTATTTGACTAAGTGTTTTAAAACCTTTTGAGGGACTTCCCTGGTGGTCCAGTGTTTAAGACTCTGAATGCACTTCCACTGCAGGGGACATGGGTTCAATCCCTGGTGGGGGAACTAAGCTCCCACATGCTGCGTGGTGTGGCCAAATAAATAAATAAATAAAAACTTTTGATATCTTTGACAAACTTCCCCAAGTCAAATTCTAAATAAAGTTCTTTAGCTCTCTAGCCAACTTTGGAATGCTTCAAAAGACCCTCAAAACATCCTGAAGAGAGATATTAAACTAATTAGGTTTATTTGGTAAGTTAAATTACATGGGAAACATTGTCAAATACGTGGCCCTAACCTTTTTAGGTTATATTGTATGAGTAAATGTCATGAATACAGATATTCCAAAATTTATATGGAATTCCTAAAAATCTAATATGTCCTGGTATAATGTTATCAGTCATAATTCTAGTTATTACGTAAAAATGTCGTATGTCACAGAAATATCCAAATTACTTGTTAATTGCTTTGTAACCATGACATTTTAAGTCTTTTGTCATTTATAGACAATCATTGCTTTACTCTGATGCTTTTATAAAATGAAGATCTTTAAGAAGATTCATAAAAAGGACTTTTTGACAAATATAAGTTTCTGATGACTTTTAGGTCATACCACTGAACTGTGTAAGAAATTACAAAACTCTGACAGAAAACTTTATGCCTTCATCCAGATCAACAAGAACATGGGGCTGAATTGACTGATAAATATGATTTATAATTTTATGACTTTTTTTCTGAAACATACTGTCTTTCAATCTTCGTTTTCCAGAAAACCTTTCCTCTTACACTAACTATGACCTACAACAAGTTGATAAAGTATACCTTTGTAAACAAAGATGAAACATTTCTCTTTTTCTTTCTACCTGATCCCTCCAGGATTTGGCTTCTCCAGCTGGCTCCTATGTGGACTTAATAGCTTGTTGAGACCAGATTACAACTAGCTATGCTAATTATTGTTTAAATGTGTTCTCTCTCGTTGTTTTCAAATTATTTATACCTTGTGCCTCTCTCTGCCATACTGACTTGATTACTGTTACTAGCTGAATTACTTGTATCCTTATATCCTATTTAATTTTATTTATTTATTTATTTATTTATTTATTTATTTATTTATTTTTTGGCCACACCGCGCTGCTTGTGGGATCTTAGTTCCCCGATGAGGGATCGAACCTGTGCCCCCTGCGGTTGAAGCATGGAATCCTAACCACTGGACCACCAGGGAATTCCCCTGTCTATTTTATAAGACTGTTTTTTCTTATATTACCCAATGTATAACCAGGGCTCTGGCAAAATTAATGATGGCTAAACGTCTTGAGGCAGTTGATCATATATATAACTCTACATATAATAATTGTAATAGTGCAGTGCTAGATCTCTAGATACAGGAAAAAGGAGCAAGGGAAAAACATTTCCTGGATCATAGTAGACTACTAAGACAGGCGATCCAGAGAATTTTAGGTTATCAACAGGGACTAATTCAAAAATTAGCACATTAGGGACTTCCCTGGTGGTGCAGTGGTTAAGAATCCGCCTGCCAATGCAGGGGACACGGGTTCGAGCCCTGGTCCGAGAAGATCCCACATGCTGCCGGGTAGCTGGGCCCGTGTGCCACAACTACTGAGCCTGAGTACCACAGTTGCTGAGCCCACATGCCACAACTGCTGAAGTCTGAGTGTCTGGTGCCCGTGCTCCATAACGGGAGAGGCCACCACGGTGAGGGGCCCACACACCACAGTGGGGAGTGGCCCCTGCTCCCCTCAACTGGAAGGGGCCCGCATGCAGCAGCAAAGACCCAACACAGCCAAAAATAAATAATAAATAAATTTATAAAAAAAGAAAAATTAGCACATTAAGTAGCCTATCAACAGAATTCCCACCTGATCTAGAAATGAGCCTAGGTCACTGGGACAAATTGGTCATGAAATGCCTCCCAAACTTTTGTCGAATTTATGACCAAGAGGAAACGCTGTGGACAAAGAATGTTGCCCGCCATTTCGGTAAACAAAGAATGTTGCCCACCATCAAGCCATCCACCACTGCAGTCTCCCCTCCACCCCCACCCCATGATGTGTCCTAAGGGGAATTCAGAATGGAGAAAAACAGGATACTGGCCCTAGATAGTTAAGATGCATATCAAAGGAATAATTTCAATGAGCCCAGACTCTTTCCATACATAGAAAATCGCTAAAATCATTAACTTGAGATGTCTGTTTTTGTGATTAGCAGTAGTCTTTTGATGTTCAACTATGTGTTCTTTTGTTCTACAAAAACTCCTATATATCCTGGCTCCTCCCTTACCTCTTTGGAACAGTTCCTCAGAGCTATCTGTCTCCTGGGCTGTAGTCCTCAGTAAGGATACTGAATAAAACATAACTCTCAGGATTAGATGGAAGTACTGAATCAGTGTCAATTTCTTGATTTGATTGGTTGTGTAGTGGTTATGTGGGAGGGTATCCTCATTTAAAAAAATAAATACTGGCCTCCCTGGTGGCGCAGTGGTTGAGAGTCCGCCTGCCGATGCAGGGGATACGGGTTCGTGCCCCGGTCTGGGAGGATCCCATATGCCGCGGAGCGGCTGGGCCCGTGAGCCATGGCCGCTAAGCCTGTGCGTCCGGAGCCTGTGCTCTGCAACGGGAGAGGCCACAACAGTGAGAGGCCCGCGTACAGCAAAAAAAAAAATAAATAAATAAATAAATAAATAAATAAATAAATAAATACTGAAGTATTAAGGAGTTATGTGTCAACATGTCTTCAAGTTGGTCTCAAATGGTTTAGAAAAAAATGCACTATATATATATATGTATGTGTGTATATATATATATAGAGAGAGAGAGAGAGAGAGAGAGAGAGAGAATAAGTCAATGAGCTCAACTCTTCATTTTCAAATTTAAAAATCACAATTAACAATTCAAAATTAACAGTTAAAAAAGAAGTAACTAGTAAAAGAGTAAGTCCTTCCCACTGCTACTTGACTACCAAATATATGGCCTGCACTCCCTCTGGAGAACTTCATTCTTCTAGCCATAACTGCAACCAGCTAGAACAAAAGACTGGAAGAAAATCCATTTAAAGTGTCCATGGTTCTCTGCCTAACCAAACACATATCACATATTATTCCCTCTTTCCCTGCTTGCTTGACATTTCTGGATAAAGAGGACAGAAATGGAGAGGAAGGTGCCAGTGGTTGGAGGGGGTTGACAAGAACCAAGTGAAACAAGTGCAAGCAGGTAACCCGATGTCAGGATTGGGGGAAGTATCCCAATGGGGAACAAGGTGGGGCAGGGACCACTAACAGTGGGGAAGGATGCGCAAAAGCCAAAGGCTTGAGAGGTAATCATTTTATTCACATTTTACAGCCCTTTACAGTTTACAAAGAACTTCTGGGAAAATGGTGGACTAGACTTGTGAAACAATTCTGATTAAGAGCACATAGAGATTGGGACTTCTCTGGTGGCACAGTGGTTAAGAATCTGCCTGCCAATGCAGGGGACATGGATTTGAGCCCTTGTCCGGGAAGATCCCACATGCCGCGGAGCAACTAAGCCCGTGCGCCACGACTACTGAGCCTGCTCTCTAGAGCCCGCGAGCCACAGCTGCTGAGCCCGCGTGCCACAACTACTGAAGCCCACGTTCCTAGAGCCTGTGCTCCGCAACAAGAGAAGCCACTGCAATGAGAAGCCCGCGCACCGCAGCGAAGAGTAGCCCCTGCTCGCTACAACTAGAGAAAGCCCGCGCACAGCAACGGAGCCCAACGCAGCCAAAAATCAATCAATTAATTAATTAATTGATTTTAAAAATCAGTCCCTCATGTCTTTTTATCACTCTCTGCCTATTCTTGGTGTACGCAGCCATCTATCGGCAGCCCGTTGGGCCTGCGGAGCCTGGAATAAAATCTCCCTTTCATGCTCCACAGGATCCTCTGGCAGAAGGCCCTCCTGGGGTGCAGTCAGCACCTAGCAGGGTTTCTCTTAGTTCTGCACCCTAGGGCCCTGGCTGTTCAGGCCCTTCCTTTCCTGTCCTGTTTTTCCCTTGTGGCATCACAGCCTCTCCCCTCGTTGATTGCCTGGAGGCCTATGTGTATGTCCCTTTGCAGAGAGCTGCATGTCTCTTCCCAGGGTAAATCCCCTGGGTTGATCATCCTGGAGGATTTCTGGCAGCTCCCAAGCCTCTGAGTGTCCCACTTGAGATCTAACTGAGGGCGGGGCAGCTGCCAGCCCCTCTCCCCCCACCCCGCCCCCCCAGCTTGAGGAGGCTGCATGGTGTGGCCACCTTTCTCTGCTGCTCATGTGATACCTTTGCCACTGTCCTTGCTTCTTCCTCTCAACAGTATGAGACTGAAGGACCCAGGGTTATTATTTCGATTTAGAACACAGGAGAGGTTCAGAGGTTAAACACCTTGACCCAAGTCCCATGGATATGCTTTCGTGGTCCCTCATCTAGAGCCTCAGAGGCCTTAGGACACTTGCAATTTTGTATCTTACTTCCCCAAATAGGACTGCTGTGCCCACCACTCTGTCCCCAGTGCCTTGCCCCACTACCTGGTACACAGTAGATGCTCAATAAATGTTTGAAATTGTTAAATAAATGGATGAGTTAGAGAAAGAATATTCATTCATTCATTCAGTTATTCATTCAACAGTGGCTTGAGTGACCCTTTGATGGGTCCTGGGGATGAAAGATGAATAAGATACCATCGCCACCCTTGAAAAAATCAGTCTTGTGGGGAAGATAAACTTGTAAATAAAAAGTTACAACACAATGCATAGAGTGCAGAAATGGATGAATGTCTCATGTGCTATATGAGAGGACAGAGGTTGTAGACTCTGCCTGGAGGCTCAGGAAGGCTCCAGGTAGGGAGATACATGAAGGATGAGAGGCTGTGCATTTGCTGGAGTGTCGGGGGTGAGCAGGGTAAGGGCAAGGCATTCCTAGAGCCGGGGGTGACGGTGAGTCCTGCAGGGACCCGACATGCTCAGGGGTGGCCTGGGGGAGCCCTGTGTGGGCAGAACTTGAAGGCAGGCTCTTGGGCCTTTCCCTTCAGCACATAGAAGTCTGAGATCTCCCACGTGTATTCCCCAGGCTCTGGGTCCAGGAGGGTTGTACCTGGGCCCAGTCTGGGGTACAGGGACCACTGACCCCCTGTCATTCTCGTTTCATGACCGGCTGCCAGAAAAACCTCTTCTGACAACGAGTTCCATATCTGAGCCAATTGGAAACAATCTTACGAGATTTCTTGAGCCAAAAGCTCAACTATAAGCTATCTAAGTCCATTCCGTCTGCTCCTTCATCTTGTAATTCCACCCAACACATCATCAAGTCAGCGGGGCGCAGCTGTCCTCAAGCCATCTCAGGGGGTCTCCCTTATGCTGTTCCTCTTGTTTATTCTCCTCTTTCCCAGGGATTTAGCATAACTTTCAGTTCCAGATGACTTTGCCTTTTCCATTTGTTGCTGTGTTTGAGTTGTAGGTGACATATTTGAGTGCACATGTGTACACAAAAGGCAGGGCGTCAGTACTCTTGGGGGCCAAGGTGGGCTGTGGGCTTCACCTGAGATGCGAAGGAACTAGGGTTGTTTATAAGTAAGGACCAGAGGGAAAGGTCAATGTAATTTGTTGTGTGGGAAGCAGGAAGGAGTCACAGGTAATAACTTAGGGGCTCACTGGCTGGGATATTTCAGTTATGCCTGCAGTGGAAGAGGGTTCCATATTGCAGTGACAATTAGTGACATCAGCTTAGTGGAGAAAGGCAGACCACTGTGCCTCTACAGTTGGAATAATTTTAAAATAGGAATCTAGTAATTTTGACCTAATCATGACGTCATGGATTTACTTTTTACGCTACCCATACACACAAACACACACTATGCTCACCACAGAGGACTCCTGGATCCTGCCTCTGCCGTTTTTACATCAATTTTATTCTTACTTGTATCTTTACAGAAAATGGCACAGAAATCACGGGTTTCAAATACCTAGAAGTTATTACAGTTCCATATTTCAAACACTTCAATATCAAGTTTCTTTCTTCTGATTCTATGTACATTATTTACACACCAGGGGCTACAGTCTAACACTTCAAACCAACGGGAGACAAAGACAGGAAGAACTGGGGGGAAGGTCCATGGACGGAATGAAGAAGAAATCAACTTTTGATATGGAATTAAAATCCCAACTCACTGACTCAGGCCTTTCTCTTGCAAGGGATCCCCTGCAAGCGTGGGTGGGATAGTAGAGGAAAATGCCATGGGGGTGAGGGGGACATGTGCCTGGCCTGGGGGTGGAAGAGGCAGCTGCAGAGAGGCCATCAGTATGGACACGTCCTCCCATCAGCAGACAGGAAGAAGCCCCGTGCCCTATTCCTAGCCCATCACTGTCTGACTCTAGAAAACATGCACCACAGCTCACACCCAGCGGGAAGGTATGTGTGCCTGTAGCTTAGTTTGGGTCTAACACTGGCTCCTCCCCTGCTCTCCTTCTAGCCTTTTCTCATACTCTTTTTGTGATCAGCTGTGACGGCTATTTATAGCCCCAGGCTCACTCCAGGAATGGCCTGGATCAAGTTGAGTCAAGATCTGTGGTTTCCTATGTGTTCACTTTACAGCTCGATTGGGTTGCTCCAAGGCAGGGCACATGCGAACGAGTAATTTGCAAGAATCTCTAGGGGAAGGATGCCTTGCACGGTAAGTCAGGGTCACAGGCAGCATATTGGGGGGTGGAGGGGGCGGTCGGGATGCTCCAGAAACACACACCCAAGGGCCCTGGGTGGAGGATTTGGCTTCCCAAAGGTGCAGTGAGTCCCAGCAGCTGTGAGAGGTGCCCCCTGGCTGCAGGGCAGACCCTGGCCTCACTGCAGGTACTGTACACTGCCCCCTGCGGCGCTGGCACCTGTGTGGGGAGGAACGGTGGGACCGGCTGGGTGTGGAGGGTGGGTTCCTGAGTCTGACTGTGAGGGCAGGACTTGAAGGCTGGCCGAGGGGCCCAGGCTGAGACTTTCCAAGTTGAATCTGGAACCTGGGCCCCAGCGCCGGGGGCCGGCAGGGGTTGTGCCTGGGCCTTCAGGACAGTACATCATCCACACTGAGGAAGGAGCAGGCAGGGGAGCAGAGTTTCGCTGGGGGGCTGGGGCGCTCAGGACACCGGCACTGGAGTGCAGGTCCTCCATCCCTGTCGCCGCTGTGGCGGGCAGTGTGTTTGCAGCAGCGGGCTTTGGGTCTGGGCAGAGCACAATCCACAGGGGGTGTGGCGCTGGGAAGGAGGGCGCTATTGAGCAAGAGAACAGAGAGTAAGGGGTGGATTCGGACACGGAGAGCCGCCAGAGGACTGAGTTGAAAGCAGCTTGAGGGGGTGGTCTGGGGCGGCAAGAAGGCTTCCGAGGCAGGTCTGTTAGTTGGAGGAGGAGGGTGCTGGCCAGGTCAGGACTAGGTAGGGATGTCTCAGCGTGGCCCAAAGCCTCAGCCAGGACTGAGTTGTGCCTGAAGTCCCCTGGGGGTCACAGAGGGCCTGTGCGGTGGGGAAGGGTGGCAGAAAGCCGGCCTGGGCCCCGCCTCTGAGAACACCTCCCAGCACCACAGGCCCCGAGCAGAGTCCGGGGCTCCGGTGTCTGCGCGCCCTTGCCCTAAGCCATGTCCTCGAGCTGCGGCGGACTCAGCTTCTCCGCTGGCCTGTCTTCGTCCGGGGCCTCCTCCCGCTCCGGCTCCTCGCCGTTCCGGGCCAGGCTGTCGGGCCCGGACACAGTCCCCAGCACTTTGGTGCTGTGCTCCTGCGCTCTGGCTCGGAGCGCGGCGATGCTGTTCTCCCTCAGTTCCTCCTGGGACATGGCGGCTGGGGCGTCGGGACCCCGCTCCTCCGGCTCTATCTTGTCGAGCTTGGGCAGGGCCTGACGCTCCGCCTCGGGCTTCCTCCCCGACTCGGCTGCCGCCTCCAGCGACTTTTTGTGCATCCCTAAAAAGAATTGTTGGTATTCGGGTTTAGAAAAGCGCCTGGGAAAGCCATCTTGAACTGAAAACGGCAAAGATAGAGAGAGGCCAGAATTAAGGACGAGCAGAAAGCCTTACTTCATACACCGCAGTCACGCGAGTCCCAGGGGTCGGGGCCGGGGCAGCGGGAGGGGGGCCGGGGATGAGGCTGCGGACCAGCAGCGGGGCACCAGGCCTGCAGAGGGCTTCTCCCAGCCAAGTCCCTGGGCACCTGGCCCCCGGGAGTCCTGTCTGTCCCTTCCCGAGCACAGCACTTGCTCCCCGAGCCCTCCCTTTTGGGATTCCAGATCTCAGAACTCCAAGATAAGCTGGCGCTGCTGTCAGACACAGGTCCAGATGGCAGATGGGGGAGGATGGCAGGTGGAGAGATTTAGGGGGAAGAAGTCCTTTGGGCAAAGCCAGAATGGTGGCCAAAGGGACCTAGTGGTCCCCTCAACCCCAAGAGGGGCTGTTTCATTCACCACAACCCCAGCTCCAGCCAAGGGAAGAGGAGGATACACACCCTGGGGCAATAGCCACCCCCTGCTCACAGGACAAAAGAACCCACAGGGGGATCCGTCCAGGCTGAGAGTCCTAGGCACCCAGTAGGTGGGTGCGAGGGACAGACACCAAGCCCTGGGCGCAGCCTGCCCCCTGAGCCCCCCACGGGAGACCGGGAGACCGGCTTTGGAGGGCCTCTCTCCCGCCAGGCTGTTGTGGCCAGGCGTTCCTGCTCCAGGGCTCTGTCTGTCCCCTCCTCCAGGGAGCCCGCTCCCCTCACCACAGGGGCAGGGCCCCAGGGAGAGTGCAGGCTCTTACCCAGCAGCCACGGGGCGCAGGAGTCCATGATGCCATCCTTGGCGGACTTGAGGATGGACTCCGGCAGGGGGATGGAGTGGCGCACCATGGCCCCGTAGAGCCCATACTCCGCCATGACGCTGCTCCGGCCCCAGCACTTCTCCCGCTTCCTCCACTTGGCTCTTCGGTTCTGGAACCAAACCTGTTAAGTGCAGACGAACAGGTCAGGGGCGTCCTCCACCAGGCAGAGGCCAGGCCCCTACCCCGCTGTGTCTGCCTGGAGTTAAGGGACCCGCCTCTTTGATTGCCAATGGCCCCATTCCCCTGTGACTTCGCTTCCTCCAGCAGGGCATCCTTACTTAAGCTCACCTACCCCGAAGTACCCCTGGGGTTCCTCCAGGCTTAGGGTGTCCAGAATGAGATACAAGTCCTGTGAGAACATGATGGGCAAAATGGTCTTTTTTTTTTTTTTTTTTAACCAAAGCAGTTTAAGGTGATGGAGTAGGGACACCTCCTGGACAGGGTCTAGAAGATGGGCAGTTCCCCATGTGGTCCTCAGTTTGCAGCCGAGAAGCCCGACCCTCATAGCTCTCTTGCAAGTGTTCACACCTCCAGCATACAAACAGAATCCCTTTTCTGTCTGGTAGAGGACAAAGTCCTTTCCAGCACCTTTGGTTCAGGACTCTGTCTCCACCAGAACTGCAGAGGCCAGCGCAGTCCCGGCAGGGCAGGCGAGGTCAGTGTGGACTCAGGCAGCACAGGGCTTTTCATCCAGGTGTCAGGAAGCCTGGGAACGGCTGCAAAGCAGGGCAGGGGACACTCCCAAGAGGCCTGAGTCAGCCTCCCTTCTCTGCCCTGTCCTGGCCAAGTCCTGCCCCGCCATGGTGTCCTCCATTCACCCACTGTGCACAATTTTGGACCTAACTGAATGACATTTGGGGCAGCTGGGCAGTCATCCTTCAGTCAGGGGAGGAAGACAAAATGCTTCTGGTGTGAGGAGCACGTGAAGGTAGGGACCTAGGAGAGTGCGGTGGCGAACACTCTAGGGGATGCTTCTCTGGCCCCAAAGCTGACTGGTGCGGGGTCTGAAAGAGCATGGGGTGGGCTGGGGGTATCTGCAACACTCCAGCCTGGTTTTGGGAGGAGATCCCAGGGTCCCTTTCATGCATGGAGGAGGGGGGAATTTCTTGGTCCCCCCAAACATTTTTCCTGAGGCTTCCTGCAGCTGACAGGAGCCAGAGCCAGGGACAGCTGCACTGTCCCTCAAGCAGGTGAGAAGCCCGCGGCAGACCGGGGGTCTCTGGAAGGACCCAGGCCCGCCAGCCCCCTCTGGTCCCCTCACAGCCCCTCCAGGCCCTGACCCCGGCGGCGGCGAGCCACCCAAGCGCCCCGGGAAGTGGGGGGATGGGGGGAGGGCAGAGGCGGGTTCCGGGAAAATCTATTAGTTTCCTGGGCGATTTCCATTCCCTCACCTCGGCCAGGTCCCCGCCCTTCCCTCCGGGCCCTCTCCCCCGCCCCCGGAGGCGGAGGTTTCAGCTTTTGATGAAAAATTGCTCCAGCTCTATTCAGGAGGCGGCAAAAGAAGAGTCACCCCCAGGGGCAGCCCTGGGCTGATTGAAAAATAAGTTAATTTCTGTTTGAATCGATGGGCCTCAAGCACTGAAATATCACGGGAAATTAAAGCGGCTGCTCTCTCGGGAGCCGCGGCATTGACCCGCACTAATTAATGCTGGGGAGGCAGAGCGAACCGCGCCGCAAGCCGCTCCCCCTCCCCGGGGGACCCCAAACACTTCTCATTTAACTAATTAGACAGGGAAAATTGGGTGTTAATTTGTTTAGGATTTTTTCCCCTCTTCCCCCACGGCAGCTCCCTCCCCGGCCCGCTCCCCACGCGAGGGCGCGGGAAATGAATGCGGGGCTCGCCGGCAGATGGCTGCCCCGGTCACTCTGCAATCTTCTCCGACTTGATTGCTTGATTAGGTCGTTAGCACATTAAAAAAAAAAAAATTGCTTGCCGTCTGGCGCTGGCGTGATGAGTGGGACGCGCGGCAGCGCCTGGGTAATTTATCTTTTTATACGGCAAAGAATTTGATTTCAATCTGCAGATATATGGGGAGCCTTTGACACCTGTTTAACATCGCGCCGCTGACAGCTTAACCCTTTGCTGCCTCGGCCGCGGGGAGGCCTCGGCGGGGGCTCGGAGTCCGCGCGCCCCTGCGGTTCCCGCCTCCGCCGCCAGGTGGCGGAGTGAGCTCCTTGGCAGCTCCCGACAGCCCCGAGTCTGCAGTGGAGCGCGGCCAGCCACATCCAGCAGGGGGCGTCCCGGCCGCACCCCCAAGGCGCCCAGAGCCCCGTGGTCGCAGACTTTCTGCGGGGCTGCTTCCAGACCGCACGGTCCTCGCACACCTTTAAGTTGACCCAAATGTGTGTAACCTGTTTTGGCATTTCTTCATTTGTAAATAACTAGGAACCTCTAAAAATGGGAGAAACGCGGCCTCAGATTCCCCGGGCCTCTCAATCCTCACACTGACCCGCGCCCGCGCTCTTAGAAAACGATCGCTCGTCCCTCCCTGGGCGGCGCCGCCTCCGGTGAGCCGCACCGTTGCCACCACCGGGTTTAGCACCTGCCGTCCCTGCTGGAGAGCTGCGGAGCTAATGCAAGGCCTCCCTCTGGTCTAGACCCAGACTGCACTCAGCGATCCTGGCCAAGGAACGGGATTATGTAATTTGAAGGCTACTAGATGGCTGCGCTCCGTGCACTAAAGAGCGGAAAGCGGAGCGCCATGCGAGTTCCGGCTCACTCGGCCATCGGCCTGGCCTGGCTCTGCGGTGTGTTTAGATCTCTCCCCTGCGGCCCTGTCTGTCCCGCAGGCCCTCTGCCCTACCCAAAGCCAGAAGTTTGTCTGAGACCTCTGTCCTGTTCTATCTTCCTTCCCATTAGCACTTAGTCGTCCTCTACAAGTACTCGTCTCAAGCTTTTTTGCACAGAGGAAAAATCTAAAAGGACTAAGCCACAGGAAGGTGTAAGTGACTTCTGGTTTCATCCACCTCACAGAGAAGACAGCAAAGAATGAACCCCTTGGCGATGGAATTCCAAGGTGGAATTCCAAGTCTGACCACAGAGGGTTGGGAAGGCTACCTTTATGAATCTAAGTAAGCCATCTGCCTCCTGGGCAGGAGATGACCTTCCTGCTTGAATACGGTGCATTACAAAACAACAAGACCACAGCCCTTAACTGGAACCCATTGGGGCCAGACTCCAGAATGTTTTGGATTTTAGAAAAAATATGTGATGCATATACTACATGTTATGTAACATCCTGCAGCAGCAACAGTATACCCCATAGTCAAACCAGCTTTGATTTCTGCAGCAAAACATACACATATTCATAAGGGACAAATAAAGAGCATGAGGTCAGATCTGGTTTTTGCCAAGAATGAGCTCTGTTGACAAACTGATGAAAGAAGTGTCTGTTTTCAGTACGGTTTAGAGTCAGGTATTCTGGGGACTTCCCTGGCGGTCCAGTGGTTAAGACTCCGAGCTCCCAATGCAGGGGGCGAGGGTTCGAGCCCTGATCGGGGAACTAAGATCCCACATACTGCATGGCACAGCAAAGAAATAAATAAATAAAAATAAATAGAATCAGGTATTCTGGAGAAGGGATTGTGGAGTAAACAAAAGCAGAGATGCTCACTACCACTCCCACTCCCCCCGCCCCCCGAAGTGTGGATGCCTGGAAAGGTGCATTGCCCTGGCTTCCCCAGGATTCCATGAGCTTGAGAGGGGGGCAGGGCTCTCAGATGGAAACAGCATCTTTCTTGGAACACTGAAGAAGGGAGTGCAGACTTGGGATTCAGATCATCTCTGGGGCCTGTAAACGGAACCGTTTTCCTCAGTCTCCTAATTTGGACAAATCAATAACTGGTCTGCAGATCAGACTTTGCCCACAGATGCTCCAAGGGGAGCTGGTGCCAGCTGGTCGCTCAAACCAGGAGTCATCCAGACCTTGGTTATGGGCTCCTGGAATGCCTGGCTCTTTGAAGACCAGATGCTGCTCCAGTTTATGGAGGAAACCTGGACAGCCAAAACAATTTCTTTGTAGGACAGCTGGCAGGGAAGCTGTGGCATTGGTGCCTTGGAGGGAAGAGGACAAGGAATTAGAATTAACCCTAACCACTCTTCATATTTGCCTTTCTCTTCCCTTCCTGGAAGCAACCAGCATGCGTGCAGAACTTAAACATTTGCAAGAAGAACTGAAAGCAGCCAGTCCTGAACTGGAATTCCCAACTGTGGCAAAAATTGCTGTGTGATCCTGGGCAAGTTACTTGCTCTCTCTCAGTCTCAGTCCCTTCAAGCATAAAATAAGAATACCAAAAAAAAAAAAAAAAGAATACCTACTTTTCTGGGTTGTTTCAGGGATTAATGAAATAAGTGAAAGTGCCTAAAATCAGTGTTTGTCATACAGAAGGTGCTCAATAAAAGCTACTTATTATTGTTTCAGTGGAGGCACAGAAAGTCAGTGGGAGTCTGTGCAGGGGTCAGGTTAATCGATTATGGGCATTACCTGCCCTTCTGGCCCCTCCACGTGCTCTGCAGCAAGGCTGGACTGACAAATAATAATAACAACAGTAACAACTCCAGGAGGTGTGATGCGGGGACAGAGCTAACCTTCAGGCTGTAAGATTTTAATACAGATAGCCTCGAGTTTCCCCTCTAGGGGCCAAACAGATGCCCCTGCAACTCTCCCGCATTTCTAATGTTTCCCAGACCCTTGAGGCTCAAGTGCAAGAGACCACCCATGCAGCTGGCTATGATCAGGAGCTAGAAGACCAAGGTTGGAGACCCCTGCTCTATCTCCAACTGCCTTTGTGACTTTGGGTGCATTTCTTAACCTTTCTGAGCTTCCAATTCTTCATCTGCCCTATGATACCACTTCCTTGCAGGTCTGTTGTAAAAATTCAACAGAATAGTGCATGGGAAATGCCTGGCGTGTTGTAAGAACTGAAAAACGTTGGCTTGATGCTGGGTGAATTCTGGGGACAAATGTGCTATGAGATGAGGATTTGCTTTCAAGCCAATGCTCGGTGACACTTTTCCCATAAAGCCGGGTCCTCCCATCTCCCACCTTTGACATGCCTTTTCAGCATTTAGGCCCCCTTTCCTGCTTGGTCTCTTGGTTCTGGCAAGCCCACAATACTCCTTCAATCTCTCTCTCACTCTCCTGACTGCGCACTTTCTGGAAGACACTGCTCCACTCTCAAGGAAGTCGGGTCCGCAACTCTTCAGGAGAGCCTGCGTGCAGGCCCCAGCAAGGACCAGAGCCCTGCCTTCCACTTCAGGGCCTCCAAGTGCCGGAGAAGCGGCCTACAAGGGACATCAAGGGTCACCAGCTTGGTAGTCCCAGGGAAAGGAGAGGGGGAAGATCTTCTAGCTCAGGAAGGAGCCTGGGTTTCCTGGTGCATTTCCCTTCACAGGTGGTGCCCAGCAGCACTCAGAGAGCCCAGATAGGAGGCCTCTGGCTGTCGACAGCTGGTCTGACAGGTGCCTCCACACCTGGCAGAGAGGGTCCCAAGAGCTCGTGCCTCCAAGGATGGACTGGACCCAAGAAAGGGCTTCTTGCCAAAGGGGACACTCTTCTGCCACAGGGCACCCATCAAGCCGGCAGGCAACATTGTCAGCTGTCTCTCTCCCTTTGTGGGTAACCAGGGCTTCTCTTGTATTCACAAGTTCCCAGCCTTGTATCCCCACAGGACTATGTGCCCAGGCCTCCTTCCCTCTGCAGTCCCTCCAGGATTGCCCCACTAAAGGAGACATCTTGCATGATAGATGTTCTGCAACTTCTGGCCCCTTGGCTACCCCAGGCCCTGCCCTCCAATCTTGCCCCAGGCTATCGGGCCCGCTTTTTTGGCCATGTGGCACTTTCCATCATATTCACTTAGCTTCTCTCCTCTCTGACTGGAAGCTGATTAATCTGGGCTCACTGCTGGCGTGATTTAACGACCTCACACTCCACATCCCTCAGCACTTCTGACAGCATATTTCAGCACACCACTTCCAGTCCCAGCTTCAGGCCCAGAGAAGCCTGGCCTTGCTGTAGCCCCTGATGTCCACTAGGGGGCAGCTCTGCCCATGTTTCCTGGCAGCCCTATGCAGCATCCTTCCCTGAACCTCTGGACAGGTCATCCCACCAGGTTACCCAGTACTCCACTTTCTTCCACTCATATTAACCCACTTAAAATACAGAAACTCTTTTCCTGAGCCTCTGACCCAGCATTTTTTTTTTTTTTTTTTTTTTGCGGTACGCGGGCCTCTCACTGTTGTGGCCTCTCCCGTTGCGGAACACAGGCTCCGGACGCGCAGGCTCAGCGGCCATGGCTCACGGGCCTAGCCGCTCCGTGGCAATGTGGGATCTTCCCGGACCGGGGCACGAACCCGTGTCCCCTGCATCGGCAGGCGGACTCTCAACCACTGCGCCACCAGGGAAGCCCTTGACCCAGCATTTTTACACTGGCTACACACAATCACCTGGAGAGCTTTAAAAACGTACAGGCTCCACATCAAACCAAACCTAGCATTGCTAGGTGTGGGGGGCTGGGACGGGTAATTTAAAAAACCTGTCCTGTGATCTCATAAACGTCCCGGGCTGAGACACACGGAAACCCTTTCCCATCCAGGCAGCTATCTTCTAACTTCTGGAATATAATCCCCTAAAACTTTGTCCCCTACCCTTGGGAGGGGACCATTGTAAAAGAGGCAGAATGGAACAGTGCTAGTCAGAGAATCCAAATATCATCCTTCCAAACACACCAGGCTGCTAAAAGTGGAGGTGAGATGTCTCTGTTCACTTTGCGCATCCATATCTCTGCAATGGAGGCATTTAAAATAAATACAACTCTTGTCAGAAAAAAATACAGTAAACACATAAGTGAATATCTTAATATTCTCCTATCTTACAACTCTGAGAATGAGTGACCACACAGAGGAAATAAAGTCAATCTGGAAATCCATTTCCTCTTCCCCAGGGCTGACATCCGGCAGGGGCTTCCAGAATGCCATATCCTAGCATTTCTCAGAGACACAAAAAGGACTTCGTGTCTGAGTCTGATATGAAGACTGGAAATCTCTTCTTCCCCCAGCAATGCACCTTATCCCTTCACACTCCAACCCAGAGAGATATAGAGGGAGGAAGTGCTTGCCCTCAAAGCACAAAGGCAGAGGGAATCGCCACTACTGAGGGGGCTGGTTCCTCATCACTGCAATTTGCATTAATTATTCCAGTTTCTGTAGACGGGTGCTCCCGTTTCCCTCGTTTGCTCTCGTGAGATAGTACTTGAGTACCGGGTTTGAATCCCAGTCCACCACTTACTTCACCTCTCAGCCCTTCAGTTTCCTCATCCAGAAAATAGGGATAAGAATAGCATCTAACTCAACTAGCTTTTGTGAGCATGTAATGAAAAAGGGCATGGAAAGCACTTAATATCTGGGACAATGTTATGTACTAATAATGCCAATAACAATACTTTTGTTAAATTATTTTAGATAATTTTTGTTATTATTAGTTCACAAATGAGTAATCTGACGCTCAGAGTTTGATTTGCTGGCAGTGAAACAAAGATTAGAAGTAGGTGTGTCTGACTTTTCACATCTACACTGTGTTCTCGTTAGACATTGGACAGTAGGTCTCAGACACATCCAGGGGCTTACTTGGGTTGGCCCAGCAGAAGTGTGTGTCCCAGCTGTCCACCTGGGGCTGTCCCACTCCTCCATTACACCCATGGCAGCCCAGGGGCCCAGTGAGAGAGGTGATTCTGAGGAGGCTGCTCTCTGGGAGGGATTCCCCCTCTTCCCTTTACAGATGGCTTGGCCTCTGCCATGCCTGGTGGGTGTCAGAGCCAGGACTAAGATCTGGGTCCCTGACTGGATATCCAGTCCAATAACCTTTCCATTCCACCTGAGAATGTCTAACTTCAGACTTGGAGCCTCTAATAACTGCCCTTCCTCTTAAGCCTCAACACATAGACAAAGGCCTGAAAGCTGGGGGAGGGGAGGGGACTGGCTCTGAGTGGTAGGGTCCATCCTTAGATGCACTGGTTCCACTAAATCAACATGCTGAGAGGAAATGAGGAGGAAGGGTGGCAGTGTAGTGAAGTAAGTGTTCTGGAGTCTAAAGGGACTCAGGTCTGAACTCTGGGCCTCAGGTTCCCCACCTGTAAAGTGGGAATAGTAATAGTACCTAGTCCATCGGGCGTTCTGAGGATCCTTTGGGAATAGAATACAGAAACTAACACAACATTGTAGAGCAATTATACTCCAATAAAAAAAAATTTTTTTTAAAGAATATACATAAACTATCTCTGGAAGGAACCAAAGGAAACTGGTAACCCCTGGAGGGACTGCTGGTGGACGGTGGCAAGGGTGACCCACATTTCACCCTTTTGAACTAATGTACCTGAATTCGCCCATTCAAAAAATAATTTTTTTATGAGTGAGTTTTGGGGGTTTTTAGAACAGTACCTTGTACTCAGTGAATATCGGGGTTTTTTTTAATAAAGAAGATTTGATACAGGCCTCCCACCTGACATCAAATCATCTCTGTTCCTCCAGCTTCAAGTCAAAGCAAAGGCTTCAAACCCAAGAGGCAGGTGGTGAATGAGTGGGCTTTAGGTACAGCCTAAAGGGACCTTAGGTGGGTCCTTGTGTCCCCCCACTTACTAGCTGTCTGTCCTTGGGCAGTTGCTGGGCCTCACTTTCCTCAGTTATAAAAGGAGGCTAATGTTCTCTCCCCTACAGGCTGTCGCCAGGATTTAATGAGATCAGAGCTCAAACCAAGTGAGCTGGGCCCACGCCGGACCCACTGGAACACGCCACACACATGGCTCATCACACCTGCAGCTGCCACTGTCATCCCCATTTTACAGATGAGCAATGGGAAGCTTGGGCTGGTGAAGTAACTTGTCCACAGTCACTCAGCTGGTAACTGGTGAGGCCAGGACAGTTTGGTTCCAGAGTTGGTGTCCCTAACCACTGCACCACCCTGCCTCTCCTGTGCATGTCCCATAGTTAGAACACTGGGCACATGGGAACTGCTCTGTGGGATAGAGCTGTGACTGTCACCGATGTTAAGACCTTTCCCAGGCCACTTGGTAAAACACTTGGGGGCACGGCTATTTGACAACTCACAAACACTTTCTAGGAGCATCATTTAGCCAAAGAACCAGGCAGTGCTGGAAGAGCTGGAGAGATCCTTGCCTTGGTTCTCCCATAACCGCAAATTCCACAGCCAGTCCTTACAATCCAGGGAATCAATGTACTCCACACTCTTGGCTCGTCCATGCTGGTTCTGGTGGCTTCAGACACCACCCTGTAGACAACGCCCCCAGTGATTTTAAAAAGCCTAGAGTCTGCCGGCTGGGCATTTACAGCAATGCAGTGACAGCCGAGGGTGAGGGCGAGCTTCCCCAGATCTTTCAGACACTCCCACCCACCACCACCACCACAGCCAAAGGGATTTCAGGACAAGCCACCGCAAGAGACAGGCTGTTCTTTCCTACTGGTCAGTAGCACAAATGTGGGACCAAGCAACGGGGAAATTGGGCAGTCTCACCCCACCCCCGCTGCTCGTCATGACCACACACACACACACACACACAAGATCCAGAAGCAACACCCAGCCTGTTCCCACTGGAACTCAGCTGGGGGGGGATGATGGATCCAGGCCACCATGGATAATGCGCCAAACAGATAATCTGCTTATGAATAATTGAACTTATTGTTAGTGTCACTGTCTAAAGCCATTGGCTGAAATTCCCCATAGACTTCCAGCGGAGAGGCAGGCTCTTCTGGAAAAGCAGCTCACGCCTCGTTTCCCATTCTCTGGTTCTCCAGTGAGGGAGCGCAAGGAACCTACACGCCTAATCTGGTTCCTCTGGACTTGTCCCCTACCCGCCCCAACTCCCATCACACGTGGAGACACAAAGGAGGAGGAGATTCGGAGCAGACGGGGTTTCAGGAAGTCGGGACCCTTTCCACCCTTTTCCAGCCTGGGCCATCAACTACTCCGGGCCACTCAGGTGTCCCGATAGGAGCAGCTTTGATTAAAGGTCTTGATCCAACTAAGGCAACCCCAAAGCTTCTGGAAGTGTTCCTCCACCACATCACTTCTTCCTGCTCTTGGAGGCCCTGTCTGGAGAATTATCAGACTTCATCTCCTCCCAGAGAAATGATTAAGCGGCCCACTCCTGCCCAGCGAGGGGCGTCCTGGACTTGGGAGGATCCTGACACTGATGAAAGGAGGCTGGGCGCCCAGCAGAGCTGAGGACAGCCCAGTCCAGGTCAGGGCTGGTTCTGCCACAAAACTCTCCAGTGAGGGGGAGGGGCTTAATGAGCACATCGTGGGCCAGATCTGGGAGAAGTCAAGGAGCAGCAGCCCTGGGCAGGGCCAGCTGTTGGGTTGTGAGGAGGAAGGAGGCTCAGGTAGATGGAGGTGGTGGGGAGTAGATAGGAAGGGAGGGGGCAACCTCTTCCCAACCGGGAAGCAGTGGAAGGAAGGGAGACAGATGCTCCCCCACCCCCAGGCACCCAGAGAGGCCTGGGGCCACCTCCAGGCGCATGGTTTGTCTCACATACTCCTCAGGAAGCCCACAGTGCAGCAGCAGGCCTCGCCTCCTCTGCTAAGTCTCTTGTTCCCCCAGCAGTGCCCATCTCACATGGTAGGTATTCAGCAAACACCTGCCTGCTTAAATGAACTGCTGTGCATGAGGACATGATTACAGACAAGCACACACTCTGCTGCGGGGTGGGAGATGGGTGTCTGGGAGCCTGGGGCAGTAGATGTCCCTGAGGGTAAGGAAAGTGTGAGACAGGGACTCAGAGCTGTTACCTGTATCCTGTCTTCGGGGAGCTCTGTTTTCATGGCCAACATCTCCCGGGCATAGACGTCTGGGTAGTGGGCCTCATTGAATGCCTTCTCCAGCTCCTCTAGCTGGTAGGAGGTAAAGATTGTCCTGAGGGGGGCAAAAAAAGTCAGTCAGGACCCCCAAAATGGAAAAAGCTGTCCCAGAGAGGACAGAATGGCCCTCCCCCATGGCTCCTGGACAGATCCCAAACCCAGGCTTGGCCAGCACAATGGGAGGCAACCTCGCTCCCTGCCCCCCCACCCCCCACCCCATCCTCTGAACTCTTCTTCATTCAAGTCTGAGGGCCCACACTGCCCTTCTGGTGGTGAGGAGTATTATTTCAGCCCTCAGTGACATTTTATACTGGGAATCTTCCTGGAAGTGCTTGGGGGGAAAGGGTGTTAAGATACAAATTTTAGAAAACTGCAGAAAGCCCCTCTTCTTCCAGGCACAGCGTGGAGGGCTCACCAGGTAAATAAGTGCCTCAGCCTCATCGGGACCAGCTTCCTGGGCTCCTCTCACAGACAGGAGAGTTGATCTTTTAAATTGTACTCAGAGTTCAAAGATTCACCACAAGGTCAAATGCAGCAGCCGCCCCAGCCCCAGCGTCTGTACAGCAGAGAACTAACTGATGCTAGCAGCCCCTCACCCTAGCTCAGCACGCCCGCCCTCCTCACCTGCCCAGACCTAAAGGCTCCTTAGAGCCGCCCGCGGAGTCTTGGGGGCAGGGAGATGGGGAAGGGGGCGCTCTGTCCCTTCCTGGGCCCAGAAGACAAGGGTCACCTCCCCGCCATCCCACACACAGGCTCAGCCACTCACCCAGCGGGAGCCCCATTCAGGGGAGTTTCATTCAGGTCATCCCAAGAGCGCCTTCCCACACACTCCCCCAGTGCCCACAGAGCGGTTCACATTGACCTATTTTGAGTCATAAACTGCTTTAAGAATCCAGTAAAAAGCCACATCCTCTTACCCTAGCAAATGGATATGCTCCAGTACATACAATGTTTTACCTCCAATATTAGGGGGTTCATATCCCCCTTTCTTGAATAAATACACTACTCACCCACTTACAGACACAAATTCTTTTTCCAGACCTGAATTTCACCAGGTTCTAGGTGACCTTTATCCTGCACCCTCCTCAACAAGCTGGGGAGCAATATAGTCCAGATTTTTTCGCAGACTCCACTTGTACAATGGTACATTCCCTGCTTGAGCCTCCGGGATTTGGACCCTGGAACCAGCATGGGGGGGCGTGTGGTTTAAAATCCCTCGCTGCCGACCTCACCTCACCCAACACAAGGAAAAAGTACAAATGTCAGCCCCGTATACTCCTTGTGCTGGTGTTGGCTTTAACGTCTTGGAGGATGATGCGGGGGATGTGTGAGAAAGAAAGATTCTGCTCTTTATAGAAAATGACTGGTTTGATTCTAAATTGTTTCTCCTATCCTCTTGGGAGGAACAGAATGCTTATGTATACAGAAAGTTAATTCTTCAGAATTTGAAGATCTGCTGCTTTCTATTCCTCTCCTGCCACTTACTGAAGGGTCCCTGAACAGTCAAAATAAACAATCAAAACATGCAAGTCTTTTTCAAAACTAGGAAAACTGAGGCACACAGCTATTGGGGCGTGGCCAAAGCCAAAGAGGAAAGGTGATGACAGGTCATTCAGAACCATTCAAGTGCCAGCCTCTGCTTGGGAGAGCTCTCATTAAAAACAAACAAAAAACCCAAAACAACAACAACAAAAAAAACAGACAAAAAACAAAGCAAAAAAGAAAGGAATTAAGAGAGAAACAAAATGAAACAATGCCTCAAATCCCGCAGACTTCCCCTCATTCCTGCCTCAGAGCTAATCCATGTGTTTATGCTGATGTGCCCTCCAGGGAGTCTCCCTGCGCCCCGTACAACGTGACCCAAACCCTGCTCCTGGCTTTACGCAGAACCCCAGACCCTTCAGTTTCCCATTGTAACCAGTCTACCAGAGCTGAGCCTTCCAGGAAAAGGGAAGAGCAAAATCTGAGAGACTCCGAAGGCTGCTGCTCCATCCTCACTCCCCTCTCTAACCCCTGCTAAGCCCCTTGTGTTTCTGGGTGATCAAGAGATGCTTGCCTCTCATCACCATGTTCCAGGGTCTCTTACCTGAACTCCCCAAATGAGAGACGCTCAGGAAAACACAGTTTTTAATAATTAAAAATTGCACCAGCCATTCTCCTCTCTCCAATAATCTGTTCCCTTCGTGTACCAGAAATAGCCCGAAACCTAGGGCTGTTGTCCTGTCTCCCTGGGAACCCTCCAAAGCACCCAAATTTTCCCTGGTGGAGAGGGTATCAGGTGAGGATAGAGGGTTAGAAAACTTAAGCATGGACTTTCGGCCGTGGGTCAGTCAGCTCCAACTGCTGCACGAGGAGATGCCCCCATGCAGAAGCACTGCTCCTGGGGGTGCTTTGTTCGGGGCTCTCCTTGCTGTGGGAATCCCTCCCCCACCCCTATTCGGTCAGCAGCACAGAAGCCGGTCAGCCAGACTCCAACCTGCCCTCCGGGTCCCTGTCCCTGCTGGAGGTCCCTGTCCAGGCTCCAGAGGCTGACAGGATTACCCCCACCCTGCCACCAGCATGATATGGATGCATCGGAGCTGTTTTAATGAATATTTGCTGGACGGATGAATGTAAAAAGTGACCCAGGATCAGGACTAAAAACAACGTTTCCGTTTACAATAAAACAAAACAAAACAATACAAAACAAAAACAAACAGCCGCCTGAAGGGAACAAACCGAGGTCACCAAGAAACCAAGTCAAAGTTCACCCTCATTCAAGCCAGAACCTGTTAGGGCCTGAGAGGTGAGGAAGAGCCGTTTTAAAACGTGGGAGTCATTTCCGGGGGTGAAGGAAGAGAGGAACGCAGAAAAGCACCCAGAGAAAGGGTGCAAAGAGGCTGAGAACAAATTGGGGCGAAGAGGATGAGGTGGAGAGCACCCCAGGGGGAAACGTCCACCCAGCGATCGGGAACCCTGCGGGCGCTCCATCCGCACTGGGCGGAGAGAGATCGGGGAAAACAGAGCCAGGGTAAGCGCAGGGGCAAACAGCACCCGCAGGAAGTCAGGTCGATTTTTGGTTCTGACTCCTTTATTTGTTGAAAACCTCCTCATACATTTGCACAAGGAATTGGTAGCGGCTGCGGAAGGGAATGCGGGTCTGGTGTGGGGAATTACTTTTCAGGATATACCTTTCGGCACCTACTGTATTTTAACTTTGTGCAAGTAATGTCTATTTTAAAAATATTTAAAGAAAAACAAAATCAAAAAAACCCTCACTCTTTAGTCTGTATCCTTCAAGGCAGCCCACTCCACTCCAGCGAGGGCTTGCGGGGTCCTTCAGTGCACACACTCCTCTCTCGGCATTTTACAGACAAGGAAACTGAGGCTTACGGATCACAGAGGAGCAGAAGCCAAAGGAAAATTTGCCATCCATGCGGGTATCACGCTCGAGATTTTGCGAACGGTGGGGGCAGAAAGATAGGGGGTTGGCGGCGCTGACAGGGACGGCGGGAGAGGAATAGGCGCCGGGGCAGAGGGCAGAGGAACCGGCTCCGGCGGGAGGGGAGAGCCGATCTGCCCGCCCGGAGGTGTGCGTGGCTCTCCGAATGTGCCGATGCAGGGCTGGCACCTGGGGGCCGTCACCTCCTCTCTGGCTCGGGTTTAGCCCTAGCTGGGGGCTTTCCTTTCTCCCAGAGAAGCAGGAGAAAGCCTGAAACGGTGCCGCTTCCCCGGCGGCCGATCAAGGTCCTCACCCGGCACGGCCGGACGCCAGGGCCCCGGGCGGATGTCCCCAAACAACGTCCGGTCTCCCCGTCCTGGCACAGCAGCGGACCTCAGATCTACAGCCGGCGAAATTAGGGTCCGAGCGACCCTACTCCCGAACAGGGAACGACGGCAGGGGATAGGTGAGCAGGAAGGTGACCGAAAACGCTGCAGGGGCCTTACCTGTGTCGCCGCTTCTTCCGTTTCTTGGTCTGGTTTAAAGCCGATTTGGACATTTTTCGGTCGCTGGAGGAAACATCTTCAGAATCTGAAAAGCAGGCGGAGGCACGTGCGGCAGAATGGGGGACGCGCTCCGCAGCACCCGGGCGCGTCAGGCTCCCGAAACCCGCGGGGGCCCCACCCCCGGCGGCCTCCGGGAGCAGCCGGGCCTGCTCCGTCTCCCCGGAGAGCCCTCCGCGAGGTCTACCCCATGCCTAAGCCACGGCTGTTTCTACCCACGCCGGCGCCGCAATCTGGAGGTCGTGAACACATTCCGTTCTGTTTCGTTCTGAGAAGCAAAGGCCCAGACACGCCTGGGCAGGGACAGCAGGGGAGCGCGACAGCCTCCGCGGGTCGCAGGGCCCCCCGGCGGTGCCCCGGGCTCGGCGCCCTGTCCTGCGCTAGCAGCCGTGGCGCCGGGGTTCGGAAGGTGGCCCGCAGGAGCGGAGCCTGGGCGTGGAGACCTGGACTCCGGGAAGGGCTGGGGGCTCCCGGGCACAACCCCCTTTCCAGTGCCCGCACCATGCGCCCCCCCTCAGGACTGGAGAGACTGCGACGCACCACTTTTCGTTACCCCTCCAAATAAAAATAAATTAATTAAACGAGAGCGGAAAATCGGGGAAATCGCAGAGCGCGAAACAGAGCCGGAGGGCCGAGCTGGCGGAGACGTGCGGCCGGGAAAACTGCCCGCGTAGGGCGCGGCAGGGTCGTCCAGGGGTCCCGAGCCCGCAAGGAGCCGAGATCCGAGATATTGTGCCGCTTAGGTGGCATCTCGGATTGAGACCCCTTGGGCCGCCGCCGTGGCCGGGTTGTCTAAGCTCGTGAGGAGAAAATTAAAACCCAGCTGACCAGTGCGGGAGGCTTGGAACGGAGGAAAGGAGGAAGGAAAAGACAACTTTGGACACCAGGGCTGGGGCCCGAAGCTGGCACCCGTTTCCCGGGCCGCCAACGCCCGGAACGGAATGGGGCTCTAGGAGCGCGGGTCCTCCGAGAGGCCGGGGCCGAAGTGGAGCAATGGAAGGGGACCCCCGACTGCCCCACGCGCTCCGACACCCTAAGCCTTCTTTCCAGTGGGGCCCCAATCAGGCGCCGCGGCAGAGCCGGCCCGACCCGGGGACCGGAGCACAGCTCGGGCTTCGGAAACGCGGAGGCCAAAACCCGGCCGCAGCCGGGAGCATCCTCCGAGCCCTCGCCCCGGGCGCGCCGGCTCCAGGCCCGCGCTGCGACCTCTCGGCCTGGCACGAACTTTTGCGCCCGGAGGAGGCCTTGCGGTGCAAGCGAGAGTCGACGGCGTGGGGTTCCCGGCTCTCACCCCAGTCAGGCAGCCACACAGCCTCGCCCTCACCTACCCGAGCTGGCCGTCTGGCTGGTGTCCAGAGGCCCCGACGCTCTGCCCAGCGGCTGCAAGTGGACGCTCTGCGGGTCGGACAGCACTTCCAGGAAGGTGGGCTGTGCATAGAAACCGGGGAGCCCCCCGGGCCCCAGTAGCCCCATGCCGCCCACTCCTGCGGGACTGAGCACGGAGCGCGCAGCCAGCAAGTGCCCGGGGGCCAGACCGTCGAGGGCAGCCCGCGGGTGGGAGCTGGGGGGCTCCTTGTTCAAGCCCAGGATCTCCTGGATGCCAAACCCGGTGCACCTGCCCGGGGCGCCCCCCGAGGTACTCTTGGCCACTGTCTCGGCTTTGGGCTTGCTCAGCGCTTCCCCGGCTTTCCCCGTCATCTCTCGGCTCTTTGAAGGGGCTGAGGCCGCAGGTCTTTTGCTCCCCCCACCCCCCCGCCGGGCTCCCCGCTTCACGAAGTTGGTCCCAGGTGCCCCCTCCGATGTCTAATGCTCAGGAGCCCCAAGGAGATTCCCCTTTTATCCAACCAGGCGGCAGCCCAAGTGGGGTCAGAGCTGAGCAGCCAATCACCGGGGCCAGGAGCGATTAGGAATTCCAAAAAGCTGGCAGCTCCCGCCGCGGGCAGCACTGAGGGGCCAGGGCGCCTGGGGCCAGGCACCGGGTGGGCTCTGCAGGACGCCCATGGGCAGGGCCCCCAGAGGCTGAGATGAGACAACAAGGTTCAGGGCCGTTCCAGGAGGCTGGGTGGCTAGGGATTCTGGGCAGAGCTGGCTTGGACAGTCCCTGGGGTGGGGTGGGGTGGAAGGATGGGCTGAGGGCAGGTGCTAGAGACTGGGAGTCCTGCTCCCTCCCTCCCTCCCTCCCTCAATCCCTCAATCCTATACAGGTTTGGCAGGGTCAAAGAAACCCAAATATGGGACCACTCCGAAAAAGGCAGAACTAGGAAGGGCCAAGTGTCCTGGGCAGGGTGTGTGGTGGCAACGGGGAAAACGAAGGGGGTTTGAAGAGGGAGATGGGGTGGGAGAGCTCAAAGCTTGTCTCCCCAGCACAGGATACAATGTCCAGTTCAGAAGGCATAAATATCACCCAATGAATGAATGAATGAATAAGGGGGTCAGGAGTAGGGGTTCCTGGAGGGAAAGAAAAGCGGTGGTGACTTCTTTTGGAGACACCGGTGGACACCTGAGCATCTTCCTAGAATAAACATGAAGGGTCGCCAACTTCCATGGAAAGATTTCATTTCTCTTCTAACCATTCACTCAACTAATATGTATTGAGCCCTTACTAGCTCTGAGCAAGGAGCTAGGGGTTCCCAGTAAATCAGACAGACAAGTCAGAGGGTCTGCTATACCTCAGAGTTCACTGAACAGACGAATGAAGAGGATGGCGTTGTTGAAGTGGAGGGAAGGAGGAGGAGAAGGGAGAGTGTGAGAGGCAATGAAAAGGCGAGCTTCCGTGCCCATTCGATGGGGATCCCTTGACTAACTCCTGTGTTGGAAGCTGCAGAAGTGCAGCCAGCTGGGCCAGTTGAAAAGTGGTGAGAGTCTGCAGGGAACTGCTCTAGGCAGGCAGGACCCTCACCTGGAGAAACAAGAAAAGCCTGAATTCCAAAGGTGGGCAGTGGAGCTACTGGTTCCTTGCTTTCAGGGAGGATGGCTCCCTTGGGTCCAAGTGTTAAGTGAAGGTGATTCTACACACACACACACACACACACACACACACACACACATACGTGCACCATGGACCCCGGAGTCCCTGCACTCCACCTCCTCAGCTAATTCTTCTGTGAGCTTTGTGGGGCTAAGGACTGTCTATCTACCTTGGCACTTTCCTCTCCACTGTGCCTAGCATAGCATACAGTGGTAGGTTTTTTCTTTTTTTTTTTCTTTTTTTTTGCGGTACACAGGCCTCTCACTGTTGTGGCCTCTCCCGTTGTGGAGCACAGGCTCTGGACGCACAGGCTCAGCGGCCATGGCTCACAGGCCCAGCTGCTCCCCGGCATGTGGGATCTTCCCAGACCGGGGCACGAAGCCGTGTCCCCTGCATCAGCAGGCGGACTCTCAACCACTGCGCCACCAGGGAAGCCCAGTGGTAGGTTTTTAATAAAGCTGTCTTGACTTGAAGGCACCCTCTGAGGGGAAATAAAGACAGGGTGAGTTGTTTTAGGCAGAGACTGGAAAGCAAGGCTGGGGAGAAATTCCAGTCAGAATTTCTGGGCCAGTCAACTGCAAACCCCCAAACAGATTGAAACCCCCAACTCTCCCAGCCCACTGCCAGGATACCTAGTGCCCTCTGTGGTTGCCGTGAGGCCAAACTGAGAAGTAAGAAGAAACCCTATAGGACATGGAAGCTGAGGCCTTGCCTAAAGGGCTGTTGTGAGGCGGGTCTTCATCTGCTCTGGGCTGGTCCACACAAGATCCAGAACTAGGCAGGGACATCCCTCAGTGCGGCAGGTGTCTGGGAGAGGGGCACTGTTCACTCCAAGGGCCACCTCCTTATCCCACAATAATGCCATGCCTACTGTGCACCCAAGCTCCCCAGCCCCTTTACATAGTATAATATCAGGTCTTCACAAGGACCCTGTTAGTATCTTGGTTCCACATTTGAAAGTTCACATACCTATTCTTACTTGCAAGGTACAGACTCAGGGATATGCAATCTTGGGGCATCTTTCCCCTTTATTCTATGGAGTTGGGTTCCATGTGGCACCACTCACACAGACAACCATGTGAATGATGCCCCCTAGAGCTGTGCAAAGCAGTGGCTTTGCCTTCCAGATAAGAATTTCTATCACCCTTTTATGAATATGGAAACTTAAGCTCCTAGGGAGGTTAGGTGACTTGTCCCAAGCTACCTAGCTTGTAAGCAGCAGAGCGAGGCCAGACTCAACCTCAAATGAGTCTGGTGTCAAAAGCTGTTTTCTTTTGATTCCATCCCTCTCTCGGACTCCCCTACATGCCAGCCTACCCTGGGAAGTTGAATGGGGAAGTTTTGTTAATGGCAGCTGTCATATCCCTGACTTATCACGGGACGTCCACCATGAGCCAGATGCCAGTCTATGGGCAAGGAAGTGAGTGATGGAAACCCAGCTCTTACCAGGAGAGGAGGATGAAAAATCTCTTGACCAAACACTGTATGTGAAGCTGCCAGTTCCCACTCCCACAACCTCCATCCTGCCCTAGGAGGTTGGGAATGGGGACAACCCCAGGCCCTCTGAGAGGCACACTCGCCAGAGGCTACAGATGAAGGGAGGGCCCAGCGTCAGCCTGCAGCCAGTCCCACCCTTGGAACTGGACTCCTGAAGGACTCCTGGTTGGAAGGCTGTCTCTGAGCTGCCTAGCTGAGGTCAGACCAAAACTGAGGACATTTGTGGACTTGGGGTCGCGGGGGGCAGGGCTGGGGCTACAGGGAAAGGCTGGCCCCCAGGGTTTGGCCTGGGGGAGTGAACTGTACCCTTTCAGAGGCATTTAGCTTGGTCACCTTGGACCGACATCCTGGGTCTGTCGCCTAATCGTTCTGTGGCTTAGAGCCAGTCATTTAACTTCCCTCTTAGCTTCTATTGCTTTATCTATAAAACAGCCTGACACTGGACTTGTGAGCATTCCCTGACCCCCTGAGTTAGCATAGGGGGCAAGGGCATGGGCTCTAGAGACAGATTTTCTAGGTTCAAACTCCAGCTCTATCACTTGCTTGGTGACCTTGGGAAAGTTACCCAGCTTCTCTTTTCCTTCTGTGCCTCAGTTTTCTCATCCATAAAATGGGGACAGTGGTAGTACCTACCCCTTAGAAATGTCATGAAGATTAGAAATGTACAGTGCTGAAAATGGTGAATAAGGCTACACTGTGAGTATACAAAATAAGACTACAAAATAAGGTTCCTGGGAGTGCTGGTTATCATCATCATGTAGGAGGATACTATACTTGGGACTGACAATATGGCGGGGAGCAAGACAGACCTAGTCCCGGCCTTCATGGGGTTTGGGCCAGCGCTTGAAGGAGCTGCTATTTTTAAAGCATTTAACATGGTGTCTGGCCCTGGGGACTCCAGACATCACGATTCTTACTACTATTATTAATGGGTGTCAGACCCCTTATGGCATTTAATCCACTCAGCTTCTCCAGTTCTTTCCCCCTTGTTACAAATAAGATACTAAGGCTCAGGGAGGGAGATTAGGGATGAAGGATGATGCCATCTCCTTCCTTTGCTGTGATGCTGGTCATTTTTAGCATCAGCTGCAGCCAAGTCATTGTCTCTTGCTAACTCCTTCCCTGAGTCGCCTCCCAGCCGTCAGCAACAATTTTTGGAGCAAGGAGGGTGGAAAATACAAGGAAGAGAAAGGATCTGTGTTTGAATCAATAATCCCATTATGAATCTGTCACCCACGAATGTGTTTCACTTTTTTTAATGCTCTTGTGTATTTTGGGCTTACCCCTTGAGAGTACACCTTGTCTTGTTGTGCTGGACGGTTGTCCTGGCAGAGTCCCTGAGCTCCAGCTTTCTCATCCTCCTCTCATCAGACACTGGGCCAGATAGCCCATCTCCCCTGTTCAGTAAGTAGCTGATGCTACGAGAAAAACAGGAGTGATTTTTTTTTTTTTTTTAAACAGGAGTGATTTTGTTTCACATTTAAGTTATACACAATGAACATTTATTAAGTTCTGGACTTTTTCACACTGTCTCAACAAATCCTGCCAACTATCCTGAAAGATGTATATCATTTTTCAAATGAAGAAGCAACCTCAGAGAGGCTAGGTGACCTCCCCAGGAACATGCAGCTGCCAAGAGCCAACCAGAGTCCAAATCCACTGCATTCTTGTTTACTTGAAGATGGAACCAGAGCCTCAAACAGAGGAAGGGAGCTTGGGTATAGGGAGTCAAGTGATGCCCCAGCAATGCTTGAGCTACCATCCTGCCCTGCCGAGAATGGCAGAGAGAAAAGGAAGGGACACCAAAAGGGGTTGAGAAGGGCTACTGAGGTCAAGGCTGGTGAATCCCCAGAACCTCAGTCTACGAAGAACACCTTACCTCAAACATCTGGGCTGGTTTCCTTCTCCTAGTTCTCCAAGGAATAATCTATACCCTTTGGACATTTCTTGGAGGGCCCCAGGGAGTGGGAAGGAAGGAATAGACTCTTGGCACTGCCTTCAAGCCAGTCTTGTAAACCTTGTCACCAGGTAGGTGTTCCAGGTGCCATCTGCAGCTCAGGATCTTATCCCAGCAGAACACCACCCACCAGGTTTCAGGTGCCCACAACTCCCTGTCTCCTCCCTCCCTCAGCAGTAACCATTCCTTAGCCACTCAAGGGAAAAGAAAAACATCCCACATGTATCGCCCTTGTCTCTTCCCCAGTGCTCACCTGTGGGCAGTGTGGAACAATGGAGAACAGCAAGGCTTAGAGGACTTGCTCCACTACCAGCTTGCTGCATGCCTCTGGGCTGTGTCCAGTCTCCCTTCAGTCTCAGGTGATGGGTCTCAGAGCCCCAATTCTGCAATGAAACTGGAGAGGCCAGACACGTGCTTTCCCAGCCTCCCTTGCAGCTAGAACATGGTCATATGACCTGGGCTCCACCAATCAGAAGCAGCCACCCTGGACTTTGAATCCAGAGCCAGTGACACAGTGACCACATCCCTGATGCCCTGAGAGGATGTTTGTTTTGTTTTGTCCCACAGGAATGTTGCAAGATAATGTAGTCAAGAGCCTTCAGCAAGTATTTACTGAGCACCGACTGTATGCCAGATACTCTTAATGGGAATACTGTGGGGTAAAAGAAAACAAAGCCTCCTGCTTTCATGGAATTTAGATTCCAGTTTGAGAGACAGTTAACAAAGAGGCAAGTAAGTAAACAAACAGGATAATTTAAGAATCCAAAGTGCTAAGGAAAAACACAGCAGGGTGAGGGGTTTTAGACTGACAGCAGGAGGGGCCTCTTTTTGATGCAAGACAGGAAGGGGTTTCTGGGTAGTCAACATTTGGGCAGAGACCTGAGTGGTGAGAGGCCAGCCATGTGGGGGGCTGGAGCAGGTGGCAGGGTTGGGGAGACAGCAGGTGTCCATGTTCTGGAGAAGAACCAGCTAGGCACTTCTGAGGAACAGCGAGGGGTTAAGGGAGGCTAGAGGGGAGAGCTGACGGTCAGGCGAGCCTTTAAGGGGAACACAGTCATCAGGGATCCGGGCCTGCAGGGCCTCGTGGGACACTGGATGTTATCCCCAGGGTGAAGGGAAGCTGCCGGTGGTTGTGAAACAAAGAGGCCAGTCGGGAGGTGGACTGTGTGATCCAGGCCAGAGACAGCATTGGTTGATTTAGGAGTTGAAGGTGGCAGTGGGAGGGAGAGAAGAGGATGGACTGGGGATTACTCAAAAAAAAAAAAAAAAAAAAATTGAAAGCACCTAGCGCTATCCCTAAGGCAGAGTACAGTTTTTAAAGCTCAGAGATCTTGGAGCCCAGAAGTCTCTCTGATGGCTGCTTCTATATTATCCTTAGAGTCCCAGCAGCCCTCTCATCAGGCCCAGAGCTTTTCCCATGGGATCCTGATCTGGCTCAAGGGTATCTCCCTGTGCACAGAAGTTTGGCCTCCATCTATTTATCAGAATCGGGAGGGAGGCTCAGATCCAGGCAGGTCCCGGTGGTCAGTAGAGCTGCCTGCAGAAGCCATTAATATTAAGCTACTGTAAATGGCAAGAAAGTCGGGGGGCCTGGAGGAGGATCACAGAAGGGAGGCGATGGGCCTATGTCCTAGAGGGTGGCTTTACCAGAGACCCAGGAGGCAGGTGGGAGCAAGGGAACCATGGCAATGCTGCATCCAGTCAGGGAAGGAAAGAGGCACCACCAGGGTCTGATCCGACAAATTTCCTGATTCCTTACTTATTGGCCCTCTGGGGTGGGCAGCTTTGTCCTTACTAGTTGCATGACCTTAAGCAAGTTACTTCACTTCTCTGAGCTTCAGCTTTATCATGCATAAAATGAGTTGTTGTGCGGTGTACATGAAAGAACATCCACAAGGTCCTATGATAGTCATTTATTATTCTGTGGACTGTCCGTCACCTGAACCTGATTCCTATTTGAGAATCAGGTTGAGAATTTCCCAACTTAAAAGTCCCAAGACTCTTTGGAAGACCGAGCCCCAGTGCTGCAACAAAACTGGAAATGCCAGACACTTGCTTTCCCAGCTTGCAGCTAGAACATGGCATGTGACCTGGGCTCCACCAATCGGAAGAAACCACCCTGGGCTTTGAATGGGGAGCCAAGGACACAAAGAAGCAGAAGTTGCTGGGAGAACCTCCTCTGGGAGCAGTGTGGTTGCAGCAAAGCCCAACTTGCAGGGGGACAGATTAGCAGCAGAAGTCCTTGCTCAGGGTTAGTGGTGGCAACAGTGGGAGATCCAGCACTTAGCATCCAGTAAAGGGAACTGCAGTGGCTTCTTCACCAGACCACTACTGTGACAATATTTGGGGCATTGATTCTAGTTTCCCAACCTCCTGGAGAATCTTTGAGTTACTCAGTATTGTTCTAGTAAATTCCTTTTTGGGTCAAATTAGGCAGAGTTGTTCATAAACCTGAAACCACATTTTTAAAGTTGTGGGTATAGTACCTAACTCTACCCCCCAACACAATTTAACCTGGGAACCTTAATTTCCCTTAATAATCTGATTTGGGCCATTGAGCTATGAATAATATGGGGTAATCAAAAGAAGGGCTTTGGAGAGAGATGTCTTAATAAAATCTATGTTTATGGGCATGCTGAGACTGATGGTTGCCTACTCAATTTCTATTCTCTCCTCTGCCTTAGTATCAGAACTCTAATTTTACTCGAGTGGTGATGTCCTTAGATAAAAGATTACATTTCCCAACCTCCTTTTCAGCTAAAAGTGCCAATTGGATAAAGTTGTAACCAATGAAATATGAGCAGAAATCTTAAGACATTTAGCACACACCCTTTTTGCTCTTTCTGCCTTTCTTCCAGCTTCCTGTCTGGAACACAGACATGATGGCTAGTGCTTCAGCAGTTGTTTTGGGCTATGAGGTGACCTTGAGGATGGAAGCCAACATTAGGAAAGTGGAGTGAAGATTAGGAGTCTGGGGGCCTGAAGACCCAGGAGCCACCATATCAGCCCTGGACTGTCCCAAAGAGCTTTTTTTATACAAAGCGAAAGAAATTTCCCTTTTTTCCCCCCCACCAGTGTCTAAACCACTGGTGTCCAGTCTCTGTTACTAGAGGCCATAAGTGACACTTCACTGATACCTTGGAGAAGGATTTGAAATCAAATGTTTTGACCTGGGAGAAAATTGAAGGGCTTGCCATCACAGCAGAGATCTGGCTTATCCCCAGGTCCTGACAGCTAGAAATCTCTCTTGGATCTGTTTCTCCTCTCCAACCTCATAGACTTTGATGCTCACTTGATTCTCTTCTCTTCTGTGCTATCTAGAGAACTTCTCCAGTGTCCCCTAGAATAGCTTTTGTAGTGGTCTAGGTAGCACCAACTTGACTTTGCTGCAGGGAAGCCCCTTAGTTTTTTGTTTTGGTGCTTTTCCATGATGCCCGGTATCCTCTGTGCATGGAGAGCTACAAACATAGTTTCACTTCTGCCTCCAACACTTACTTGTGTGTTGTGGGGTGAGTCTTTTAGCCTCTCTGTGCCTCAGTCCCTTTACCTGTAAAATGGAGATGGTGACGCCATTCCTGGCTTTCTTGGAGGAAAATATGCATGAAAGTATTTAGAAGGTGAAAGATCATATAGAAGTCTGGAAATCTTTTCTGGTTACAAATGATGGCTCAGAATATATTGACCATCTCATTGGAAAGCTTTCGTTATTTTTTTCTGCTTTATACTTGTCCACAATTGCAACTCATCTGCCCACCCTTCTCACACTTCAGTCTTTTAAGATCCGTCCTAGATTTGTATCTGATGACTTGATATTTTATCATATATCATTCATATGTAGCTAGCATTTATTTATTGAGATTTACAGCTACCTCTGGCAATCTCAGTTAACATTTATCGAATGCTCAGCACTGTGCATGGATTATCTTATTCAATATTCACAAAAAACCTATGAGATGAGTGTTTCTGTTATCTTCTGTTTACAGATGAGGAAACTGAGTCATCGTACGGTTACAGTCAGGCAGCTAGTGAATTGCATAGTCGGGTTTTGTGGCAATAAGACTGTGTCAGTTCCAGTACTCAAGAAGGCAGATAATGAGACAGGGTTAGGAATGCAAGTGGTTTATTGGGGGTGGGAGTGGGGGTCACCCTGTGAAAGGTAAAGGGGAGGGGGAGCAGGATGGGACAGGGAGAGCCTCAAACCACAATGCAGCTCTGACAAAGTCTCAGCCAATCTAATGGGGAGCTCCGGAGCAAAGGCTGCCCACTAAAGAAGCCTTGAGTTGGGCAGAAATGGCCAGGCCCTAGGACCCTCACCATGCCCAGTCACTCAAACACTGGGGTGAGTGATTATAACTAGTAATTCTGGATCATATACTGGAATGTTACCAAGAGAGTAGATCTCACTCAAATATTCTCATCACAAAAAAGAAATGATAACTATGTGATGGGATGGAGGTGATAACTAATACTATGGTGGTAATCATTTTGCAGATTATAAATGTATCAAATCAACATGCTATACACCTTAAACTTACACAATGTTATCTGTCAATTATATCTCAGTAAAGCTGGGAAAAAATCAAACAGCACTGCAGCGGATCTGGAAGAGGCTGCAGCTGGAGGCTGTCTGCTAACTGCACTCTTGCACCTGAACAGCTAGTTCTTTCCTGAAAGGGTGTCTGAGCAGGGCAACTCCATGGCTTCTACAAATAAAATGTAACAACAATGTCCACATCTCAGGCGGTTTATCTCTTGCTCTGGGTCCCAGGGTCCAGGCACAGCTAGGCTTGGTTGTGACCTGTGGGTTGCTTCTGGGTCTGCCTCTTACCTCTCATTCTGGGACTGTGGCTACCAAAGGCATGCGCTTCTAGCAGAGGCAGCCAAACCACACAAACCCATTGAAAGCCTCTGCTTGGGTCATACCTGCTCATATCCCATCGGCTGAAGCTAGTCACATAGCAAAAACCAAAGGCAATGAAGTGGGGCAATAAACTCCCCCCACCGGCGAAGGCATGACAAGGGTAGAGAGGGAGGGAAGAACTGTGGACCAACCCATATACTACCTGGCCAGCCATCTGGCACCAAAGCTCACACCTTGACCATTTTATCATAAGTGGCTAGTATAGCACCTGATATGAGCTATTATGGTGCAGTGGCTAAAAGCACAGTTCTGGAGTCAGATGGCTGGGATCAGACCCTGGCATTTACTTGACCCCTGGGAGCCTCAGTTTCCTGTTTTGTAAAATGGGGATAATTAAAGAATCCACGTTATGGGGGTGTGAGGATTAGTGAGAGAATGTATGTAAAACCCTTGCCACGGTGCCTGGTATATGGTAGGCACTCACAAATGTTATATTTCCTTTTAATCCTTATAACAACCTTGTATAATAGTGCTAACTATTTGCTAACCCAGAACTGTGTGTTATTCTGGGAATCCAGCCCCTTCCCCACGTGCTCAGGTAGCTTGCAGCAACGGGCCGCCCCAGCTCCTTTACCTGTGACCACCTTCCATCAACACTTGCCCATCAAACCTCAGGCTTAGGACGCCTCTCTGGGGAAACCCCATCCCATCCAGCATCTCCTCACGTTTCCGGTCAGTCATCCTGGGGAGAAGGTCACCCACTCCCACGTGGCCAGGGATGTCTTCCAGCCCAGCCCAATTTCCCAGAATTACCACTTGACATAGTCCAAAGGTGGGGGTCAGGTAGGTGTTGAAGAAGGTAAGAGGAGAGACCCCCTCCCAGCACTCCCTAGAGGGAGGAGGGACTCTGGTGGGTGCAGAGGGGAGGAGGCCAACAGAGCACAGAAAGTCAGCCAGGGAAAGCTTGAGCCCCGCAATCCGATTCCACTTAATATCCCATAATAAAATGCTGTCAGCATGAATTTCCCGTTCAAGTGGATTTGTTAAGAAGGCTGGGGGAGGTCAGAGGTGTATTCCTGCCCTCCTGTGTGTGTGTAGGGGGTGCCTCAGGCATAAGAGCCCCCTCCTCCCCCTCTCCTGCCCGCCGTCCAGACAGGCTCTTGGGAGCGGGTTTGTCATACTGGTCTGTACCTGTCAACTTCGTGATGGCTCACGGAGGGGCCCTTGAATCCTCTGGAGGGGAGTGTCTCTTTTTTTTTTTTTCTCCTTTTTTTCTGTTTTCTTTTTTTGTTATTTGAGTGTGTCTCCTTTGCTAAGCATCCTGCTACTAAGGCAGAGAGTGTGATTTTAATGTGGGGAATTCAGACCTGGACCCGAAGGTGAGGGTTTCCCGGGTTGGGGGAGGTATGTGTCAGAGCCCCTGAAATCCCACCATGAAGGAGGAGCCACAGATCAACCCTGAGGCAACCTCAGGGGACACAGCGCTGCTTAGTGAGAAGCCTGAAGATCTGGAGTGGCCTCAGGCCTCTCGAGTGACAACTTAGGGGTGACCCCAACTAGATCCTTAAAATGGCTGCTGGCCACCCCCCTGCCTTCCAGGCTGACCCATTGCTGAGCTCTCCTGCCTTCCAGGGGCACAGGTCTGACCTCCCCAGGGTCCCTTAGTGGCCAGGCTGCCTGGGGCTGTCCTGATGTCATCTTGTTGAATCCAGGGGAGCTAGGCCTGCAGGCAGCAATGAGGTCAAGGCCGTGGAGGGAAGCTGCGTAAGCATGGAGACTAGTGTTACCCGCATCTTCCCGTGAATTTAGCAGGGGCCTGGGGAGTTTAAGAAATTAAACCAAGACCTCACATAGTGAGGGGTGGCCCTGGGACAGGAGCTCAGTTCTGTCTGACCCCAGAGCCCACCCCAGATGTGAAAAGATGCCTAAGGGCTCAGTCAGCCTTCAGGAACCCAGCCTGGACTTGGGCTCGGAGCGGGAAGCTGGGGAGTCCGTAGGAAGCTGCGGGGCACAAGTTGAGAGGATGAGGTCAGGCAGTGGCTCCTCTCCTGGGGGCCTGTGAGTGGGTGAAGAGCTGGGCAGGCGAGACCAGGGGAGGGGGGAGCGGGCCTGGGGGATGAGGAGTGTAGGCCTGGGCTTCCAGCCCTTTTGTGCGCCCTTTTAATTCGTGTAAATGAGGGTTTTTAATTTGTTATTCTGGGTTTTATTTCTATTACCATCTCATTTGACTCTAAACCCTATTTCGCCCCAGCCTGGACCGAATTCCATTTGATGCATTAGGACTAATTCTCCTCCCAAAGGGTTATGTGTTTTCTCCCCCACAAAAGTCGCTTATTTTGGATAAAGAAACGATTAGATTTATCTTTAATATTTTAATGGCAGCTGGGATTAGCGGGCAAACCGCCCCGACTGGGGTTGTTGGCCGCGGATTAGGTTCTGATAAACTCTCAGATGGGGAGCCACCCCCATCCCACTCCACTTTCTGTTTTCCAGAAAGTGCTTTTTATTATTTTTTGTTGAAAAAAAAATTCCCTTGTCTTTTGGAGCATCATAAATTCCATTTGCTGTTTTCTATTAAATCAAGTTGATTAAATTCGTTGTGACTCTTTGCACATAGATCTTTTTAATTTTAACGTCTCCAGCATAAACTCTTTAATGGTGCAATTCGAAATGGCTGCAATATACAGTACAGGCCTTGATAAAACAGATGGAAATGAGGTTCTGCCAGGGAGGGGCGCCGTCAGCAAGAACAGACCTCCAGGAGAAGGCGGGTGGTGGTGGGGTGACTCAGTCAGGCCAGAGAGGCCCAGGTCCTAATCCCTGTTCTGCCGCTTCCTAGCTTCAGGGCCTTGGCCAGTGCTTGCTGTGTGGGTAGTAACCTTGGGCGATGCTTAATGGCGTGCTTACCACGTGTCTGGCGCTGTGCATGCATTGTCAGTAATCCTTACGAGGAGGCTCACAGAGGGCCTTTGCTCAAGGCCACACAGCAAGTTGGTGGCAGAGGTTGAGTCCAGGTTGTCTTTGGCCAGCAGAACCTCATCTCACCTCTTGGAGCCTCCATTTCCTCATCAGTGAAATGGGGGTGATCAGTTGGGCTCTGGCTCTCAGCTACTTGGAAAGATGCGATGTGGTCCACTTTGGGAATTTTATAGGGCTGGGCTCTCCTGAGGATGGGGCCAGGGGTGGCAAGTCTGGCCCCTCAGGGGCCCAGAGACCCCCCATCACTGTGAAGAGCTGAGTTTTGAGACTGGGAAACTTCCCTAACTCCGGGGCTGGGGAGAGACACACAGAGGCCGGGCTCGCCCTCCCACCAAGAAGCAGCCCTCCAGCCTCCCACCTCAGGCTTTTCTCTCCGGCCCTCCGGCTCTAATCCTGACCTCATCAAGTCCTCGGAAGGGTTGATCCACAGGAGCAAATCCCTCATTCGGAGGGACAAAATCAGCTTAATTTGCAGCAATTTGAAGCAGGTCTTTGCCAGGATTTGAATATCAAATTATCCCACAGCCCAGGCTGGCCTGGGAGGCCTCCTGCTGCAGTATGGAAGGATATGATCTGGGCTCCACCAGGGAGGTTGTCCTGGGCTGGGTATGCGTGGAGTAGGGGCTCGATGGGATGTCAGAGGGTGCTGGGCAAGGTGAGGTCACAGTTAGCCCCGTTCTCCGAGGGCACTGCAGCTCCCGGGCCTGGAGGGTGGGATGGCAGAGGAAACCACCTGTTCATGAGACTTACCTAAGGTCTTGTCAAATATACAGATTCCCAGGCCCCTCCCCACACATAAGGAATCAAGATGTTCATAACTGGGAGTGTTTGAAAATTTCTGGAGCAGCTCAGTTTGCCAGTCAGCAAACACTTACTGTGCATACATACACCTTACGCCTCCTCATGTTCTGAGGAAATCAACCTTTTCTGGCATCTACCCCATCCGTTCCCAGCCTCTGGCACTGCAGACCGTGCTCCCTTTGTTGTCTGGTCCTTGATGGCCCTAAGTCAGCTGCTGCAGAGGACTCTTCAGCTTTCCCTCCCTGGTCAGCGTGCCCGTTTCCTCCAGGGGCTTGGCCCCTTCATGCAAGCTCAGGCTTGGCAGACAACCTCTGAAGTTGACCACGTGGGAAACATGGCCCAGACCTGAACCATTTGGTCAGACCCCTTTCATGGGTGTGTTGCTGCCCCACAAAGCTGTGAGCCTCTTTGGGAAAGTCTGGGATTCTGGGTCTGACACTGAGCAGATCCTCCATCAATGGTGGGAGTAATGTGCTGGTCCTGCCCAACGTGTGCCCCCTTGGAACTTTCAGTGTGAAAGCAGCAGCCAGGACTGCAGAGATAGCCCCGTGCAGGCCTGTCTGTCCATCCAATCCCATCAACAGAGATGAGAAGTCCAGTCCTGTTTTCAGAGACCCCACCACTGGCAAGAAAACCAGTGTGACATGCACTGCAACACCCACAGGTGCTTACGAATTGCTCACTATGTACCCTGCACAGTTGTAAGTGCTTTTCTCTATTCACTCATGTCGTCCTCATAAAAACCCTATGAGGGGAACTTCTCTGGCAGTCCAGTGGTTAAGACTCCGCACTTCCAAAGCAGGGGGCGCGGGTTCGATCTCTGGTCGGGAAACTAAGATCTCACATGCCGCGTGGCATGACCAATTAAAAAAAAAAAAAACCCTATGAGGTAGGAAATATCAAATACATCCATTGTATAGACGAGGAAACTGAGGCACAGTACAAGAGACCTTGGGAAGAACCCAAGGTAATGTGGTCAGAAGTAGTGGACCTGGGGTTCATATACAGGCAGTCTACTCTGAGCTCTTTGTCTATCCATCCATTTTTATCTATAACTATTTGTCTATATATATTACTTCTCCATAAGTGGCTTGCCTTATTTATTTATTTATTTATTTATTTATTTATTTATGTATTGGTCGCGCTGTTTTGCTTGCGGGATCTCAGTTCCCTGACCAGGGATTGAACCCAGGCCACGGTAGTGAAAGCCCGGAATCCTAACCACTAGGCCACTAGGGAAATCTTGTGACTTATCTTAATTTTTTTTTCATCTTCAATATTTTTATTGTAAAAACCATCAGAGTTTCAAATGAATTTAACAACTTTAAAAATATTATTTAATGAAAAAGTCTCATATTGTTGTGTATAGGGCAAATCAACATTTACCATTCATCTGTCATATTTAATGAAAAACACTATTACTATATGCTTGAAAAAAATCTTCAAACCCATTCTCTAGTAGTGTCCATCATAATTTAAAGGGTATTTTTTTCTCCACTCAAAAAAAAAAAAGTCTATGTAAGGCTATAATCGTTAAGAACCAAAGCAATACCTAGTTACATGGTTTACATAGTCCCATGAAAAAATAATTAAATTGTTCCTAATCCCTGATGCAAGGCACTTCAAAGCACCTGCACAAAACATCCATGTAAACAGCAGTACAGGATGTGATTTAAATAACACGAATGACTTTTACACAGCTTTACCTAGACTAAAGGAAAAATAAAATCCATCATAGCTACAGCTAAAAAAGCATGTTAAGATTCACAACAGTAATCTGTATCTCTTATTACAAAAACAACAGGCTATGTAACCTTTTAGAAAAAAAACAAAACCTCATAAATATTTTCATATCAAGAAACAGCATGCTCCCTGGGTAGGTATAAAATCAGAATATTCAGAGGTGATCAGAAGTAAATGCAGCTGGCATTTCTAAATACCCAGCTTTGATATCCACCAGGCCTAGTAGTCTGGACTATTTGTAGCACCATGGAAAATGCATTAGAAAATCACAAAGATACATTACTTCAAAGTAACCTGGCCATGAGGTTCACTTAGTCCACAGTAACAAATAGCAATGCTGAAGAGAAAGAATTTTTTTAAATTACTGGCTTATTCGATGTACCTAGCAAGAAAAATCCTGTATTATTTATTTTAGTACATCGCATGTATATAAAGCACCAGTTTAAATAAGATGATCAAACACCTCCAGCATCTTGTTACTCAACCTGAAAGTTCATTTCTCATCATTTCCATGTTACATGCTTAAAGCCAAGGAGGATAAAGTTTGAATGGTGACAGATAGAGAGAGACATTCAGTTCCTTCCCTGTCAAATGTATGTCTCTCAAGTAAAACACAGATGAAGTAGCAAAATTTAAAAGGTCTTCTGCACTCTCTGGAACTTCCCATCCCAGCAGAATAGTTTCTGCCTACTAGAGGACCAGCATATGGGGGTGAGAGGGCCAAAGCCAGGGCCCTTGGCCCTGAAAGGTAAGGCTGGGTTAGCCTTGCTGCTGCAAGGCCATACTCTCCAACTCTACTACCAAGCAACTCTCACAGACGCTCACCACTGGTAAAGCAAGGAGGTCTGAGTGTGAATACAACTCAGGAAGCCCATCAAACACCACTAAAAACTACCAAATGAGACTCCACTGGCAGTTAAACTCACAGATGAAAATCAGCACATTTGCCTCTTTACCAATGGGAATCTTATCATTAGCATGCTCTTCTTACGTATGAAAGGGATAACGGAGCATCTAAGTTTACGCACAGTTAATAATCAAGTGTAAATATGCAGACTCTTGCATTTTTAAATTACAGGTTAAAAGTGACTCCCAAAAGAAAATCAATTTCTTCATAAATGAAAGATAGTTTTTAAAAAGCTGGAATGATGATTAATTCCAATATAAAAACTCATACACAAAAAACTCTTTCTCCTTCCAAACTACTAAGGTCTGTACAGTTGATTCTACTGTACCATGATTACATCACCAGAGTAAAATATGAATAAAATACTTCAGTTAACAAACTGAGGGCCACTTCTTGACAACTGCATTAAAACTGCAGCATTTAAGCAGGGCTGAGAAACACCATTCTTTTTTTTTTTTTTTTTTTGCTGTACGCGGGCCTCTCACTGTTGTGGCCTCTCCCGCTGCGGAGCACAGGCTCCGGACGCGCAGGCTCGGTGGCCATGGCTCATGGGTCTAGCCGCTCCATGGCACGTGGGATATTCCCGGACAGGGGCACGAACCCGTGTCCCCCTGCAGCGGCAGGTGGACTCTCAACCACTGCGCCACCAGGGAAGCCCGAGAAACACCCTTCTTAAGCATGGTTTCCTTCTTCCTGTTCTTGCATCGCACAGTGATTATTAAAGGAAGGAATCTGGTCTGTAAATGACTGGGTCATCCACTGCCCATCTGGAATGTCACTGAAAGTTGATTCTCCACTGTCAGCTGTCAGCCCATTTGAAGAGAAGCTGCAAGGTTCACTACTGCACGGATTTTCACTATAAGCACCACCGCACGCTGCTTCATAACCCAGATCATATTTTTCTTCCTTCGCAGCCATCTTCTTCGCATCCTCTTGGGCTAGCCGCAGGTCAAATGTGTATCGCACCTCTTGAGTCTGTGTTTCGCTCACTGCCTTTCAACTGATCTCTTAAGTCCTTCAGCTTAACGTAGGAATGAACTTTGTCCTGGACTCGAGGAAACTGAGCACATCTTGCACTGGATGATGGCATGACATAGCAGAGAGTTTCTGTGTCTGGGATCTTATGCAGTTGAAGTCCAAATTCTAAGTTCTTAACTTTTACTCCAAAAACTTCCTCACTAAAAATTTCATAAATACAGTTTCCGTTAAACACTGCTACTCGTGGCTGATATTTCTGTAATTTCTGCACTAGAATACGTCCTCCTTCACAAAATTCTTTACCGGAAAGATCCTTGCTGCCTGGTGTTATCCTTTCCACCATGTTGGTAAATCCAATACCCTATTTCCCTGGTAAAGTGTCATGATCCATGTGATTCAGCTGGACCTCACTCAGCCCTGACATAAACAGACTCTTCCAAAAATGGTTTCCAGGTCCAGGGTAATGATGCCCTTTGTAAGCAGCCATTAGTCCTGGGTTTATGCCAATAATCACAATGTCCAGACTGTAGGTCAAAATGTCTGGTAGAGTCTTGGTCAAAAGTTCAGCTTCTGAAACACTATTGAACTGGTCTACTTTTCACTTTAAATGTGTCTGTAAGTTTTTCTTTCTTTTCTTTTGATTTTGCGGGCCTGCCAGATTTTTTGGCCTCAGCAGGTTTTTTGGGTTCCACTGGTGTTTTTGGGTTCTGTTGTTCTGGGTTTTCCTTTCCTTCTTTTTGGAGTCTCTTGTGTGGGTTCCTGAGCAGGAGCTGGGGCTGGAACTTCTGCTGGCATTACTTGTTCATTCATAACTGCTATATTAGGAACTTCAGTCATCTTTTGTTGGAATGGAAACGTATAAAAAGCTTGCGCTCGCTGGAGGGAATAGCTGCCTGCGTCCTCCACTTCCATTCCCTGCTGCTGATAGCGCGCGCAGGTACTCCTGCCGGGCAGGCGAGCCACTGGCCTCTCTAGTACTGCGGCCCACGCACGTACCGCGGTAGGGTAATAACCAGACACTTAGACTCGATTGCTGGCAGAACTGGGACAGCAGCTGGCGCTCAAGCTCCTCCCCCAAGTTTCTAGTCCCCCCACCACCCCGTGTCCCCCACCCCCACCCCGCCCAGGCCAGACCCACCCTCCTCCTGGAGCTTCTGTCTGTCCTGAGCCCAACTTACCTTATTTTTAAAGGCATAATCACAGTGTACCTTGGGAGCACAGAACCCACACTAGGGCAATCAGAGAAGGCTTTCTGGAGGAGGTATCTTTCTTTATTCAGTGATGCTGTTGAGCAAAAATTGTGTACCTGGCACTGGTGGCGTAAAGATAAAAAGCTGGTCCCTGCCCTTGAGGAACTCACAAATGGGGACACAAATGCCCCATAAGCAGATGGACACCATAAGCAGGTGGACAAATATGGGAGCACTAGGGAGACCACAAAGCTGGGGAGATCAGGGCAGGCTTCCTGGAGGAGGTGCACGTGAGCTGAGGCTGAAAGGATGACTGGGAATCTCGGAGACATGTCCTTGCCAGTACATCCAGTCATTCACCTGAGGGCAAGGGGGCCCAGAGATCCTGCTGGGCACTCACACACTCTTTGTTTCAGCCAGTCTCTCCTCCATGGAGCCTTCCTGGTGCAACCAACCCCAGTCCCTTCTCTACCACTTACCCCAGACAGTCGGGTCCCCTCTTGGGGAGGTCTGCATCCCCAGCTGCTGTGTGTTCCTAGGAGGCACCAGACTCTTGAACCCCCAGTTCTTACGCCAGCAGGGGCTGGGCAGGCTCTGTTGTGGAGGCAGTGGCTGCCTTGGGAAAGCCCAGTGGTTTGATTTGAGGGCATCTAGACTTTAGAGCAAGAAGGGGCCCCAGAAACTACCCAAGCCCATGTAGAAGGACGGAGCAAGGCCCAGGGAAGTAACAGGAGTTGCCTGGGACTCAAATTCCCAGCTCCCAGTGCCCTGATCTTCTCTCTGGGGTGGTCTGGCCCCACCTGGGCTCTCCCCTAACCCTCGTCCTCATGCCTGCCTTGCCTGATGATGGCCAGGGTAGCCTTTCCCGAATGACGATGGTATTGGCTCAGATTAAGGGCAACTAGCTGGCTCTTGGCTTTTCCTTTTTATATAACAACTAATCTCCTTCTAATCAGCCATTATTAAATTATATCCCATTTTTAATTCATTCACAGATCACAGTTGGGACAGCTGGATGGATAATTGGGGAGAGATAATTTATGTAAATAAGGAGCAGCAGAAGGTAGGAGAGAGGGAGGCTGAGGGCCAAAGGGGGCCCCTCCTGTGCCCAGGCTGGGGAGGGGGCAGTGACCTGGCCTGGCCTGCCCTGGAAACAGGAGGCTGGGGACACTGGGGGGATTGGGGCCTGTAATGGAACCTCAGTGTTCCTGACTGGTTGTCCATTAGCATCGCCTTGAATGCTTCTGGCAAATGGGAAGCCCATTACCTTTTGGGGGGTGGGCATCTCTCAGACATCAGCTCTCATTGAAGTGGATCCTGAAAAGCAGTAGAATACCGCAAAGAATTCTGGAGTCAGAGCTGTGTCTGATTCCAGCTCCACCACTTCATAGCTGCCTTTTGTTTTTTTGGGGTTTTTTGGCAGTCCCACATGGCTTGTGGGATCTTAGTTCCCTGACCAGGGGTCAAACCCATTACCTCAGCAGTGAAAGTGCAGAGACTTAACCACTGGACCGCCAGGGAATTCCCAGCTGTCTCTTAACTTTAGTTTCCAAACTGCAAAATGGGGGCATGGATAGTACCTGCCTCATGAGGGGATGGAGAGGCTTAACCTAGCCTACAGGAAGAGCCCAATACCCAGTGTACATAGTGGCTCCTATCACTAGTGTGAGGACAGGGTACCTGAGTCATATCTACCTCCCTCTAACATCTGCCCCCAGGCCATGGAGCTGCCTTCTGGTAACAGAATACATCCACTCCCCTTGCATAGCTGACATATCCATCCCACTGATGGTAATTACATCAGCAACTGACACCTTGGGGGTTTCCCTTGTGCCAGGTGCTGCACTAAATACTTGCTATTATATGGCATCTCACCGTATCATCAGATCAACACCATTTTACAGATGAAAACACCGTGGACCCAAGCTCTCACCTGACGATTCCTTCAACAGAAACTAAAACAGAAGCCTGCTTAGGAAGGGCAAGGAGGCTCACAGAACCTGGAGCCCAGCTGGAGGCCATTTTGGGAAGGTGGCTTAGGGACTGGCAGACAGGGGCAGGGCTGGCAGGGGAGGCAGGTGGAGGAGGTCGGACCTCCACAGGAATTGGGCATGGGTGGGCACAGGCGGCTGATAGGGGCTGAGGGGGTGAGGTCTGCAGGAGACTGAGGTTGGCAGGGGTCCATGGTAGGGCCTTGGACCATTCCCAGAGGGAGGCAGGGGATTAGGGAGCGTTAGGGAGGGTGGTCCCAGAGGGTCCAGGAGAGTAATGGGATTAGCCCTCAGGCAGTGAGTGAAAGTTCTTAGCGTGTGGGGTCTCTGGCCTCCCACCAGAGGCTGCAGCTGTCACCCATCCACAGGAGAGAGTCACCAGCATCTGTACCCCCTCCCCCCTTGGGGCAGGCTGGCACCCTCCGCCCCCAACAGGCTCTCCTGCTGTGTTCATCTGTCAAGGGGCTGGCCTCCCATTGTAGCCTCCTGCCTACCCTTGGCAGACTGGGCCACCCCCACACAGTGTATATACCCTACCTAGCGCTGCCCTGTACCTCGGTTTCCCCACCTGGATAGAAGGCTACAGTGAGGGGGTTTGAGACCCTTTGAGGGAGAACCCCTGAAGCAAGGAGGTCAGAACCAGGTCCCCTGGGCATCTCGTTCTGCCAAACGTTAGCTGTGTCACCCTGGGCGTGACTGTAACCCTCTTTGGGTCCTAATTTATAAAATGGGAGCCGAAGCACAGGAGGGTTTTCAGAGGGTTGTGTAGGGGGGCTGAGCATGGTCCCCTCGGTGAAGTTCAGGGTGCTGGGCACCTGCACGAGGTCGGGGCGGCAGAGGGCAGCGGGCTTGAGGCCTGAGGACTGGAAGGGGCCCGGGCTCGCCGGAGCCTCGCCTGGCGAAGTCTGATCTGCGGTGAAGGGCCGGGCCTGGGAGGAACGGCCGGGCGCCGTGGGGCCGCTCGCGGCTCCCTCTAGTGGTGAAGGCGCGGATAGCCCTGGGAAGGGCGCCGACGCAGGAGGCAGCGCTGGGGTCGCGGGGGTCCTGTGAGCCCACGCCCAGTCCGCCTTTCTAGGAAGCATCAAGGGGAGGGATGCCAAGGGTCCTAAGAGGCTTCCCCTGCTAACCAGTGCCTGACATCCATCGTTAGAGAGTCTTTCCTTCAGCTTGTATGTCAGCCTGTTAAAATGAAATTACCTCCCAGGACGGAAGACACGGCTGGACGTCTTACCCACTGCTGACCCAGCAGACCCCGGAGGTATTCGCCCAGTGTGGGCAGCGAGCGCCAACCAGCCCGGTGCCTGCGTGGGGCTTGGAAGAACCTGAGGTGAGAGTCTGTGACCGGGCACGAGTCACACCTTTTCTAGCCTCAGCTGCCCCCTGGTAAACTGACAGAGTGGGACTAGGCCAGTGGTTCCACCATTTTTATCTCAAACAACCCTTTGAAAATGTAAAACAATTCTCATATTCCCTCAGGGAAGTAGTTTTACTTCCCTCGTTTGACTAAGGAACCTACATAATGACCCAGCACTATTAGGCAGTCAGTAAGGCTTTTGCATGAAGTGATACTTTGTTAATCTCAACATCTGTATGTTTTTAAATTATTTTAAAATAAACATTTTTAGAACAGGTTTAAACGTGCAGAAAAGTTGTGAAGATTGTACAGAGCTCTCATAAACCCCACATCCAAATGTCCCCATTATCAACATCTGACATTAGTATGGTGTACCTTTTTTGTTTTGTTTTGTTTTGTTGCTGCGCTGCACGGCTTGTGGGATCTCAGTTCCACGACTAGGGATTGAACCCCGCCTGGCATTAAAAGCCCGGAATCCTAACCACTAGGCCACCAGGGAGCTCCCTAGTATGGTAAACTTGTTAATGAACCAAGACTGATACTTTAATAGCTAAAGTCTCTGCTTTATTCATATTTCCTTAGTTTTCACTTTATATCTTTTTTCTGTGCCAGAAGATCATAGGACATCAAGTCATCATGTCTCGTTAGCCTCCTTTTGGCTGTGATGATTTTGTATAACTTAAAAAAAAAAAAGTACACGTTCAGGCAATGGAATATTATGGGGCTGTTATTACATATTTTGAGCTGAAACAATCTCCAAGACAATATTAGTATGAAAAGGAAGCTGCAGAACCGTATATTTTACTGCCCCTTGTGAAAGAGAAAAGATGTGTATATAAAATGGAAGGGTATCTGAAAAACTGGTTGCTGGTTGATTGTGGGAAAGGAAATCAGAAGGCTGGAGAACAGGGGTGTGAGGGAAGCCTACGTTTTATTCTCTATCCCTTTGTATTTGTTTGGTTTTAAAACTGTGTTTATGTAATATCTAGCGTGATAAACATGAATGTAAACATTAAACATAACAGTACGTACAGGTGTAATGTTTTCACTGTCTCTCTCACACACTGGGCTTCTGCATTGTTTGTGTAAGAAAACCATCTACCAGCCCCCAATTCTGTGGGAGTATCCCTGGGGTTGGGTGCTCCTGTGGCTCCGTTGGAACCACTGCCTTGGCTGGTCTGTAAGACGCCTTTCCACCTGCGTGCTGGGGCTCCCCTGGCTGCTCCAGGCCGGTATATATCAGGGTGCTTTGGGGTGGGGAACTCTCGGTGGGGTGCAGGTACAGATACCTGAACTTGCTTAAGTAAGAAAGGACCACAAGGATGTGCGGGCCTTGTGGATCTGAGATAGGGCGGGCCCCAGAACGATGGGAACCACAGCTTCTCCTGGGTGCTGCTGCTTCCTTCTCCTCCCTGCAGCCTGGCTATGATCTTCAGTCCCACGGCGACCCTTCAGCTCCCAAACTTATGTCTCCTCCACTCAAGCCCACATGGAACTCTTAGTCTCAGATCCAAATTTTCCAGTGGGATAAATGTGTCTGAGCTTAAAGCAAGTTCCTGCATCCATGTACACGTCAGTTTGTGGTAGGGAGAAACAAATTACATTCTGCACTATTTCACAAGCTTTGCTGGGCACTTGTTCCAGTCTAGGTGCTCTGGGGTACAGAAGGGAGAGAAGCAGGCCGTTCTCCGGGAAGGCAGACCACAGAATGGTATGATTTCACTGGTTTTAGGAAGGCCCACTCCCCAGATACTTCCCTTTCCTTCTGGAGCCACACAAGCAGCTTCATTTGGTTAAATTATGGATTCGATGGCTGTGGAATTCAGTTCCCCTAGGAGGGGTCAGAGTTTAGGTAAGTCTCCCCAGGGGTCCCCAAATCCCTACTAGAAAAGCCTTATTTGAAGGCCCTCTGAGATCCTGCTCTTCCTCACTGTGCAGTGAGCATCTGCTGTGGCTGGCCTCGAGTACTCAGGAAATCTCTATTGGCTGAACTCTCCATATCCTTTGCATGCCTCTGGACATTCACATATGCTGTTCCCTTCATCTGGAATACATTGCTTCTTTCAAGCCTCAGCTCCAGCTTCCCTTTCCCTGGGAGGCCTCACCTGCCCAGGCCCAGACTGAGGTAGCATACATCTGCCCCCCCCGCACCCGCCCACCATCCCCACTTCCATCCCAGGGCACAGACCTGATCTCTCCTCGTGGACAGGAGTCAGAAGTACGGGCACCCGCATCCGGCTTTGCCACTTCTGCCAGCATACCGTAGGTACATAATAAATCCTAGCTCCCTTCTGTCCTCACATCTCTAGTGCATACATTAATGATTTGTGTTTATCCAACCATCTCCCCTTTACACTGCGAGCTTTAATTAGTAGGCACAATAAATGTTTGCTAAATGACTGAGTGATTTAAACAGCGAGAGGGAAGATACTTCCAAGCTTTCAGATGCGAGACTGAGGACCTCCATTGCCCCAGGAGGCAGGGAGAGGGTGTGTGCCAGGATTGAGATGGGGGGTACAGATGAGAAATTTGGTGGGTTGATTACAAGGAAGGTTGGAGTGGGGGAGGGGACAGACCAGGCCTGTGTGTGGAGGCATTTGACCATCAGTGGGGGCAAAGATCTACCCAGCCAGCCCCCAGCCTCACCCTGCCCTGTGCTAGGGAAAGTGGGTACCGGTTCAGCCTCCAGGACCATGGCCAGGGCGTGAGTTCAGTGCCTGGGGGCTGCCGGGAGACAACTTCTTCTCTAGGCTCTGCAGCCCCAAGACCCAAGGGGAGAGGGGTCCTTATGTGCTCTCTTCTTCCTGGTCGCTAGTCAGAGACTTGTGGTCCCCTCAGCTGAGCTCCATGGGGCACCCAGGGCTCAGTGGATAGCCTCAAAGGTGCTGGGAGATGCGAAGGGGTGGAGAGGAGGTTGTAGCCGGGACATCTCAGAATCCAGCACCCAGCGTGTCTTCGGCAGCGCACTCACATTTATCAGGGGCGCACTGCAGCCTGGGGGCTCAGAATCTGGGGACACAGTACATAGCTTGAGCGGTTCACCCACCTCCACCGTCACTACTACAAAATCCACCGAACACTGACAGCGTGGCATGTGCTTCACAGGCACAATCTCATTTAATCCTCACAAAGGCCTGATAAGAGCTCTTAAGCAGTTATTCTCATTGTTTGCAATGATGGAAAGTGTGGCTCACAGAAGTGAAGTCACTTTCTGGGGTCACAGAGCTCACAAGTGGCAGGGCCAGGACTGGAAGCCAGGCTGCCCGGCCGCACAGGCCTGAACTCTCGGCCATGACCTGGCCTCCACTCTGCCCAGCTCTGAGCCCAGCCCCCGTCCCAGCTCCGATGAGCGCCAGGAGCTGGTCCCTTGGACCTGCCTCCGTCCCCTTCGCCAAGACCTTCCTCCGCCCGGCCACACAGCTCTCACTGCCCCACTTCCCTAAAGAAGTCCCACCTGCCTCCAAGCTCTGCACCTCCCTTCACGAAGCGCCGTCCACCCCGCTGCCCAGGAGGTCCCCGGGTCCCGGTGCCTAGGGACAGCGGTGGGCAGAGGGGCCCAGTGCTGCACGGTGGGGAGACAGGAGCGATGCACAGTGCTGATCCTAACCAAGTTTGCCAGCCCGGCTTTTCTCAGGGCTCCCACACAATGGTCTGCTTTGTGCCCACCTGCCGACAATGCTTAATTAGGCGAGGAGTTGATTAATTTGAGGTAATTGACAGCTAATTAGAGGCCCACAGGCTCATTAACTTGACATCTTGTCTTCGTGAATTGGCTGAGCAGGGTCAGGTGACGGAAGCCGTTGCTTTCTCCCTCCCCAGCCCTGAAGGCCAAGGTGATCACCTGGGGGCGGGATGGGCCGACCCAGCAGGTCAGGTGAGGCGGTCCCAAGGCCAAGAATAGAGGAAACCAAGGCACTGGTTTCCTGGTGAAGGAGGGTCAGAGAGAGGTGTGGGCCTTGACCCCAGGAAGGAGGGAGTGAGCAGGAGTGGAGGGCTCACGGGCACAGAGGCAGACACTGAAAGAGGTGGATGGCTATTAACAGGGAGAGGGGAGCACCTGGTGTCCATGCAGGGAGGAGGGGCAAGGGAGGGGGGTGTGGGGAAGCCTACTGGTTCCCCAAGAAGCCCAGGCTTTGAAGTGAGATAGACCTGGGGCTAAATCCCAGCTCTGCTACTAACTAGCTAGGTGACCATGAATGAGTTAGTTAATCACTAAGTCTCAGGCTTCTCATCTGTAAAATGGGAATAATAGTAGTTACCTCACAAGAGTGTTGCAAAGAGTCCATGAGGCATGAGACATTGAAGTAAAGGATTTAGGCCAGTACCTGGGGGCCTGGTGAATGCTCGGGCAGATGCCAACCATTCTTGGCAGCAAGAAGGACTGCCAAGAAGGAAAGGTAAGTGGGTGGGATGGGTGGTGGGGAGGCAATGGAGCACCCTCCCAAGAGAAGCCACTGTTATTCTGGAGGAGACCTGTATGCCTGGTAACTGCACTGTTGAGGTGGTGGGGAAAAGACCATTTTAAGGGGGCAATTCAGCAATATATATTACATTATATATATATATATATATATAAAATATTAGAATTAAAAATGCACATGGCCTTTGAGCAAGAAGTTCCCTCACCAGGCATCTATTCTAAGATATATCTGTACATGCACAAAGATTTAAATACAAGGATGTTTGTTTATTCCAACATAGTTTGTAGTAGCAGAAGGTTGGAAGCAACCTAAATGTCCATCATAGGCGCTGGCTAAATGAATTATGGTACATCCATACAGTGGGATAATGTGTAGCTGTGAAATCTGTATGTACCAACCTGAACAAGATCCAAGAAAAATTAAGTGGGAAAACAAGATGTAGGACAGGATGTAGCTCCCACAAGCTGGTAACCAGTAGCCTGAGAGTCAGAGGATGGGAAGAAGATGTTATTTTTCAGTGTGCTTATTTTAATTATTTTAAAATTATTTATTTTTACAATGTGCTTATTTTAAGTATGGTTTGTATTTGTTATCTTTCCAAAAAGCACTGTAAAATTAAAAAGCAATAGAACTTTTTTTCCCCAAATGAATTCTAACTTGAAATCTGAATTCATAGGCAGAGTGACTCTCGTTGAACTGGGGGTAGGGGTCCAATCCTACTTAGTTCCTTCCTTCGCTCCCGCAATGGTTCCAAGAGGGTTTGAAGATGATCAGTCTAGTGCCAAATACTTTCTATGATGATGGAAATCTACATAGCTCTGCACTGCCCAATATGGTAGTCAGTAGTCATGTGTGGCTACTGAGCTCTTTAAATGTGACTAGAGTAATGAACTGAATTTTAAGTTTTATTTATTTTTAATTTTAATTTTAATTTATTTTTAATTTAAATGGAATTTATGTGGCTAATGGCTACCTATTTGGATAGCACAGAAATCTCTTCGAGGAACCAAACAGCCCAGCCATCCCAGCCTCCATCTAAGGGAATTACCAAACCCAGAGAGACTACCATCAGCACCTAACTCCAGTTACCTATAGTATAGACACAGCCTCTTTGCTAGGAGTGGATGGTGCTAGGAAACTTGGTTATAGAGACAACTGGAGGTCTTTTCTGGCAGTATTGGAACTGCACTGGACGGAAGCAAGTCAGGGATGCCAGTAGCTTACTTGGAATGCCATTTCTTTTAGGAAAGGTCACCTGAATAAACCATGTGTCAAAAAGCACATCTTTGGCTTTGAGCTCAGTGGTCAGTTCCAGCTGGGGAGAATTATATAACACCGTAGGTGACAGGAGCCCATGGATTCAGGCATCCATTTGGCAACGGTGCACTTGAGAGCCTAAGATGTGCCAGGTTCTGGAGCAACAGGGAAGCACAGACCAGTTCCTGGCCCTGGAGCAGCCCACAGTCTTGGGACTGAATTCACAGAGCAGGGTGTAGAGAATGATGCTCCCCCACAAAAGAGTCAAGCATTGAGATGTCAGGGACCCTTGGAGCTTGACTGACAGCCCGCCCCCATAACAAAGTCACAGAGTGAGGGCCCAGACCACAGCCCCTAGGCCCTTATGCTCAGTTGCTGGTGGAGCGTGGAAGGTAGCTGCCAAAGGAACACGTTGACCATCCTCTATCCTTCCTTCTGACTCCATAGCCCGGAAGCCAGATGATTCTCCTGTTATTGCCCCAAATCACCTCCATGGGGCTGTGGTAGCTTTCATCAATTTCCCTTTAGAGGCTCAGAGGACCCTAAATTAATTTGTTTAAATTGAGGCATAGTTTACACACAGTAAAGCACATAACTATCTTTTTAAAATTAATTAATCAATTATTTATTTATTTATTTTTGGCTGTGTTGGGTCTTTGTTGCTGCATGCGGGCTTTCTTTAGTTGTGGCGAGCGGGGACTACTCTTCGTTGTGGTGCGTGGGCTTCTCATTGCGGTGGCTTCTCTTGTTGCAGAACATGGGCTCTAGGTGAGCAGGCTCAGTAGTTGTGGCTCGCAGGCTCTAGAGCGCAGGCTCAGTAGTTGTGGTGCACGGGCTTAGTTGCTCTGCAGCATGTGGGATCTTCCTGGACCAGGGCTCGAACCCGTGTCCTCTGAGGATTCTTTTTTTTTTTTTTTTTTAAGAAGATGTTGGGGGGCGCTGCCCTGGTGGCGCAGGGGTTGAGAGTCCGCCTGCCGATGCAGGGGACACGGGTTTGTATCCCGGTCCGGGAAGATCCCACATGCCGCCGAGCGGCTGGGCCCGTGAGCCATGGCCGCTGAGCCTGCGCATCCGGAGCCTGTGCTCCGCGACGGGAGAGGCCACAACAGTGAGAGGCCCGCGTACCGCAAAAAAAAAAAAAAAAAAGAAGAAAAGATGTTGGGGGTAGGAGTTTATTAATTAATTAATTTATTTTTGCTGTGTTGGGTCTTCGTTTCTGTGCGAGGGCTTTCTCTAGTTGTGGCAAGCGGGGGCCACTCTTCATCGCGGTGCGTGGGCCTCTCACTATCGCGGCCTCTCTTGTTGCGGAGGACAGGCTCCAGGTGCGCAGGCTCAGTAGTTGTGGCTCACGGGCCTAGTTGTTCCGTGGTATGTGGGATCCTCCCAGACCAGGGCTCGAACCCGTGTCCCCTGCATTAGCAGGCAGATTCTCAACCACTGCACCACCAGGGAAGCCCAGGCAGGTGGATTCTTAACCTCTACACCACCAGGGAAGTCCCAAGCACATAATTATTAAATGCACAGCCTGATGAATGTTCACACACACACTCACACATCTACTCTTGTGTAACCACTACTCAGATCAAATAGAGAATATTTCCAACACCCTAGAAGGCTCCTCGTGCCCCTTCCCAGTCAATACCCAAGGTAACCACTATTCTGACCTCTCCCACCCTAGGTTAGTTTCACCTGTTCTAGAACTTCATACAAGTGGAATCATACAGAATGCACTTCTGTGCCTGCCTTAATTGGCTCCTCATTCTTGTTAGTGAGATCCATCCATGTTATTCTGAGGCAGTACAGTAGTTTGTTCTTTATTGCCAACGGCATTCCATTGTAGGAATATATGACAATTTATGTCTTCATTCTCCTATTGATGGACATTTGGGTTTCTGCCAATTTTCGAATCATATGAATAAAGTCGCTGCCAACATTCTTGCACATCTTTTGGTGGAAGTCAGCACTCACTTCCGTTGGATGTCTCCCTGGGAGTGGAATTAACAAAGCCTGTGTATTTCTGAAGGTCACAAGGACTTGGTGACTCCACAGTCACAGCAGTGGGGCTCTGAGGTAGGGGTGGGAAGTCAGCTTTGAGAGTCCTCTTGGGAAACTATGTGCCCCCACTGGCTGTGGAGGGGAGAGTAGCTCATATCAGAAACGAAGGAGGCAGGGAGAAAGCCAAGCAAAGAACCACAACATGGTTTTCAAATCAAGGCCATATGACAATGACATCAAAAGTGTGTCTACATGAATGGAGGCTGGGAGGACAGGTGAGCCTAGGAAAACAGAAGTCTTTCTTTTGTAGGGTGGAGCAGGTATAAGGAAGAGGCAAGAACAGCTAAAGGTCCCAGAGGATTTTTGTTTAATTTACCCCATAGAAAATAAATTTCTTTTAATTTCCTCCTTGGTAACCCAAATATCATGTTTGCTTCAAACAGGCTATAAAGCTCAGTACTTGCCCACTAGAACATATCTAGCCCTGCAGAAGGCTCCCTCCACTTCCTTCCTAGCAAGTCTCCTGACACTAGTAACCACTCTTCTGATTTCTATCATCATAAACTCATCTGTGTCTATTTGTGAACTTTCTTCACATGGATTCTGACAGTTTATGTCAACATCTACTGGGCATTTAGTACGTGTCAAACACACTGCTAAGACTACCATTGCTAGTATTAGCAAGGGTACCTCGTTTGATCCTTCTAACAACTTGGTGAAGTCAATACGTTCCCCCTTTAACTGGATAATAAATCAAGTTCAACAAGGCTAAGAATCCTACCCGAGGCCACAAAGCTATCAAGTAGCAGAGCCTGGATTCAAACTACAGTGACCATCACATTAGCTGGACTGTCCTTTGTCCCAGGAAACCCCTGAGTCCCAAGCGAACTGGACGGTTAGCCACCCTAGTTCAAACCTGACTGGAGTCTTAATCATCAGGCTGGGCTCTCTTCCTTTGGCTTAAGATTTCACCAGACAGTGCCTGTGTTGTTAGCACAATCTCATGGGGAGTGTTTGTCGCAAAAAACCTCTGTGGGGCTTCCCTGGTGGCGCAGTGGTTGAGAGTCCACCTGCCGATGCAGGGGACACGGGTTCGTGCCCCGGTCCGGGAGGATCCCACATGCCACGGAGCGGCTGGGCCCGTGAGCCATGGCCGCTGAGCCTGCGCGTCCGGAGCCTGTGCTCCGCAACGGGAGAGGCCACAACAGTGAGAGGCCCACGTACCGCAAAAGAAAAGAACAAAAAAAAAAACCTCTGTGATATCAGGATTTTACCTGGTTTTCTTTGTTTCTTTTTTTGGTTTTGTTCCATTCTGAAGAAAGATTTCATTGAAAGTAGATCTGGGTTGGGTAAAAAGAAAATTATTCATATTAAAAGAGAATTCTAACATATCAATCCACCAAAGAAGTTTGTTATTTTTTGTTGTTTTTTTTTCCCCAGCATCCATGCACTGAAGAAGAATTTTAAGACAGTCCCTGACTTTAAGAAGTTTATAATTTACTTGGGGAAGTTAACAGGAAAACACAGTGAATAAAATTAGAGGGCAACTAACAGTTATAATAATCACTCACCTCTGAGTGCTTACTATGTGCCAGAGGCCTTACCTTATATATTCTATCGAATTTAATCCTCTCAATACAGCTATGAGATACGTACTGCGGTTATCCCCAGGCTTGGTGAGGTTAAGTGATTTGCTCAAGGGAAAAAAATCATTGAACTTTATGTATGTATCCTTAAGACCTTTGCACTTAATATCAGTGAGTTATACCTCCAAGCCGTGCTTATTGAATGGGAAGCCACTGAAGATGGGGGAAAATTTTCTTTCCTCTGTTTTTGAATATCCCGTTCCCAATAATTTTGGGCAAAGTTTAAAAATGTGTTTTGGCTTGTTTCATTTTAGTCATTCAGGTCAAAATGGCATTTTTAGCTTCAGTGACGAGCGCAAATAGGCACAGCGTGTGGCTGTGAAGTCAGAGCCCAGCCTTGCTGGAGGCCCAGGAGCTGACACAGGTCAATAGGCCAGAGCAACCTGCGTGGCCGCCAGGCCTGCACACACCGTTGGCCTCAGACTTCTTGCTGTAGTCAGTCCTGCCAGGAACACACCAGGGTATTTGTCCCCTGCGTCCTCAAGGCCAGCTCCTCTGTCTCTCCAACACACCCCAAACCTTACCCCTCACTCAGCCGCCTGACCCTGCCACCCATCTCTGCTTTCCAGGTTCGTGGTCCCCCACCCAGAGGCACCTCCATCATCCCTTCCTGACATGCCGACTTTCATTTTCCTAGGGCGAATCTCATTTGACAATCTCCTGCCCATATTTCTAAGCTCTCTGGGCCTTGGCGTGCTATTTCTCTGTCCTCTCTGGGGTTTGTAACAGCAATCATCTGCAGGTTTCATTAGCAGGCTGTTTACCCCTGTCTTTCAGATCATTAATGAAGATGCAAAGTGAGACACCAATTCTCCCGGCTCCCACCACGTGCCCCCTCCCATGCCCAGCGCTGCTAGAATCATTATCCTTCCTGGTGTGACAGGGTCAGAACCAAACCAATTTGCATCAGTCTTTGGTGATGTTGTGAAGTGTTGCCTGCCCTGCAATCCTCATGTTGTAACAACGGCTTCAGCTGTCTGTTCTGGAGTTCTCCCCTTCTTCTTCGGAGGGCTGATCAGGTCTGGCCGACACAGCTCTTCATGCTGAAAGCCCCAGAGCTAACGGAACGGTTAGGCAGGCTTCAGAGCTGCACATGGCTGACACTTTCCCTTTGTTCTGCACCCTGAGCTGGACGGAAAATAGCACCTCTTTGGGAAACAGGATGGACAAGTGCACATACTGGCGAAGTGGAGGAGGGAGTGGGTGTGGCAGGCACAAAATTTTTCTTTCTCATCATGACATCTATTTCTGCTGAAGGAAAACGAGGAGCAAGACTCCTTTGGACCCTCCAAGGCCTAATCAGATGCCTGGGCTTGTATATTCCCACCTCCTGAGGCTCAGATGAATGAGTCATTCCTCAGAGACAAAGTCCATTCTTCTCCGTGATTTTTGTATGTCCTCTGGCCCTGATGCTTTCATCTTTTCTTTATCAGTTCCATGACTCTGTATCTCATCTTGCAGAGAAACTGACTATATACACACTTGTCTGCCCATAAAGGTGAGAACCACCTACACATCCCTTGAGTCCCTCAGATCCCAGCTTGCAGGAAAGACACTTCATTCCCTTTCTCGATGGTGCAGTTCCTCTGTCTGGCTGTCTGTGATGAAAATATGGGTGTCACTCCAGGCTCTGTCCTGATCCATGCCTACTCCTGTGACCCCTACGTCATCTTTTTTTCCTTCTCTCCCCGTTGGGAAGGGGAAAGTGAGCAGGAAGAAAGCAGAGAATGAAACTCTCACAAACACAATAGATGAAGTAGTATTTTACATGCCCCAGCATTCAAATTTTAGGGGAAATTCAGCCTAAAGAGTCTACAGCAAAATTAGGTGGATATATTTTTCTCAGTGTAGGGATGGACTGAGGACAAAGTTATTTTGCAACTTTGACCAAACACCTACTGAGTGAAGATTTTTCTGTTCCAGAGCAAAGGCTCTATGGAGTAATGAGGAGGGATGGGCCATGGGACCGGGTACGGTTAGGGAACAAGTAGTTTTTATCCACGTTACATGTGATGGAGTAGAGAGTCTAGGGCAGGGCTGGATGCTTTAGGTGCTCAGTAAATACTTAAAAGGTTTACAGATTGACATTTTCAAACACAAGATCTAACGTCATTACAATGAACTGAGTGTGTGTGTGTGTGTGTGTGTGTGTGTGTGCACGCACACATTCATGTCGATAGGCTGGGCTGATAGGGCATTTTAAGACTTGTATATCTATACACCCAGCTCCAGAGGTTTTTTTCTTCCTGTATTATGGAAGCAACACATGCTTCTGTACAGAGTTTGGAAAATGTAGAGGAAAATGAAAATTACCCATAATCCTCCAACCAGGCAGCAAGCACTGTTACCACCTTGGTCTATTTCCTTCCCCACATACTGGAGATCGTGCTGCATTTATAATTTTTAGTAATCCTTCTATTTTTATCATCTTGCGATTTTCACTTACTCTCATGACAAATCATTTCTCCCGTGACACTGTAACCTCTCTGCAAACCTACCAAGTGGCTGCACAATAGTTCACTATGTGGACGCACCATAATATACTCAATAGTTACAGGTTTGAAGGACCTTTGGGCCAGTTGGTTCGGGTAAGCAGGGCTGATGACAGCAGTGAGATGACGGAGGCAGCAACAGCAGAGACAGATGGAGGGATCAGGAGCCAAGGAAGAAGTTCTCGGGAGCCTGCTTTCCCACGAGCCACCCTAGTCCTCAGAGACCACTTCTGGTTCTGACCCTTGCATACCCTCCTGGCCCTGCCCCGGGCTTTGCCAGTGGCCGCAGCCAGTGTTTCTCATTTCCACTCCGTCTCAAGTCACTGACTTTTCCAACTTGACTCTTCTCAGCTGCTCCTTTGTGTGGAGCTGTTGGCTTGGGCTGGCTCGGCTGCATCTGGGAAGGTCCTGGGATGTGACCTTTAGCCCTGCTTGACCCTGAGGCCTCGGGCTGTGGAGTCAGGCCAGGCTGTTCTCCATAGACTCCCAGAGAGAAAGAAGCTGAGAAGAGGCTGCCCGGGGACCCCAGGCCCAAGTGGACCTCGCTCAGCCCTGGAAAGGGAGCAACTGGAATAGGGGTGGAGGGTTGGGGGCAGGGGTGGGCAGGACAGAGCAAAACAGGGAGGAGTATTCCTGTGCACTGACTAGAACACCAGGGATGCTTAGAATATATTAGGACCACCAAGACTAGCGAGGCACGAGGACTCAAGGCTTATGCCAAGCTCAACATCAGCTCAGAAACCTGTCAACGTCACAAAGAATACCTTTCCCTCCCTTGCTTATCAGCAGCAAATGGTCTTCAATGGCCATTGTCTGTGCAGTCAGCAGTGGTATTTGCTGTGTGTCCATACCAGCACAGTCTGCCTCAGAGGGCGGAAGGGTGGGGGCAGGAGAAGTAGTCAGTAAACTGTCGGTTCTCCTGAAGAGGTGAGAAACGGGTTTTTGGCTTAACTGACTATTCAAGGTAATCAAAAGTTATCATATTTTCCCTTTAAGGATTATCAATTTTTAACAACTATGAGTATAATAAAAAATTAAATATGGGTAAGATATGCCATGCACTGTTCTAAACACTTGCAAGTACTAATTTAATCTCCACAGTAACCGTACGAGTTAGGTGCATTGGACCCATTCCATAAATGGGTAAACTAAGGCACAGAGAGGTTAAGCAATTTACCCAAAGTCACATAGCTAGCAGATGGCAGAAACAAGATTTGGACCCAGGCAGCCTGACATCAGGGTCTTGCTCTTATCCATGATGCTAGGCTGCTTCTTTAAAACGGAAGAGGTCCTGAGGACACTGAGGCTCAGAGATAAGTGACTTGCACAAGCCCATCCTTCCTCTCCCTCAAATCCAAGCTCTTACTATACCTTAGACCAGCAACACGGCTACGAACACTGAGTATCATGGCAGTTCATCCTTTCTTTCAACAAATCCTTATTAAGCACCTATTATGTGCCAGATACTGTTGTGAGTTCTGTTTACAACCAAAGAAACTATAGGAGACTGAACAAATTTGGATCAATTCTTTGACATCTCTCAAAAGTTATTTAAACAGTCAAATCTTATTACCTCTCCGTGTCTTGGACAGAGAAGATGGAAAAACAACAAAGCAACTTTGATTACTTGGGTTTTCTGGCTCCTTGGATTCTAGATAATTGAGTGTTTTCTGGGTTTGGAGGTCACTTTCAGAAGAATCAAGTACAGATCAAAACACAAAGCAGAGGGCAGGATAAAGATGAAAACGTGTATGAGTCCAACTCAGCTCAGAGCTTGAGTTTAACTGAGATTCCAGCTGCCACTCTCCTCTGCATTCGTTTGTCCCTGACCAAGTTCATGGCTATATCACCCCCAGTAATCCCTGTAATGGGCTGTAATCCTGGGGGGAGCTGTTTCTGTTTATTAAATGGCCAACCTCTGAGCCACATGGAGTATGGCCAGTTGTGGCTTCTTGCCCTGGCAGCTGATGGGCCACTTTTCTGTTTTAAAAACCAGGAATCTTCCAGGATAGAGAATGGAGATAGCAGGCAGGGGGTGGGGAAGAGGTGATGGGTGCTGGAAGCGAGGTCCCCTTCCAGGTCATGAGCTCTTTGAGAGCAGAATTCACGCGCGTGCTGTGGGTTTGCTATCCTTGAGATCGTAACTACAGTTGAATAGGGCTTCGATGTCGTTCCAGGGATGGTGCCATAGTTATAGCTGCCCGTGATGCCACCATTGTGGACCACTGAGGCGGGACGAGGAGATCAAATGGGGACAAAAGGCAGAAGGTGGGGAATGAACAAGGCAGAGTGGCTATCCCCTGAGGGTCAGGAATTCTCAGTGCTTCAGCCCCAGCTCAGGGACCAGGCGGCACCCAGGGCAGTTCTCTCAAGCCAACTACTTCTTCCCTCTCTGCCCTCAGCCCCAGTGTCTACTTCTTGGAGTTGGGGAAAGACTGCAGCAGCTGCTTGTTTAGAGACCTTGTCCCCTCACTGTGCACCTCCCCCCGCATCTGTCTTCTGGTTAGAGTTGTGTGAAGCGGAAGACAATTTGGGGCTTATTAGTGTCCCAGGGAGACATGTAACTTGTGTTGCTGGGACCCAAACAGCAAGAGTCTTAGCAGCAAACTCCAGCCGAGAAAAGACTGAGGAATTGTCTCACCTAATTATGGGGAATGGCCCTCTTTGTGTTTGCGATTCGGTACGGTTGTCCGATCGCTTTTGATCGCTTTTCTCCATTTGCTGGCTCAGGCTATGCTGGAATTGTGCTAATTAGGAGAGAAATGGACAGAGTGATCCTGTCAGCCCTGGTTACTGGTGGAGACAAAGCGGAATATTATTCTGAGGCAATGTTTTGTGAGGGCCCTTCTTCCAGCTCTCATTAGGAGGAAGGGGCCCACAGGAGGGGACGGTTCCAAATGCCTGGCCCGTCTAATGGAGCATTGCAGTGTTCATGTGCTAATTAACAGGCTCTGCCGGCATTCGGGAGCCTCACGGTGCACCTGGTGCCACCTGAAGTCCCCAACCACTGCTGCTCGGGAAGAAAGTGTTGGGCACAGGGTGGGAAGGCCGGTGGCCTCTTTAAGCAGAGTCAGGGACACATCCCCAAAGTGCCCCAGAGCCTAAAGAGATAGGAAAAGTCAGTTACTGGCCAGTCAGAACTTCATGCACTGGGAGAGACCACTCATTGCCCACTCTTTGGGGCTGGGGGGGGTACAAGGTCCTCTGGTGAAATGAAGCCCATGCAAGGGCAGGTAGTCCTGTAGTTCTCAAAGGATGAAGGAAACAGAAACTGCAGAACATAACCAGATGCTTGGAGATGGAGTTTGTGCAGAAGTTGAGAGCTGGTATGAAACCCTGTTATCTGATCTCTGGGACCATCACCGTGGCCCATTGCCCATTTCCTCCCTTCCTGCTCTGCATTTACCTTCCTGTGATGCCTTAATCCTGGAGGAAACAGAAGGGACCAGAGCATCCCACTGAAAATGAAATTCTTTGGCTTTATTATAAAGCCCTTATGGAAGTCCAAACACCCTTCGGAAGCCACAGGGGCAATGGAATGGCTTTCACCAGCTTCGTTTTCACTGCCCTGATTTGGATGAGTTCAGAAGACAGAGGAGCTAAAATAACCTGCAGCCAGGGCTTCCCTGGTGGTGCAGTGGTTGAGAGTCCGCCTACCGATGCAGGGGACGCGGGTTCGTGCCCTGGTCCGGGAGGATCCCACATGCCGTGGAGCGGCTGGGCCCGTGAGCCATGGCCGCTGGGCCTGAGCATCCGGAGCCTGTGCTCCACAACGGGGGAGGCCGCAGCAGTGAGAGGCCCGCGTACCGCAAAAAAAAAAAAAAAAAAAAAACCTGCAGCCAGAGGACCAAAAACAAGAAGCAGTTAGCAGCTGTCCATTTAAAAAAATACAATCGGTAGGTAACAAAAAGATAAATTAATGATAGCATTTTGATATCAACGCAATTGATAGCCTGTGAACTTCTACTGCTCCAACAATGAAAAGAAAGCCAAGCAAATCAGCTGAGGCCTGAAACCTGAGAGACAGAAGAGCGCAAGAAGCAATGAGACCGTTGGTGAGAACAGCTTAGAATAAGAATTTGAACATGTGCCTCCAGGCACCAGTGCTGTGCTTCTCGGGACTGGTGTTGCTCACGGGCAACAGATGCGAGGCATGGATGGTATCTGGAACAGCAAAAGAAAAGAGAAGACAAACCTGTAGGCAAATGATACTTATTTATGCAAAAAATCATCTCTAAAGATTTAGAGCAGCATATCTGTCATGCTGTACCTTTTCAGTCAATCAACCAGCCATGCTTTTCTAGATCAGAGAAATCTACTGTCCACCCAGATGTCTTCTTGGGAAACAATGCTGAATCAATGATGCTAAGCAATTTGCTTTCCTTAAACGGGAATGTTTTTTCTAAAAGGGCATGCTCTGGTCTGGAGCAGGTAAACTATCAGTGGGTGAAAGCAGTAGTACTGATTAGCACTTCCTCTTTAGTTCCTGAACAGAGTTGTAAAGAAATGCTTACTAACGGTTTTCTCAGGTGGCAGAGAAATATTTGTTTTTGATCTGTCATGTTTAACTGGAAGCACGCAAACAGGTAGGTCATGAACCCCCAGTTCAAAGAAGACACTGACAAAGAACTAGATGTGTGGGAGACAGCCACAATCTCAGAGAGCAGATAATTTAGCGGGGCAATTAAGACATGTACTCAGATGACTTAAATATAAGGTGGGGCTTCCCTGGTGGCGCAGTGGTTGAGAGTCCGCCTGCCGATGCAGGGGACACGGGTTCGTGCCCCGGTCTGGGAAGATCCTACATGCCGCGGAGCGGCTGGGCCCGTGAGCCATGGCCGCTGAGCCTGCGCGTCCAGAGCCTGTGCTCCGCAACGGGAGAGGCCACGACAGTGAGAGGCCCGCGTACAGCAAAAAAAAAAAAAATAAGGTGGATTGTAGTAATAAGGGTCATAAGGAGGTATACATAAATGCTGTAGGAATGGAGGGGAAGGATTATGTCCAGCATGGATCATGCGGGGTTTACAGAAAGGATAGGTTGATGTGTAGGAAAAGGAAGCAAGACTTTCTAGGAACTCAATGGCAGGAACAAAGGCATGTAAGTGAGGAACTGGGAACTGTTCGGATGAACTGGAACAGAGACTTCATATACTGGAGAGAAAGGAAACCAAACTTGAGGGTTGATTAGGACTAGATGTAGAGAGTTTTAAATGCCAGGATGATGCATCTAGACTTTATTAGTAGAGGAGGCGAGGTATTAAAGATTTTTAAACACTGTTTAGGGAGTTGAGCAGTAATGAGCTGGGTGGCTGGTAGGACAGAGTGGCAGCTAGAGACCATGCAGTAGATGACCATAAAGCCCCACACCACCCACTGTGATATTAAAGGGAAGATAGTGGGTCATCTGCCATTATAGTTGTGCTTTCTGACGAGGTCTGTGCTTTAAATGTGCAAGTTGGCCTTTTGAGGAAAAACTCACTCTCCTATAAAAGGGAATATTTATTATGATGACATAGACACCACCATATACAAAGTACAGTCCTCTAACACCCTGAAATACATACATGCACACATTGTACATAAATTTATATTATCAATATAAAAATACATCATTAACATCTCTAAGGACGGCAAATACAAAACCAATAAATATCACAATTCTAAAACATCTACTTACATTAAGTGCTGGTGAATAAGATGACAGTAAAAGGAAGAGGCCAAAGCAGACCATAAAACCAACTACATAGCTTCAGTTTACAGACTGGAGTTGGTTTGGGGGAGGTATCCCAACGTTCTCCATATGTTTCTCAATTTCCCCAAGCACTTAGAAGTGCCTGACGTCATCAACTCTCAAAAACAGAGCAAAGTTAGAATTTGACATTATGGCACTAGTTTTTGCACACCCCCCTTTCTCTCTCTCTCCCCATCTTTCACACTCTTTAACCGCATTTAAGATAAACGAATGTCAATAATAAGCTTTACTTAAAATCAAAGCCTCTATAGCCTAACCTTCTATATAGCACCCAAGCAGAATGTTTTCCTTCTCATACTCTCCTTTATGTCTTGTGTTAAATTCCACCCCACTTATCAATAGGTAAAATTGCATGGATGGTCAAATGGTGCAAATCAGAGAAAAATCCAACCTTAACTCTAGCATGGGAAACAAGGCAGAAGTGTCAGAAAATGGTTAATGAACCAGCTATTAAACTGAATAGTTTTGTGCCCTAGAAGACACTCAGGACCAAAACCTTGACCACAACATTCCTTGTGTCCAAACACCAACACACTACTGCCACATGGATGCTTTTTTCATAAAGTTTAGGAAACCCCCTGTACTTCTACAAACAACAGAAGCCGGGGGCTGGTTTATAAGACAAAATAAGGAGAGCATGTATAATCAATTTTACCCACGGGCTAGATCTTCAGGTTTTAACATAGAGACAGATAACTGGCAAAGAGCTCCATAAGAGTTGTAAAGTCAGGAAATTCTCTTTTTCTTGTGTGTGTGTGTGTTTCTGTCACATGGGTGGAATATCTAATCTGTGCTGTGAGATGGGACAAGGGGGGCAAAACATTGCCACCATTCCATAGCACATTCCTTTAAGGTCAAGTAGAGTTTCTAGTTTTTAATCAAATGGGAACTCCTGCAAGCAGTCCCCTTCTCCTATCTTTCAGGCCACACTGACTTTCTCACTTGAATCTGTAACAGATTAACTAGAACTCAAAAGTCCTTTCTGTCACCTTTAAGTTGGTCTGGAGGTCTAGAACCCAATGCAACCCTACATATGCCTTTCACTGTACAAGCTAATCCCAGGAGGGACCTGATTCACAGGGATCCCCTTCCCTGGAGTCAGACTGATGGCAGGGTCTGGGAGGTGGGGAATGGAAGGCATTGGGGGATGGGACTCTCTTGAGAGATGTAGAATTTTAAAAGCATTTCTCCAGCTGGGGATTCCTGGAACCTAGTATACAGTGGTGAGCTTGCAGGCCAAGTTGCATGGTCTGGTCCAGAATCTAATTGGTCTCTGGTCTCCTTGCATCATAAACACCTCCTAAGAGATCAAGTACAATTCAAAAGAACTTGTCCCATCAACACGTCTCAACTGACTTTGCTATCACTGAATCAAATCAACTGTAAGATGCTGGAGCTCCAGAATCATTTCCTGAAACGAGAAAGCGGGACTTTGACCTTTAAGAATGATATACCTTCTGGTGTTACCAACATCCGAGGCTGAGACGGTCACAGTCTAGAAGCTGAATGAATAACTGCACCACTGATCCTTGGGTAGAGCAGATTCTTCTCTTGCCGCCGAATGTCCTCAGAAGCGCAGAGTGCCAGGAGCAGGGGAGAGGGTCAGTCCTGGAGGTGCACCCTCCGGCCTCTGGGCAGGAAGCAGTGAGGTGCGCGTCATAAGAACTGCACTGGGAGGGAAGCACAGTTCCAGTCCCCAGGGCATCCTGTCCACAAGCAGCTGCTACTTCTTGGGCTTCTCTAGAATGTTGAGGAATTTCCCCCGTGTCATCTCTCTGGCTGGAATCACAAAGCAAATTAAATGAAGACCTAAAATCTGAAAAAGCGTTCACAGGAAGACTTAATTTAAGAATGCAGATTGATTTAACTTGTATACAAAGTTGCTACCATAACAGATTCAATCTCTACTAACCTCCAAAATGGGAGAAAAACAAACCACTATGACAACAAACTGTACAAAACTGTTCTGAAGTTGGTAATTACTACAACACGCAAGCCAGCTGGGGAAACCTTTATCATTTACCCTTGGGTTAGCTCTTGGAGGCTAAAAATCCAACCAAGATTAGATTAGAGTCTTTTCTGGATTGTTGGTCTCTGGACATTTATAATCTCAAATCAAAATTAGAGATCATTTACCCCATCTCTCAGCAGTGGTAGTCCCTGGATACTGTAATGTAACAGGGTTTATATTCCCTCAGTGCAGTTCATCTGTGGATGGAGTAATAAAGTAGGGTGTATAGAGCTTTGGTCTTCTCTTGGCATTGTCAGTCCTTAGATATTTAATATAGCCAGGCAAGGTTTATGTGTCTTTCTCTCACTTTCAGCACCATCAATATTTGAATGCTGTAGTTACAAGAGGGTTTATACAGCTACTTTCCTACATATGAGGCTCTGAAATGAAAGTAAAACATTTCTCAGTTACAAGACCCACTCCAGAAGCCCCCCATTTTAGCTCTGTCAAGCAAATCCTCAAAAATTGTACGTGGCATAACCCCCTTTATCCTCCCCACAAGATGATCTTTTTATGTCTCTTAAATGGATGTAACAGTGCTGAAAGTTTCCGATGGCTGGCCTCGGGGCTGGAAGTCTTCTGGAACCATGCAGTGAACACACAGCAGGCTATGGTGCCCTGTGGCTTCCAAGGACATGTCTCCATCTTGGCCAAAGGAGTGAGGTGGCTAGGGAGGCACCTGCAGGGGTGAGAAGGACTTTCACCCTAGCCTCCTTGCTTCCTTTCCCCGGTGCAGAGCAAATGGTGCTAGATGAATGAGTTCCCACTCCCCCACCCCACCATCTACATTTAATAGTTCTTGGTTTATTTGTACAAGGAAGAAATAAAACAATACAAACTTTGTAACCAGGAAAGCTTTTGGTAACTGCAGTCTATACATTCCCCATCTTTCACAAGTTCCAAAGCTCCAACAAAGGGAAAAGAAATCCCATTAACTAGGAATGGAAGCCCCAGAGTTGGGCTTGTCTCACGTGCCCTCAACCGTACCCTGGCCCAAATCAAAATGACCATTCCTTCCTTAGAGGGTTTACGCCAAATCCCATACATACAAAGTTCCTATAAGACTTGCAATTACTTGTTGATATACTTGTCTTCCTCCATGGAAGTCGAAGAACTGAGGGCAGAGATTGTGTTTTATTATTCTTTTTATCACCAGCACCTAGCATAGTGCTGGACCCGGTATCTGCTGAATAAATGTTGGCTGGATGAATGGTAATATACAAAAGAACTAGAACCAAGTAGGAACACAGTGTAGTTAAGTTTCCTTCCATTTCACAGACAAACAATAGACTTGTTAGTGACCCTCATTGCTCCATTCTCTACATCGTGGGATTCTTTTAAAATTTACCTTGCTTATTCGGCAAGAAAAGTCATTTCCCTTGATGGAAGTAGTGCCAGATTCATGGAGAGATCCAGGGACAAGGACTAACTACTCTAGAAGAAATCCAAACACGTATTTTATTGCCCAGGGGAGGGAGCATGGATTTCTTTCAGAGAACACAGGATCTGAATGCAGTTTAAGTTCCAACTCTAATATTTATCAGCTGGGCGAGACCTTGAGTTGGGAAAGATCTCTGCGCCTCAGTTTCTTCATCTGTAAAATGAGTAGCATATTAATGCCACCTGCCCCGCCCTCTTGGGTATTCAGCCATGATCATGCTTGGTATAGTGGTATTATTAACACAGCGCCTTTCAGAGGAGGGTAAGTAGTCTATTGCTTCTCTTTTTTTTTTTTTTTTTTGCGGTACGCAGGCCTCTCACTGTTGTGGCCTCTCCCATTGCGGAGCACAGGCTCTGGACGCGCAGGCCCAGCGGCCATGGCTCACGGGCCCAGCCACTCTGCGGCATGTGGGATCCTCCCAGACCGGGGCACGAACCCGTGTCCCCTGCATCGGCAGGCGGACTCTCAACCACTGCGCCACCAGGGAAGCCCTCTATTGCTTCTCTTGCATGCAGTATTTCCTAAGTGAATAAGTGAATGAATTGTGATAAGGGAGGCTAGCAATCTCGAAAATCCCATTCCTTGGAATCTTTTCCCTCAGCCTGATCTATAGGAATTGACTTATACTTTTGGCCAGAGTGGGTTGCATCATTTATTCCTACTTGGATAGGTTTTCTGCCTACTCTCCAGTGCTTATTAATGAATTTAAACACGGTATCAAATGATCCTGCAAAGTGGCGAAGCAGGTGCTCTGGAAATCAGACTTGGGTAATACAATACTCGGCTGGGTAGAACAGAGCCCTGTTCCAAAAATCCTGGGCCAGGAGCACTGTACTGATTTTACTAATTATTTCTGCCTACTGTCTTTCATGTCCCACAATTCTTTGCTCTTTTTTTCCCCAAATGGGAGAATGACCAATATTTTAAGACTTAAAATTTTACAAGACCCAATCTATTCGAGGGATCAAAAGGATTTAAAAGGAAAAAAAAAAGGATATTCCAAAGTCTCTCAGTGGCAAGCTCTCCTTGAATTTAACCAATCCTTTTTAACAACCCCCCTTCCACTCAGTCATTCCTCCCCCTTCAACCTAATCTAAGTACACAGTGCTGCAGCAAACCACTGTAAAAGTAGAAGGAATTCAAAAGACATCATCTTTTACGTGGGAGGGGAGAAAGTTTTCCTACTCGCTGGTCCTATATAGGAGATATATGAATTTGTGACATAGCTAGCTGCTCCCTAAAAGAGGGCTGTGCCCTATAAATCACATCCTAAGCACCAACCCCTTTTTGTGCACAGAGAAATTGCTGTGGGTCAGGGGCTGTTCCAGAGCACATGCCCTCCTGTTCACTTGTCATCAGAGATGTTAACATCTCTGATTAATTCATATACCCCTTATATTATTCCTCATCTCTTTATCCTTGGCTCTCCCGTTCTACTGCAATGTAAAGATTCTTACCGACCTGCTATAGTAATCAGCACCCGCTAACTACACCCCCCCCAAACCTAGTGAAATTGTTTAGCGATGCCAACCGCGCTTTTAATTTGCAAGACATCAGACACAGAGGTAATTTATACCAACATCTGTTCGTTTTTGACTTCTGAAACAAACTCACACATGCTGCTACAAAATCCCATTAGGAGTAGGGAGACAGCCTTCTGCTACTATTCTGTATTCCTCTTCTACACAGACACACACATACACATACAGACACACACACACCCCCACACCCCTTCCAGTAGGGTTTATAATGTAAATGTGTTTTACTAAAAAACTCCCACCAAGGATTTCAAATCTCTTTGGGAAAAAACCTTTAGAGAAGTCTATGCTTGCTGACAGAGGACAGTAAGGTATTTCTATGTCCTCTTGCCTAGTTCCATCCCTTCTTCCCAACAGTTACCACTTGGTAAAATTCTTGCACTAATGACCAGGGTAAGATTACATACTCTTCAGCTTGGCACTTCCAATTCCTGCCTTCTCTCCTGGTTCTCTTTTCCCACAGTGTGTTAGAAGACCATCCTGGGGGCCATAAAATTGCCAGAGAAAGTTTTATCTGGAGCCAACACCATTTCTTAACTATTTTCTGGTTCTGGATTGATTCTCTAGGATTACAAGATTCAACAGGAAGGCAACACTGCTACCACAGTCGAATCACTAGGCTAAGAGGGATCCATTGGTCATCAGCTCCCAGTGTGTGCTCTGCAGAAGAGAAGCATGACCTCCACGTCAAGTCATTATTTACAGGCCCTCCTATGCGGGGCACAGACCATAAACTGAGAAAGCCACAGTCAAGACTCTCACCAAAGGGTGAACATGTGAACTGCTGCAGCGTGTGGGACGGGGACACATTTAAAGACAGCAAATGGATAAACTATAATCAACTTCCAGGTTGATGCAGTTTCTATCACCCTTTCATAGTTTCCCTAGGGCTGTCAGGTTCACAGGCCCTGTAAATACCTGGGTATACATTAGAGAGGTCAGGGCTGAAGGGAGGACTCCATCCTGCTTGCTGTGAAGGTGGTGTGTGCTTTAATGTAATCTCTTCTTTAGACTCTCCAATTCCTCCATCCTACATTTGCCTCTGGCTCCCTTTCCACAATGACTATCCCCAAACTGCCTTCTCTGTGGTAAATCTTCCGGTGGCTGGTTGAAAAAGATTCAGTGGTACAGACTGATTTCTCACCAGTGAGGGCATGAGGGATTACCAGAGGCACCCTGGTTAACGAGATTGGGTGCAGAATCTCTCAAGAGACCAGCCCTCTATGCCAGGGCTTTGCACCTTTCGCCCATGACATATGGGTTTCATTACAGAAAGATTTTCCAGATTATAACTTTGAGGCAATTGCCTGATAAAATTCTGCTTGGCTTTAATATAGGGAACAATGTAAAGATTAAGTAACTTTTAATGAAATGGAAGAAACTCATAGCATTTGGTTTGCAGTTCCAATGCAAACTACTTTAAATATTTATATTGTGCCTCAATATAATTAAAAACGTTAGCGAGGCGGATGGTTCTCTCATATCCTGAAAAGCAACAACAGGCTGTTCAGGAGACTCTGAGTGGCCAGGAAACAAAGGAGACAGCAGAATGCTGTGAAAAGAGCAGGGCTAGCTATTTATTTATTTGTTTGTTTGTTTGTTTGTTTGTTTTGGCTGCGCTGTGCAGCTTGCAGGACCTTAGTTCCCTGACCAGGGATTGAACCCGGGCCCCCAGCAATGGAAGCGTGGAGTCCTAACCATTGGAACACCAAGGAATTCCCAAGAGCAGGGCTTTTAGCATTGGATTCAAACCCCACCTCCTACACTGAGCCTGAACCACTGCGGGCAAGTCACCCAAGTCATCTCTCTGTGTTTCAGTCACCTCATCTGTTCAAGATGGGATTAATACAAGGGTCACACAGGCATTCTGTAAATACTAGCTACTGTATGACTCTTTCTTTCATGTCAAACAAGAAGTTTATTTAAGCAACAAGATACTTGATGGGGAAATTATCTAGGATTCATTTCGTTTAGAGTAATTTATCCCTGCTTAAAGACAGATTGCCTTACACGTAACAGCTATGTACAAAAAAGTTATAAAACTGCCCTGGGTTTTACAGTGATAAAGTGAAAAACATTAAAATTCTCCAATGGAACAAGGTATGCAAGGATTTTTTTTTTTTTTTTTTTTTGCGGTACGCGGGCCTCTCACTGTTGTGGCCTCTCCCGCTGCGGAGCACAGGCTCCGGACACGCAGGCTCAGCGACCATGGCTCACGGGCCCAGCCGCTCCGTGGCATGTGGGATCTTCCCAGACGGGGGCACGAACTCGTGTCCCCTGCACCGGAAGGCGGACTCTCAACTGCTGCACCACTAGGGAAGCCCTGCAAGGATTTTTGTTTGTTTGATTTCTGTTCAACAGTGAGAGCAAAATAACTTACTGGAATACGAAAGACAAGGGCTGAATGAGCACGCCACTAATGGAGGGAGGGGGGACTGTTACAGAACCAGAATTCCGCCCCAGTTGTTGTCAAGCAAAACATAACACTGGTCATTTAGCTTAAAAAAAAAAAAAGCCAATATGCTTGTGTACACTAGTTACTTCAACTACAATAAAGACGTGAGGGGGGCTTCCCTGGTGGTGTAGTGGTTGAGGGTCCGCCTGCTGATGCAGGGGACACGGGTTCGTGCCCCAGTCTGGGAGGATCCCACATGCCACGGAGCAGCTGGGCCTGTGGGCCATGGCCGCTGAGCCTGCGCGTCCAGAGCCTGTGCTCCACAACGGGAGAGGCCACAACAGTGAGAGGCCCGCATACCACAAAAAAAAAAAAAAAAAAAAAAAAAAAAAAAAAAAAAAAAAAAAAACAGACGTGAGGAAGGGGTATACGAAAGAATAGAGAAATCCATACTGTAGTAGTCAGGATGTGGGAGAACCAAACTGCAGTCTTCTAACTGCAAATGTCTTCTTGGTCTGTAGGAACTGAGATCTGGAGAAAAGAGCAAGTTCCCTTCATAGCAGACACCTCCTGTCTGCTGCTGGAACACACTGACGGCATCTTGGCTACTATAGTATGGATTTCTCTGTTCTTCCATGTACCCTTTTCCTCACTCCTTTACTGTACTTAAAGTCACTGGTGATGTACACGAGCATATTCCCTTTATATTTTTAAGCTAAATGACCAATGCTATGTTTTGATCGACAACAACTGGGGCAGAATGCTGCTTCCGTGACAGCGCCCCCTCCTCCATTAGTGGCATGCTCATTCAGCCCTTCTCTTTCATAATCTAGTAAGTTATTTTGCTCTCACAGTGTGTCTGTTTCATGAATTGGCTGCCTATTAAACTGGAATCTGACCTACCTCATTGACAAACCCTGTCATTCACAGTAAGCCTTTATTGGTTTACTAAGTGGCGTATGCTTAATCTTAATCTGTGCACCACAGAACTGTCCTGCCCCGCCACCTTCAAATTAATATGATCATTGTTCTTAGCCTTGACTCCTTCCTTGGGTTTTCTATCGGTCATGGGAAACAACAGAGTCTCCGCAGCTGCCATTTCACAAAAGAGAAAAGGTACCAGGTCAGTACCGAATGCACACACAAGCAGCACCAGGAGTGGCAAAAAGAGGATGAACTATTTATTTATTTATTTTTTGCGGTACGCAGGCCTCTCACTGCTGTGGCCTCTTCCCTTGCGGAGCACAGGCTCTGGACGTGCAGGCTCAGCAGCCATGGCTCACGGGCCCAGCCGCTCCGCGGCATGTGGGATCTTCCCGGACCGGGGCACGAACCCGTGTCCCCTGCATCGGCAGGCGGACTCTCAACCACTGCGCCACCAGGGAAGCCCCGAACTATTTACTTTTTAAAGGCTCTCAAATGTAAAACAAAGGGAAACATGCCTGACTTGCATCTGTGTAACATGTATACTCTGGAGGTTCAAACCTGGGTGCTAGTTAGAGGCAGCGACCTTCCTTAACTACACCAGCAGCTTCTTCTAGCAAAAAGGAGCACATAAAACCCTAGTTAGTTTGGTTTAAATCGATGTGCTAAAAGGTTATCTATTTAACTAGATTTATAGAAGGTGTTTTGTAGAAATGATGCCATTTGTTATGATTACAGTTTTGACTTTTTTAAAACAATTATTATTATTATTTTGATACGCGGGCCTCTCACTGTTGTGGCCTCTCCCGTTGCGGAACACAGGCTCCGGACGCGCAGGCTCAGCGGCCATGGCTCACGGGCTTAGCCGCTCCGTGGCATGTGGGATCTTCCCAGACTGGGGCACGAACCTGTGTCCCCTGCATCGGCAGGCGGACTCTCAACCACTGCGCCACCAGGGAAGCCCAACAATTATTTTTTAGTTGAAGGCATTCTAATTCCGCTGAGGGACCTCCTAGTCATGAGTGTGTGCTATGCAGGAGAGAAGCATGAAGGGGATGGATGAATAGTTAAGTTAGTCACGTAGAGAGCCTACCTACCATGTACTAGGTATTAGGGAAAATTCAAATAAATGAGAAGTGGCCTTTGAGATGGAGCTAGCTAGCTGTTCACAGGTACCTTGGTACATCAGAGGAGAACAAAGGAAACCAATGTGATTTACAGTGCTGATTTCTCTCTCACAGGAATGAGGAAGTTTTCCTGTCACTCCGGCATAGGGCCGGCGTACAGCAGAGCAGTTCCAGGCAGGCTGCCAGACTGAGATTCTTCACCATGCTCCAGTTCAGACCTCCACAAAAACCTATCACTAAGTGATCAATAATTCAAGTCAAGGACTAAGCACTTTATAATGCCTCTGATATGAGAGTGGCTGGGGCCGCTGTCAAGAGCAGAAGGTGCTATGAACTGAGCATGGTGTTCCTGGATGAGAACGAACTCTCTTGGGACCTCATGTGAATACTTGGTGGCCCTCAGAAAATGGTGTAATTGTAATATGGTCTACTGACCATTCTCAGTCAACTCTTGTGCGAGAGTCCACTCAAGTTAAGAGTTTATGGTAGAGGGACTTCCCTGGTGGCACAGTGGTTAAGAATCTGCCTGCCAATGCAGGGTACACAGGTTCGAGCCCTGGTCCAAGAAGATCCCACGTGCCACAGAGCAACTAAGCCCATGCACCACAACTACTGAGCCTGCACTCTAGAGCCCACGAGCCACAACTACTGAGCCCGTGTGCCACAACTACTGAAGCCCAAGTGCCTAGAGCCCGTGCACCGCAATGAAGACCCAACGCAGCCAAAAATAAATAAATTAAAAAAAAAGATTTTATGGTAGAAATCTCACTTTTCTCTAAAATATATAAAAGCAGCATTTGAAGGCAGACAGAACAGCCTTAGGCTCTTGCCCAAAATTCTTTGAGAATGAAATAGTATCTAAGAAAAAAAACAGTCTGGATGCTATATCCATGACCAAACTATCATTGACTATGAAAATCTTCATCCTAAGAATTCTCAGAAAATCCTTTTGGGGGCACACTTCCCAGATTCTCTTTCTATTGAGTGTCTTGTCTCTCTAACATGACTTTTTCTTCTAAAAGAGTGGGGTGGCTAAGAACCGTGTTCTCTCCAGTGAATTCAGGAAAAGATAATTTTATATCAAACTTTTTTTTTCAATTCATAGCAAGGGCCACTTCCAGAGAATGTTTTATCCAAGAAGTGATATAAAAAAGAAAAGCCAGGACTCAATGTACAGTTATATGCATTTGGACAGTTCCAATATGGAAAATAATTTTAATGGCTTTTCACAACAGGGGGAAAAAAAGGACAGAAACATCCAGCCAACAGATTTATTCTCAGAATATAAACCATCAAGCAGGAACATAAAATACGGGAAGTGTCATCCATGATGCCTGAAGGCTGAAAGAAGCAGAAGAATCTTAATTGTCAGGTATTTGAAAAATGCTGTATTCAGGTGAAAGCCTATGTTTCTCCATCAACTCTCCTTGCTCTGCCCTCTTTCAAGAGCAAAACAAGACTAGATTTCAAATATTCAATCCTTTTTATCATCCTTCTCCCTACTAAAAAACAAACCAAAACAATAACAACAAACCCCAAAGATTTGTGTTCAAGAAATGAGACCTAAGAACTTCTTATTTGTCTTTTGTTTCCTCTTCAGAAGGCCTCACAGGCCTATTTCACTTGGTTCCACTTCCAAGGGTAAACTCAGCTGAACGAAAGGCAATGAGATCAAAGCAATGGATTAATACACTCGGGGCAAACTTTTATTAAATACTCATAAATTTTTGCAGAACATTCACACTTCAGGGCCTTTACATAGTAATACATCGTGGTGAAACACTTATTGTGACCAAAGGCTAGTAGCTTCACACAGTCTTAATTTCCTCATTCATAAAGTGAGTACAGCAATAATAATCTATCATGTAAGGTTAAGAAAGAACAACTAGTCAAACTGACTTCATCAGGACACGAAATATTTTGCCCCAAGTTAGAGTAATTTATTCACAGGCAATATCCCACTCCCAGGAAAATCAGACCAAGATCACAGTATAGATGAATTTCAAAGGACTTGGATATTAAGAAAATCCTCCTGCTTGGAACATCCCCACCTCAAGGTGCTGGCAGCAGCAAAAGTCTACAGAGGATGGAGGCCCCGGTCTTCTTGACCCACAGGGCAGGGAAAGAGTTACATCTTCACACTGGGAAGCCAATAAAAACCTCTCTTGATTATAATTTAGATAAGAACCACTGGATTGAATAATAATGTCTGAAACTCCCCTGGCTGTTTCACCTTGAGACGTCCATCACTGGGTTAAACATGATGCTAATTGCATTTGGATTGATTAATTTCTCTCACTCCTGTCTATTCGAATAACGCTTAACAAAATAATCATAGCACCCAGAGCCAAATCTTTTCCGTCAAAGGAATGAAGCCATCAGAACAGGCAGAGATGAAAGAAATGAAGATGACCCGTAATTACAGCTACGGTGATATCATTACCATATTATACGAAATGAGTGTAGGGGGAGGGGGAGGAGAGGGAGGAGGGGCTGAGATTATTTATTGTTTTAAATGAAACGCTACGATCTAAGAATACAGATTTGACATCAAGTGGAACACACAGAAATATAGAACTTTAAAAAAATACAAATCTTGCTCATGAAATTGCAAAATCCGACACTGAGGCCCAAGATACATCAAATGTCTTGGGCTGTGAGCAGGTTATTATTCATGTCAGTATTTTTTCACCACAATATCACTTTGCTTATGACTTACATGGAGATATAAGATGCTGTCTTGATACCACAAACACTCCTATAGTTACTGGAGAATTTTTCTTTAAGCCAGGGAATAAGATCATTTTATTCTAATTTTGTTAGAGGTGGCCTTGTTTGTAAAATTAGAATCTGACTTTTAACTGCAGGTAGTTGCAGTTTAAGACACCAAAGAAAATGTCTATGAATCTTCACGCATGGTTCATCGGACAGTAGTATGGACTTAACTCACCAGAAAGGAAGAATATATTTCCCTACTTTCTTGTTGTTTGATATGTCTTTTTAATATATATGATATAGAAAAACCTATGAATCATAGGATTTGAACTTTGGTCTGAATCTATCACTTATTAGATGGTGATCTCCAGTAAATTATGTAGCCTCTCTGTGCCTCAGTTCCTTCATCTGTAAAATGGGGGATTAGTACCTACCTGAGTGGGTTGCATGAGACTTAAGACAATACATTTAAGTGCTCAGTAAGTGGTGGCACAAGAAAAAATTTCCCCCTAAGATTAATTTTGTGGCTATTTACAGAACCTTGAACGTGTTTTTGTTTTTGTTTTGGCCAGTCTGCGAGGCATGCAGGATCTTAGTTCCCTGACAAGGGACCTAACCCACACCCCCTGAAGTGGAAGCACAGCGTCTTAACCACTGGCCTGCCAGGCAAGTCCCCTGAATGTTTTGGTTATTTCATTTAATGAAGTTATTTCAAATAGACACTGTAAAGTACCTTGAATATAGATTTTAACAAATATTTGTAAAATAAATAAATAGGATACTTAGAAGGTGCATTATTTTAATAGGCTAAAAATATCTGGGGGATATTTTTGCTATGGTATTTTATTTATTTTATTTTATTTTTAAAATTTTATTTATTTTTTAACATCTTTATTGGAGTATAATTGCTTTACAATGGTGTGTTAGTTTCTGCTTTATAACAAAGTGAATCAGCTATACATATACACATATCCCCATATCTCTTCCCTCTCACATCTCCCTCCCTCCTATCCTCCCTATTCCACCCCTCTAGGTGGTCACAAAGCACCGAGCTGATCTCCCTGTGCTATGTGACTGCTTCCCACTAGCTATCGGTTTTATATTTGGTAGTGTATATATGTCCATGCCACTCTCTCACTTTGTCCCAGCTTACCCTTCCCCCTACCCGTGTCCTCAAGTCCATTCTCTAGTAAGTCTGCGTCTTTATTCCTGTCCTGCCCCTAGGTTCTTGCTACGGTATTTTAAACAGAGAACCATCATTAAGTCGAAAACAATAAAAACAGATATTGAAATTGTCTTACTTAGCTTGGACAAGAACACATGTTTTTCTATTTTGTTCTATAACAAATACTCCCAAAGAAAATAAGCATATGTATTCTGAATTTGTAATCATTCAGTAGTAAATGTGAACAGTGCTTTAAAAGAAAAAAAACAAAACACTGTATTTCTGCCAGGTTAAAACAAGAGTCTAAACCATTTACTATGTTAACTCGGTATTCTCTGCTTTCTTTCTGGTTAAGAAAGGCAATGTATACAGTAAAAAAGATTTCTCTTATCTGGCTTTGGAATTAGATGGGTCTAGCCTTGATTCAAATACCAGCCCCGCCCCATTTACAAGTGTTAAGACCTTAAGCAAATTATTTTTATGAGCATCAGTTTTCTCATTCATAAAATGTAATTATAAAATAGACTTTGCAGTCTTGTGAGATAAAATGAGGTATGAAAATCCTTTATATTGCCTGGCATATAGTAGGAAAGTCTATAAATGGCAGCGTTTATCATTTTTTTAATCTGTCAAATCTCAGTTCAGGGCCTCCCTGGTGGCGCAGTGGTTGAGAGTCCGCCTGCCGATGCAGGGGATACGGGTTCGTGCCCCGGTCTGGGAGGATCCCATATGCCGCGGAGCGGCTGGGCCCGTGAGCCATGGCCGCTGGGCCTGCGCATCCGGAGCCTGTGCTCCGCAACGGGGGAGGCCACAACAGTGAGAGGCCCGCATACCGCAAAAAAAAAGAAAAAAAAAAAAAAAAAAAAAAAAAAAAAAAAAAAAAAAAATCTCAGTTCAAACGTCACCTTTTCAAAGAGGCCTTCTGTGGCCACCCTATCCAAAGTGAGTCCTCTTGGTTACTTTCTTTTATATCAACACATTTACTTCCTTCACATCACTTACCAAAATCTGAAATTAACTTTGTTTATTTCCCTGCATGCTCCTTGAAGTTCTACAGAGCCTCCTGCTCTATCCCCAGCAACTAGAACAATACCAGGCACATGGGAGGTGGTCAACTATATATCTATTGAAATAATTTATTCATATATGAGGAAAGAGGAAATCTGATTCCTTTTCAATTCTTAATTCAATACTGTGCATAAGAAATTTTTGTCCTAGTAAAATTACCTATGTTTTTTACCCTTTGACCCAGCAATTTTACTTCTAGGTAGCTACCCAAAGATACACCAGCAAAAATATTAAATAGGGTATTCATATTCCTATTCATTTCAGCACTATCTGTAATAACTGAAGATTGGAAGCAACTAAAATGTCCATTTTTAGGGAAGGGACTCCATATTACAGAGTACTGTGCAACTGTATGAAGCAATGAAGAAGAGACCTATATATTGCTATGAAGCGATCTCCAGAACATACTGCTGAGCGGAAAAAAAGCAAGATGCAGAACACTATGTATAGTATATTACCTTATGTGGAAAATTAGGACATGGAGAAATACACAGGTATATTTACTTATATTTTCAAAAGAAATAATGGAAGGATAAAGTTTAGTATTTGTTTTTACTAATAAAGATGGTTACCTAGAAGAGGAAAAAGAGAGGGGGTAGGATAGAGGTGGAAGGTAGACACTTTGGATGCACCTTATTTTATACGTTTTACTTTGGGACACCATATAAATATTTTATACATTAAAAAATTCATTAAATAGAAAAACGGCAATCTCTAAAAATGGAAATAAACTGAAAATAACTTGAATCTCTAAAATTTGGCAATAACCACACAGTACAAAAGTTGAAATAATTCTAAAAGACATATTCTGACTATATATCCCTACAAGTACATATCCTAAAGATATAAATGAGGCACAGAGAAATCTTAAATTGCATTCAGCAGTCTTGTTGTTATATGTAGTTAGTTCTTTTGATGCTAGTCTCACTGTGGGTTAAAACATAAATAATTATGTTAGTTATTAGAAATCAAGATTTCCAGAGTAAAAGACATACTATTATAAAATCAAATACATTGTATATGAGAAAAGAATCTAAAAAAGAATGAATATATGTATATGTATAACTGAATAACTTTGCTGTGCTCCTGAAACTAATATAACATTGTAAATCAACTAAACTCCAATAAAATTAAAATTAAAAAAACAGAATACATTAAATTAAAACCCTTAAACATCTTTAATTTGAACTGGGCATATTGGTAGGAACACAATTTCTTTTTCTCTTAAAAAACAAAACAACAACTCATTTACCAACCCTGTCCATGGAAAAGGCCCAGAAGCAATGACAGTCCAGTACCAATTAATACTCTTAGTACTACTAAAATGAAGATTTCTGCTCCCAGGGTTCCTTGGAGAAATGGATAAGAATCTAAGTCTGAAGTAAATGAACAAGGAATATCTTGACACGCTGAAAGGAAGGAAGTTACCAAAGATTACTAGGGTCATGTCAAATGACACAGAAGTCAGCATAAAGGAGTGTCCACTAACTAAAGATGGGACAGTTTTGAGTGTCAAAAACAATAATGATTATAGTGCTTAGAAATACATTAAATAGTATTTTAATGTATTATATTTAATATAATATTAATATATAATATTAATATAATATATTATATCAATTACATCAAATTAATATTGTATTAACATATTATATTAAATCATAATACATTATATTAAATATATATTGTATTATATTAAATGATAATACACTAGTATACTGTATTATATTTAATATATTTAATATATTATATTTTACTATAATATTTCTTAAAAGCCCTCAGTCACTTCAACTCATTTCGTGTTCTGAAAATTGGTAAGTAAAAGGGGAGAAAAATCAAGCATTTTTTCTGCCTTTCCTCTTTGGACTACATTTCAGGGAAACCAAATAGTTGCTGATTTATTAGAATAGTAATAATCATCATTATTATTATTATGGAAAGAATGAGACTGATACCCCCTAAACCCACTGATCTTCACTGAAACTGGGACAAATGAAGGTCCTGTGTTTCATACGCAGCAATAGCAAGTACACTTATGAAGCATTCTTGAAAAAAAGACTGACTCCGAACCCACTTTATTCTCTAACTCTACTAGATTACAGGAAATTTTGGGGAAAAGAGGACCATGTGGAATGCTACCACCATGATAAAAATCATCCAAATTTAAAATGTGGGAGGGCTTCCCTGGTGGCGCAGATGGTTGAGAGTCCGCCTGCCAATGCAGGGGACACGGGTTCGTGCCCCGTTCTGGGAAGATCCCATATGCCGCGGAGCGGCTGGGCCCGTGAGCCATGGCCGCTGAGCCTGCGCGTCCTGAGCCTGTGCTCCGCAACGGGAGAGGCCACAACAGTGAGAGGCCCGCGTACCGCAAAAAAAATAAATAAATAAAATAAAATAAAATGTGGGAGATCCTCCTGGACAAACAACCCAGTTTCTTCAGCAATTAAATAGCATGGGGCGGGGGGGATAACCTAGAAGAAGAAGAGTGTGCTTATAGAGAAGATTAAGTGACTGAAGACTGATGTCAATCAAATGCAATGTGTAGAGCTTGTCCAGATGTTGACTCATACAAATCAACTGTGAAAAACACAATTTTTAACCAAACTGGACATGGACTATAAGACGTTACTAAGGAATTATTATTTTATGTTGTTTGGTGTAATAATTGTGTGTGTTTTTTAAAGGCCTTCTTGGTTAGAGATACATACTAAATTATTTATGAATGACATGGTACTAGGATTTGCTTTAAAATGCTCCAGCCAACAACACAACCACAACAAAAAGTGTGATATAAGGGGGCAGAGATACAACAAGAATGGCAGAAAGTTGACAATTATTGAAGCTGGGGATGGGTACGTGGAGTTCATTATAGCATTCTTTCTAGTTAGTATATGCTTGGAAAATCTCCATAGTAAACAGAAAACTTCACCAAATGCTTCTCTGGAAATACAGCTTTTTCTCATTATCACTACATATCATAATACAATGAAGAGTAGGCCAGGGAACAGAGATGGGGATGATTAATTCTGCAGAGGGCTTGGAAATGGATGGACAGGAAAAGCTGTAGAAAGGGGGTGACTTTTCATGTCATGAATGTTTATTTCCATCGTTAAATTCTTTGGATGAGGAACAAATTACACATGACCAAACAATCAAAAGCAGATTACCTATTTTTTAAACTCTACCAAATCTAACTCAGGTTAAGCCTAATAATAATAAGCTGCTGTCTTCCAACCTTTCTTATTTAAGAAATCATACTGACAAATCTAAGAGCACAATTTTCAATTTATTCATAAAATAGCTATGAGGGAAGCTCTCTGGTTCAACATTTTGCTTCTAAAAAATTCTTTGGGAGGTGGAGAGAAAGAGTCTTCGGTCACTCACTCATTTATTTATTTATTTATTTATTTATTCTTGGCTGAATTGGGTCTTCGTTGCTGCGTGCAGGCTTTCTCTAGTTGCAGCGAGCAGGGGCTGCTCTTTGTTGTGGTGCGTGGGTTTCTCATTGCGGTGGCTTCTCTTGTTGCAGAGCATGGGCTCTAGGTGCATGGGCTTCAGTAGTTGTGGCTCGTGAGCTCTAGAGCACAGGCTCAGTAGTTGTGGAGCACAGGCTTAGTTGCTCCACGGCATGTGGGATCTTCCCGGACCAGGGCTCAAACCCATATCCCCTGCATTGGCAGGCAGATTCTTAACCACTGTGCCACCAGGGAAGTCCAAGTTACTCATTTATTGAATCTTCTCAGAAAAAGCTTTAGGGTCGCTACAGCAGAAATTAACACATTGTAAATCAACTATACGTCAATAAAATTTAAAAAAAAAAGCTTTAGGTTTGGTAGCAAGCCTAACTTTAAGGCTGAGGCCACTCCAATAGCTAAAAGGAATAGCTTAATCTAAACAAAGTTACAAAAGGAATAGCTTAATCTAAACGCTCACTCGTCCGGTTAAATTTCAGCTAGTTTTTCCTCATACTATCAACAACTGTGAATATAAATGACCTCAATAATCCTACTTCACTTTGATCACTCTTTTACTTCACAGATGACGATTTATCCAATTTTAACACAAATTACTTGTTCTACCTGGTAATTTGATTTTTAATTGTTGGCACTGTGGTTTCACATATTTATGGTTCATGTTTTCAACTTGACCAGACAATAAGTTCATCAATGGTAGACACTTTTAAAGATATTTTCCCTAACAGACTTGGAAAAAATACCCAATATATAGTATTTATCCAGTAAGGCTTAATTTAAAAATCCTCTTTTTCCTCTAAAATAATGTAGTAGTACAAATGTACAACAATTACTGTCTTCACTTGATTATGAATTTCTTTTAAAACCACGTCACATCAAGGTAAGAACTTGATCGTATGACGTGTCTACTTAGGAAGTCATATTGAGATAGGCTGGGACCTGGGACCTTTTACCGAAGTGCTTGCACCTGGACTAACATCTCTTTGAGTGACATAATACGAAGAAACTATAAGGGACTAAAAACAACTGCACGTGCACAGTTGGGGCAATTATGATCAACAGGATTCAAAAAGGCCACAAACCAACTGCCATTTCTGAGGTGCTGAGAGCAAAAGCAGGGCACTGTGCAGGATCCCTGTACATGGCACCACTAAAGGGGTGGGCAGATCACCTAAGCTACACCTCCTGCCCAACCCATGGACCCACCCCTGTTGTTACCCCTTTTAAGGACCCAAGCAGCTCCTCTCAGGGAGAGAGCAAGAGTACCTGTCTCTTCTTTTCACTCCCTTGTACTGCAGCATGAGCCCCAATAAAGTCTTGACTGGAATTCTCATCTGGCCTCTTGTCAATTTCTATTGAATAAAGAGTCCAAGGGCCCAGGCCCATAACAATATGGTAGTGGTTATTTTCCTTGTGAGTAGAAATTACAGCTAGTTAACCTTTTTTTCAAAATATCCAGTTTTGATGTTTCTGAAAAATCTTATTTACATTTGTGAATTATTAACATAAAAGAATTAGAACACAAAAATATCCTCAGCCAGAAAATTATATTATACTGTGTATAATAGTCTGCTTCATTGAAACTCCAGAGTTTAACCTATACATAGTTAACATAATAATAGGCATATACTGAATGAAAAAAACACTCTTTCATTGATAGTACAGGTCATAACTTAGGATCTTAAAAACAACTTATGTGTGATCAATACGGCAAAATATAATAGAAGGGGAAATATGGTTAGATACTATATAAACATTTACTATAATGCTTAATAATTAAAGTTAAAATATATTTTTCATTAATTTTATTTGCATTCAAACCAATAAAGAAGTGAAAGTGAAAAGAAGCATTTTATAGATGCTAGACCACTGGCCTCAAAATCAGAGTTCTAAACTAGTTTCATCAGCTAGTCAACAAGTTCTAACTGCTCGCCCATTACATACTCTTATGCTTGCAGATAATGAGACACCAAGAGAGATCAACCAATCTTCCTTAGAAAAACCCTCTCCTCCTCCTTTGGGCACTAAAGTTTGCTCATCAACAGCTTAATTGTGCTCTGTGTAGATACTTGTAGAGAGCTTTGCAATTATGGAGTACTTTTTCCCCCCAAGACCTTAAAAAGAAAGTTAGGTGGGGAAATCAGGAACAGATCTTATTTCAATATAGTAGAGGTTTTCAGGTAGGTTAGTTAGCATTTATTACCTGTATCAGTGGTTCTCAAGGTGTGGTCCCTAGACCAACCACATTAGCATCACTTTGGGAACACGTTAGACATACACATTGTCAGGTCTCCATCTCAGATCTACTGAATCAGAAACTCTAGAGGCAGTTCTAATTCATTACTAAAAAAATTACTAATAAAATTTTAACTTTATTAAAATTATGATCATAAAGCATATTTCTTACCATAAAGTTAAAAGTAGAAGAGAGGGGCTTCCCTGGTGGCACAGTGGTTAAGAAACTGCCTGCCAATGCAGGGGATATGGGTTTGAGCCCTGGTCCAGGAAGGTCCCACATGCCATGGAGCAAATAAGCCTGTGTGCCACAACTACTGAGCCTGCGCTCTAGAGCCCACAAGCCACAACTACTGAGCCCGTGTGCCACAACTACTGAAGCCCATGCACCTAGAGCCCATGCTCCACAACAGGAGAAGCCCACACACCGCAATGAAGAGTAACCCCCGCTCGCTGCAACTAGAGAAAGCCTGTGCATAGCAACAAAGACCCAATGCAACAAAAAATAATTAATTAATTAATTAAAAAAATCATATTAAAAGTAGAAGAGAGAGACCATCTGCTCTATGAGCAACAAAGGGAGAAATTAAAATTCAGCCAAGGATTAGAATTTTTACCAAAACTTCAGCTCTATCTCTAGTGCCATGCATTATGCTTAATGTTAAGGTTATAATATAATCCTTAACCTTCCGTGAGAATCTGTCAGAAGACAGACTGGAAAATAAATAATTATCAAGTAATGTCATCCAAGCTATAAGAGGAGTATATAACACATTATGAAAACAGACACGGGGATAATTAATTCTGCAGAAGATTTGGGTTGGATGGACAGGAAAAGCTTTAGAAAAGAAGTGATATTTGAACTGACCCTTTAGGAATATACTATCTAGGAACACCCCGGCAAGCTAAGGACAGCTCCTTTTTAAATGCTTTCCGCTAGGCCACTGGTGTAAAATGCAAGTGAACATTATGAAATAGATCTTAAAATAAGCTTTAAGTACCCTCTTAATTCCCAGCATCATTTGAGATTTCTCGTGGATACCAAAGTAGTATAAGAAATGGCCCTGCTTTAAGAAATTAAATCACAAATAACAAATTTGATCTATCCAAAATTTGGCAGAAACTAAACCAATTATAACTATTCACCATATTTGGTTAAGCAAAAAGCTGTGACAGTCAACAACCAAACAACAGTTAAGTCAAGTGACTTGCTCTTAAGTCTAGTTTCTTTTTGTACATTGACGTTTTCGCAAGATTTTTTAAAAAATGGAGACAGCTACCATGCTTTTATTTTAAAGGCTTTATTTAAATGCTTTTATTCTTATTCAGAAGAAATAATTTATAAAGTCCAGGGTGGAGAATACTATCCTAATGAATTAAAAATCCTGTGCTTGTAAGATCAACCTGAAATAATTCCATCTAAAAATCACATTTTATTTTATTTTAGTTTATATATATATATATATATATATATATATATATTTATTTATTTATTTATTTTTAGCTGCATTGGGTCTTTGTTGCTGCACGCAGTCTTTCTCTAGTTGCAGCGAGTGGGGGTACTCTTCGTTGCGGTACACGGGCTTCTCGCTACAGCGGCTTCTCTTGTTGTGGAGCACGGGCTCTAGGCACATGGGCTTCAGTAGTTGTGGCTCTTGGGCTCTAGAGTGCAGGCTCAGTAGCTGTGGTGCAAGGGTTTAGTTGCTCCACAGTATGTGGGACCAGGGCTCGAACCCGTGTCCCCTGCATTGGCAGGTGGATTCTTAACCACTGAGCCACCAGAGAAGTCCCTAAAAACCACATTTTAAACCAGCTTTTTCCTCTCTATTCATGTTGTTTCTAATAAACTAGCATTCCTGTAACCAAACATACCTAACACTCATTTGTTTGGAAGGTAGAGAGACTATAAAGGCTAGTTTTCATAATTTGCTAAAATGTTTATTTTAAAGACTATTTATTAAGTCCCTGGTACTCTAGCTCTGATTTGATTTAGGGGTACTATTTCTAATAAATCCAGAGTTGAGTCAAAGGCCAGAAGACAATGTGAATAAAACACTTAAATAGTCCTACCATTAATCACATTGTTTGAACTGCTTTCTTAATATTACCCAAGTGCAGCTTGAGTTACTGGGTACATTCACTTCATCTGTATAATCAGTGATGTGTCTTTGAAGCTAAATGTCAATACAGAAATGAATTTCTATGTGCCAGAAACATTCTATTCTTTCAATGTTTCACTCTATGCAAAAACAAAATAAGAATATATGACCGAGATTAAAAATAACAACCAAACAAGAGGGTATGACCTATTGTTGTCATTTAGCCATGACAGTCAGCCAACTGTAACTGGATTCACAATAAGCTGTTCTTCTCCATTCTAGCTCAAGGTATGAAATATCAAACTCTAGAGTCCTTTAAATGGAATCCAATACTGACAGTGATGAAAGCAAAAAGGTTTGTGTTTTTGCTTACCCAGTCAGTTTCTGAGTGACTCAAAATGACAAATGAGAGACCAATAAATGGTTGTTACCTTTAAGTTCAGCAAAATGTATTTAGATCACTGGGTGATATATATTGTACTCATACTAAGTTAAAACTATATCCAGGGTATTCCAATGCAAAACTTATAATATACAAACACACCCCCACATCAAAAGAAAGTTTAAAATGATGATGACACAAAAACTTGCACACGAATATTCATAGTAGCATTTTCATAACAGCCAAAAAGTGGAAATTCCGAAATGTCCATCAACTGATGAACAATGTGGTATATCCATATAATGGAATATTATTTGGCAATAAAAAGGAATGAAATCCAGAGACAACAAGTAGGTTAGTGATTACTTAGGGCTGACTGGGGAGTGGGAAGTGGAGTCGGGGGAATGGGAGTGGCTGCTAATGGGTATGGGGTTTCTTTTTGGGGTGATGGAAATATTCCAAAATTAGATTGTCATGGCGGTTGCACACTTCCGTGAATATACTAAAAACACACTGTACACTTTAAATGGATGAATTTTATAGTATGTGTAAAATATCTCAATAATGCTCTTTTTATAAAAATGGGTGATGTGTAGAGCTGTGCAAAAATTAAATGCAGAAGAATAAAAACTCCCTTGGACTCAAGTGAAAACCCTGATAAAGAGGCTTTGCACAGGGAAGATACAAGCTAACAGAACCTGGGTTTCTCCACTGAAGACATAAGCATCCACCAGGTTCTTACCTCTACCCGGAGGCACAAAGAAAAATAGCCCTTTCCTCCTGGACTTGTTCTTGCTAAAGAACTAACTGAAAGTCTAACTAATCAACATTCTTGATAAAACTGGGTGTTGGGACATTACTGCCAATATACTTCAAGAGAAAATATACTTCATAAATTCAATTGTTTAAATTCAGATTTAAGGACTTCCTTGGTGGCGCAGTGGTTGGGAATCAGGGGACACGGGTTCAAGCCCTGGTCCGGGAAGATCCCACATGCCAAGGAGCAACTAAACCCGTGCTCCACAACTACTGAGCCTGCACTCTAGAGCCCACAAGCCACAACTACTGAGCCCGTGTGCCACAACTACTGAAGCCTGCATGCCTAAAGACCATGCTCCGCAGCAAAGAGAAGCCGCCGCAATGAGAAGCCTGCGCACCGCAACAAAGAGTAGCTCCTGCTCGCCGCAACTAGAGAAAAGGCAGCATGCAGCAACGAAAACCCAGCACAGCCAAAAACAAACAAACAAATAAATAAATTAAAAAAAATAAATTCAGATTAATATCAGAATTTGTATTTATGTACTTTTTGAAAGCAAAGATACTATATTTTGAATTAAAATAAGTATAGTACTTGGATTACTTAGACACTATGAATAATTATTTGAAAAATGTTCCTTTTGTTTAATGACTAAATATTCATCCCAGGAAGTCAGAATGCAATTACATTTAATATAAGTAGATTAGATTAATGCAAATGCATTAAATGCAAAAGCATTTAACAAAGCTATATATTTAAACATATCAAAATCCATGAAATGAAAGATTAAGATTTCTATGAAAACTAAGTAATCCTCAGTATATGTAAATAATTGGGTAAATGTAATAACTGAATTATCAATCCCAACTCAGATCACGAGCAATAAAGATAATTTTATTTACACAAAAGCATTTAATTGTAGACTTTCCATGTGCTCATTATTGTGCTATTCTCTGAAGATAAGAATAATACTGATGGTTCCGTTTTTTTTTAATTGGTTCATTCAATAAATACTTATTGAACACAACTTCATATAGGATTAGTAATGCTCACTTTTTTGTATTCACATTTTGAAGAGATTAAAAGATTGAGAAAATCAGTACACAAGTTATTTGTATAGTATAATTTCTCACAGGGGCCATAACATTGTCACACTAGTTACTTGGTTGCCCTTCAGTCCTGTGTGGCTATTTGAGTAGGATCATTTTCTGATCTGAACACATTCTTACATTCTTAATATATCGGTGAAGCAGAGTTCTCACTTGTTTTAATTAGCGCCATCCTTGGTGCTGACTTGACATTACTTTTCTTACCTCTTACTCAAAACAAACTGTACTCTGCTCCACACATTATATAAAACCTGCTCAGTCCTAAATTCCACCTAACTGGCATCACTGTAATGTTAACACGTTTACTACACATTGTTCAAAATTTAGAGCTCACCCAGGGAAGAGTCTGTGCTGCTGAATGGCTAAGAACCACAATGGCTAACATTTCTGAATGGTGATTATATGTTGGGTACTATCGAAAGCACTTAACACATTGTTATTTAAAATCATCACAGTATCCTATAAATAGGTGCCACTTATCATTCCCATTTTACAAATGAGGCACAGAGAGGTTATATAATTTGCTCAAGTTTAAACAGCTAATAAGTGGTTGAGACAGGATTAGAATCCAAGTGGCCTTAACTCCAGAGCCTGCTACAGTTTATTTCCCGATGGTCCCTGACCTAAGAAAGTTCACAGACTAGAAATATATACATCATTAATAATATAAATTGATATTGGCTGTAACAGAGGGATGAACAGGAGAACAGAAAAAGGGCTAAGGAAGTGGACAAAGTGCTCCAGGGAGAAGAAACAGCAATCTGTATTTCAAACATTCCAGGAACAAACTTCCCAAGAAATGTGATTTAAGTTTGTTTTAAGAATTAAAATGAAAGACACATGATACTCGGTCTAAATCCACTTTCCAAATTCCAGGTCTATGTCAATGCAGACTTTACTCACATAATGACTGTTCATTACTTTTAAGAAAACTTTTAAAAAAAGTTTTTAGTATAATGGCTTTTGTTTTCCTTCTAATTCATGACATTTACTTCGGTTTTCTTTAATGTCTGTCAATAAAGTTTGCAACTTTCTCCATAAAGGTCTTACAAAATTTTTGAGAGATTAAACCCTTAAGTACCATTGGGAAAGTTATCTTTTTTTACAAAACATGTTATATTCTAATTGTTTCTGGTGTATAAAATATAACAGACTTTTGTTTTTATATAATGGTTTTATAAAAAGTGCTATTTCAACACTGGTGCATTCTGTTCAACACTGTCATTCTCCAGAGAACATCACATGGACCAAATGTGTATTGTCTGCCATGTTTGAACGAACCCCAAACATTTGCTTTGTGAATGTATGCCAACCAAGAGGGATGAAGGGATAACATTTCATCTATAATTCTTTAAAATTTCCATATGATTGAAAGTGCTCTCATGTTTATGCTATGACTTTATTTTTAACTGCAGTCTGAGCGCAAGATAATTTAAGCCCCCTAAAGCTTGAAAAATTAGTGAAGAAAAAAAGTGCAGCAAGATGCTCCTTCCAAAAACCAACTCTCTCACATCCACCTCCACAACTACCACCCACTCAACTCTTTTCTTCCTTTGATAAACACAATAAAGCTTCATTACATTATGTTTGTTATACAGTCTGTACTTATTTACTTCTAAATTCTTACTACTTAAGTTTGTTTTCACTGTTCAGTTGATATATTTTTCTACCTATGAAATTTGTTTGGGTATCTGTTGGGATGGAATTTATCATAGTTTTTCCTACTAAAAGTAATAAAAATCTTTTTCATTTAATGGCACACTTTTTCAGAAACACATTAGGTAGGAAGAAATGGGTATTCAAGTACTGGTCCTATGAAACATGTCTCTTCAGGAAATGTGTTGCCTCCCCCACAAATCCAAAATCCTCCTCCTAAAATCCAAACCAATCCTCAACTAATTCATTCTTTGAAAAGCAGCTTTCTTGATGCATAATTTACATATAATAAATTGCACCTATTTTCAATCACAGTTTAATAAGTTTTCAGACATTTAAAATTGTGTAACTGCCATCATAATCGACATATAGAATATTTCTATCAACCCCAATTGTTCCCTTGTGCCTTTCTGTAATGAACCCCAATATGACCCTAGTCCTAGGTAACCACTGATTTATTTTGTCACTATAGATTGGATTTGCCTTTTCTAGAATTTCATATGAATAAAATCATATACTAGGTATTCTTTAGCATAACATTTTTTATACCCATCCATATTACTACCTGTATCAGTAGTTTGTTACTTTTTAGTACTGAGTAGTACTCCATCACATGGGTATACCACAAATTGTTTGTTTATCCATTCACTGGCCAATAGATGTTTGGGATGTTTCCAACTTAATGGTTGTTATGAATAAAACTGTCATGAACATTTGGTACAGTCTTTGTACAGATATATGTTTTTATTTATTTTGAGTGGAAAATCAGGAGTGGAATTGGTAGGTTATATGGTAAACATATGTCTAACATTGTAATTGCCAAACTTTTCCTAAGTGGCTGTCCCACCAGCAATGTGAAAGTTCCCATTGTTCCACACCCTCCCTAGCACTTGCTATAGTCTGTCTTTAATTCTAGTTATTCCAGGACTTGCCTGGTGGCAGAGTGGAGAAAATACACGTGTTAAATAAGCTTCATCCAGGCATGAGTTAGAGCACCACTGGCTGTGAGTTGTTTTTTTTTGTTTGTTTGTTTGCAGTACGTGGGCCTCTCACTGTTGTGGCCTCTCCCGTTGCGGAGCACAGGCTCCAGATGCGCAGGCAGGCTCAGAGGCCATGGCTCACGGGCCCAGCCACTCCACAGCATGTGGGATCTTCCCGGACTGGGGCACGAACCCATGTCTCCTGCATCAGCAGGCAGACTCTCAACCACTGCGCCACCAGGGAAGCCCTGGCCATTTATTTTCTTAAATACTTTTTCTGGCCTCCAACTGACTTTTCTTGGGACTCCAATTACCCATATGTTAGACTGCTTGATGTTGTTCCACTGAGGTTATATAATTTTGTTTCAATATTTTTCTCTTGGTGCTTCATTTTAGGTAGCTTATATCCATTTCTATAGTTTCTATTGCTATTCATGTTGAGTGGAATTGCTCCACTAATTCATTTTTATTTATTTATTTAGATTTTTATTTATTTATTTATTTATTGGCTGCATTGAGTCTTCATTGCTGCGCAGGCACTTTCTCTAGTTGAGGCGAGCGGGGGCTACTCTTCGATGCGGTGCGAGGGCTTCTCATTGTGGTGGCTTCTCCTGCTGTGGAGCACAGGCTCTAGGAGCAGAGGCTTCAATAGTTGTGGCACGTGGGCTTCAGTAGTTGTGGCTCGCGGGCTCTAGAGCGCAGGCTCAGTAGTCATGGCGCACGGGCTGAGCCGCTCCGCGGCCTGTGAGATCTTCCTGGACCAAAGCTCAAACCCATGTCCCCTGCATTGGCAGGCGGATTCCCAACCACTGCATCACCAGGGAAGTCCTAATTCATTTTTAAGTGAGTGAAATTCATCAGATTTTATGTACATCATACAGATTTTAACAACAAGCATAAGTCCAGAATGATTATTATCTTTCCTATGGTTTGTAGCAAGATGAGTGGGTTTTCAGAAAAGGAAAAGGACTAAAGATTACTCAACCTTAGGAGAGGAAGGAAGAGAAGGGGAGCTTATGGTATACACTATTAATTATTCCATTTTTATTATCAAGTCTTATGTTATGTAAAAAAAAAAAGAAAAAACCTCACCACTCTGTAACTTTTCAATCTCTTCTGTTTTTAAGCAGAAAGAAAATGGAACATTTGAACTCCAAAGCAACTTCTAAAATGTTAAATAGGATACTGTAGAGTTTATCTTACCAAGAATTACTTTTATTTTCTTTTGCTTTGAGGTTGGTAATTAAGCAAAATGAGCACTATAAATTCTGGCAGGTAATCAAATAAATTAATACTTCATATTCACCATGGATATACACAAAAAGAAAAGAAATGCTCATCAGTAATTATGCTTGAGAATCTGTAGAAGATAAAAAAATTCTAAAAATGTGAAAAAGGCTGATCTTAGTGGAAGTTAGATGAAAATTAAATTTTCTGAGCATTGTTAATTGGCAGTATTACCTAGCTTTTCAGAAGAGGGCAGCAAGAAGCTTTCTAGTGTAATGAAAGTCCTATTTGAAAGGTATGATGGAATTTCAAGCTATTATATATATATATATATATATATATATATATAAATAACTTCAAGCTATTACATTTTATAGATTGGGGCAATCTATAAAAACCTTATGAACACACAGCTGATAAAGATTTCAGGAGGTTCTATAACTCATTCACCTACCTTTACAAGAACTTATTAAGTTATCAAGGCAAATAACCTATAACATAAAAACTTGATTCTCTCTTACAAAGACTATATTTTGATAATATAGAAGATATTCTAAGAATGTTTACAGTAGACCAAAACAGTTAAATGACCATTAAGGCAAAATATGACAAGGGCCATAGACAGGTAAAGAATAAGTGCTATAGGAGTCCAAAGATGGAAATAGCACTAGTAAGGACTAAAAATTCACAGCATTAAGCTTGAATTGGGCTTCAAGTGTGAATGAGATGTGGACAAGTGTAAAGGAGGGGCCAAGGCATTCCAGATGGCAGTCACAAAAAGGACAAAGACGTAGGGTGCTTTGGGAAAGCGAAATGAGGTACAATCTTCAGAAATACTCACAGCTAAAGATTCAGAGGAAAGCATACAGCCTGGAAGTACAGGTTCCCAGAAGTTAGAGAAGTATGCAAAGAGTAATGAGGCTAGAAAAGGCTATTGGATAAATGTAAAATCTGATATTTAATTAAAAGAAAAACTGTGCAGGATATGAGGGGGCACGTGATTTAATAACTGAAAAACCTTGGGTTTTTGGTTGATTTTCAAGTCCCTTTTGAGCTAACGCTGGGAGATCCAAGTGCTAACAAAGAAACAAAAATCTTAGTTTCTGTTATTAGATGCAGATTCCAGATTGCAGAAAACAATATTGGATTGCTCAGGAATCAGTCCACAATTAGAGTGTTGTATTCAATTTTCATTGTCATTTTATAAGAAAAATGTTGGTGAACTAGAAGCTATATCCAAAGAAAGGTAACCAGAGTAGCATCTCAAAACTGCCACAACAGGAAGTTAAAGACTGGTTTTATTTACTTTTATCTTTCCACTTCAAACCTCCTTTATCTTCTATATTCCAATTCTAGGCAATGGGAGCAAATCTACTAAGTCACCCATATTAGAAGCCAGGGAAAATCATGCTGGATCCTTCTCTTTCACTCCCATCTTCAATCTGTCACTAAATCTTATTGAGTCTCTAACCCAAATGTCTCATGTCAGTTACATTTACTGCCTCACCAGTTTAGGTCCTCTCCATCTCATCCCTATTACTGATAACCTAACTGATCTCTCAATCTAAACTTTACTCTCTTACAAAACCACTCTCTACATGACAGCTAAAGTGACTTTCCTATAGCCAAATCTAACCATATTATTCCCTGGTTTAAAAAGAAATTTTCAATTACTTCCAACAATCTTCAGAATAGTGTTTTAAGTCCCCTTTCATGTTTACAAGACGCCTGCCTACCTCTTTATTTCTTTGTTTATCAGATTTTTACTAAGCATCTATTATGTGCTAGGTAATGTGGATACAATAATGAATAAGCCAGAAAAGGTACTGTCATTCATGAAGCTTACTAATGGACAACGTCATCTCCTGCTAGTCTCCCAGCGCTCTAGTTACACAGGGACAACTAGCATTTCCTCAGATGTACCATCTGAATTCATACTTCTGTGCCTATGTATATTATTCAAATTATTTAGACTGGCCCATAGTTTCTTCTGTATTCTCCCTTCTTCTGGATTCCTATACTGCTTTATATCCATCTGGCAAATTTTTTTTTTTTTTTTTTTTGCTGTACGCGGGCCTCTCACTGTTGTGGCCTCTCCCGTTGCGGAGCACAGGCTCCGGACGCACAGGCTCAGCGGCCACGGCTCACGGGCCCAGCCGCTCCGCGGCATATGGGATCCTCCCAGACCGGGGCACGAACCCGCATCCCCTGCATCGGCAGGCGGACTCTCAACCACTGCGCCACCAGGGAGGCCCATCTGGCAAATTTTTATGTACTCTTCAAGACTCAGCCTCAGGTGTCTCTTCTATGAAGCCTCTCCTGAAACCCTCACACAGGCAAAGTTGGTTATTCCCTTCCTCATGTCAGCCATGAGCCACATAGAAACTTCTTTTACACTGAACTATAATTATTTAATTACATGCATGTCTTTCACTGGGAGATGACTTATTCACGTCTTATTTATTTTTGAGGCCCTAGAATCTAACAGTGTCCAAGGCATAGGATAAGCTCAATTAATAGCTGTGAAACAACTGAATTACATGATTGGCTACATGAATGAATTTATTCAAAGGGCACTATGATAGATTTCTTTAAATACACTGAACTATTTATGTGTGAGGGAAATTTGCTCTTTTAAAATTTGCTACTAACATCTTAAGTAACAACTATGGCTATAAATTAAGAGAAGTCAGAAAGAAGGGAGAATTCGGTGGGATAATTTTGTCTAGCAATGGATATAAGCTCCCTTCCCCTGGACATGTTGAATTGGATTCTGTAGCAGGAAGAGACTAATGAGGCTGGAGAGAGAGGAAATAAGCATGAAAAGGTTGAAGGTTCCTTAGAAATCAACCAGAAAACAGAATACACAGAAAAAAGGGGACAGTCCTCAGATAAGGACACCTCTTGGAATTAGGAAAAAGAATGAGAAAACAGAGACAAAGAACTTAGGTATTAAGAGAAAGAGAAGAAGGTTCACTTAAGATAATCTAGGTATTCCTAGTGTCAATAAAGTAGGAATTTCTCTTGGAAGGAGAGAAAAAATTGTTCTGAGAATGTAGGAAAAGAAGATATTTTAGAATCAGTCACTGAGGTAAGGCTTAAGTCAATGAGACATCCCAGATATGAAAATCTGTTTTACTTTCAAAGGTCAGTAAAACAGGCAATTTCATACTTCTGTTCAAATTTTAACATCCTTGTCTGTCCAGAAATTCTTCCTATTACCTAACTCAAGTCATTCAGACTTTGGATTAAATACATGTCCTTTTACTCTAAATGATGTTTGAAAAACTGGCTACTTTTTCTATCAGACATTTACTAATTCAAGGAAAGTACCAGTAGCATTGCTACCCCTATTAACAAATAACAACTGTTAAAATAGGGAGGACTATAAGATTAGGAATAAACAGAAATATTGTAAAACTGGAGCAGTGCAACATGGAGACTAGCTGTCTATTTTGTACATCTTTTGAAAGCAAAAAGAATAGAATCCTTAATTCTTAATAGTTGAAAAGAATAGAGATCACCCAACTTAAGCTGCCAGTTAATCCTAAACAGTATCTGGTAACCTTCCAGAGCTGGTCACAGAGCTCTGCCTGAGAGTTCTCCATGATGGGAAACTTGGTACTTTTTGAGAGTCCATTTAATTTCTGGAAATTTGGAAAGTACATCCTTAATACTGTGGCAAAAACAAAACAAACAGGGCTTCCCTGGTGGCGCAGTGGTTGAGAGTCTGCCTGCCGATGCAGGGGACACGGGTTCGTTCCCCGGTCCAGGAAGATCCCACATGCCGCGGAGCGGCTAGGCCTGTGAGCCATGGCCGCTGGGCCTGTGCGTCCGGAGCCTGTGCTCCGCAACGGGAGAGGCCACAACAGTGAGAGGCCCGCGTACCGCAAAAAACAAACAAACAAACCAACCTCTTTCTAACTTCTCCCCATTGTTCCTAACTCTGTCCTCTGAAACAGGACATGGATAAATGCCCATGTGTAGTTAATGCAGAGCAAATGGGATGTAATGAATCTAATCAAAAGTAAGGAAAAATAGGTGTAGTATTAGGGAAAACTAAGTCAATAGCTGCTCCTTGAATACTTTAAGAGCAATAAAACTAACTTCTTATTACCTTTCTTGACACTAGGATTCTGTTCAAACCCAAGAGGTTTATAGAAATTGTGCAATTCTTTTGTACTTGCAGATATTCAGTAATTCTTCAGATGAAACACATAATAAGGAGAAATAGCATGTGATCCTATAGCCAATCATCCATTAAGAAGACAAGTGACAGCCCAACCCTCTCTCCAGGAACATTTGTCACCTATGCCTTTATCCTTCAGGGATTTGAGTTGAATGACATTCGTTGTAGGTTGATAATTAGTTTTTCTTTCTTTTTCTTTCATTTTTTTTTTTAAAGCATAGGAAGCTAATGTTGACTTGTTCCCCATGAGGGACACTAGCCTAAGTGGTTTTGGGAATATATGCCTTGATCAGATTTGCACTATGACTCCTGATGGCATGAGCCATCCCAGCAACACCTGCTCTCCTGACAGGTCACGAGGGACTGGTAGAAAAAGGATCCATCAATTCCACTCTCCCCAGAGAGATCACCCAGACCTAGCGTTAAATGTACAGTTCAATGACATGTTAAAAAATAAAATTCCATCCACCAAAACCTACCAGTTACCAGAGGTCAATATTTAGAAGACTCTAATAATGGAAATTAGCATAAAATTTAATTTTTTTTCCAATTGGACTGTAATCCAACTAAATACTCAGAAAGGTACCACTTATGTCAAGGGGGATAAGATGGAAAGGAGTGAAACTCCTTAATCAAATCATGTTACCAATATATTGCTAAGGGCTTGAGTTTTGGGTTCTATTTCTCATCATGGGGTGGAAATATAGTTGCTTCCCACCCAAAAACTGTGAATTACTTATTTTGGATTATAGTAAGTTCGAGCATGCAGATTTTACAACACAAAAACTGAAAATATGTAAGCAATCACATTTTCATTCAAAGTAATTAGCTTCCTTTTCATCAACAAAGAGAAGTATACAACTTTTATTTTTGGCCTATTCATATACATTTCGTGTTTCAGTTTCCATTTATTTTTCTATTAAACATTATTTAGCTTTGTCTCTCTAAATGTTACAACATCCAGTCTCTGTCCTTTTTATTACCTATTTCACCTATTTTTAACAATTAAGTTATTTTTTCAAAAATTAAAGTTATACATGTACATGTCTCAAAAATCAAATAATTCTATAAGGTTTGTTATGAAAAACTGCAGTTCACCTTTAACTCCTCAGTGGGAACCATTTTTACCCTGTTTAGCTGATTATATTGTATTATTACCTCTATGTCTCTAAATGACTAAATAATATGCTTGTATTGCTATTTCTCGATTTTTCAATTTGAGGCATTATCTATTGACTTCCCCCAATACAGAAAGTGATGATTTAACTCCTTTTCCCATCCTTCCACCTTAACTACTCACAATACATATGCAAGCATCCCACCTCCTATCTTCTCAGTTATATGTATGTTTTTAAAACATTTATTTATTTATTTGGTTGCACCAGGTCTTAGTTGCAGCACGTGAGATCTTCGTTGCCACATGAGGGATCTTTTAGTTGAGGAATGTGGGCTCTTAGTTGCAGCATGTGAACTCTTAGTTGTGACATACATGTGGGATCTAGTTCCCTGACCAGAGATAGAACCCAGGCCCCCTGCACTGGGAGTGTGGAGTCTTAACCACTGCGCCATGAGGGAAGTCCCTCAGAGTTATATATTGTAACTTTACCTAGATCAATATTCACTTTCTACATTATTATGATTATATAAATGCTACTTATAGCTAACCCATGTAACAAACTATGATTACCTTTCCTTTCTTGCATATCTTTTTGTTTTCCCTGAGTTTTTTTAGGTTGCTTAGTTTTCTGTGTATTTATCTCTAGTTCAACCACAGATTCTATCACTGTCTGTTGTCGAAATCTTAAGATATTGAGATGCATCATGTAAGTTATCAATTTCATCTTCCTGAAGAAGTCTCCAGATGGTCTGTCCTCTGTGCCTGGTGCACAGCAATAACCCTGGATTCCTCCTCTCTCACTTGTTTTCTGTATCCCATGGGCGGTCCATGAGTGCCAATAGTGCATAGAGTTTATCAGAGGTCAATTTTTTGAGATCTTCCATATCTAAGAAATGTCTTTATTCATCTTTTCACTTGAAAATAAATTTCCCTTAGAATTTTGAAGATATTGTTCCGATGGTCTCCAATGTTGAAGACATTCTGATTCCCATCCTTTGTATGAAACCTACTTTTTGTCTTCTCTAGAAGCTTCCAGGACCTTCTCTTTTTTCTCAGAGTTCTGAAATCATGAAATGATGTGTCCTGGATTAGGTCTATTTTCATCTATTTTGGTGGTAACTGTCAGGACCTTTCAGACTGGAAACGTATGTCCTTCAAGTTTGGGAAGTTTTTTTGAAGTATTTCATTAATGATGTCCTTTATGTTTCCCTTTTCCTCTCTTTCTGGAATTCCTATTATTCAGATTTTTGGCTCTCATAGATTGGTTCTCTTTTCTCTTTCATTCATGTCTTTTTGCTCTATTTTTGGAAGACTTCCTTAACTTCAACTCTGAAAATTTTTGAGTTTTTCATTTCTATCATATTTTTAAATTTCCATGAGCTCTTTCCTGTTCTCTGTATGGTCCTTTTTAATAGCATCTGTTCTTATTACGTTTGCAATACCTTATCTGTCTGAGGATATTAATGAGACAGATTGGCACTGTCTGTTTTCTCTTAGTTGATTTTTTCCATTTGTTGCTTTTGGTCTTTATTTTTTATGTTAGGGGCTCTTCTCAAATGTTGACAACCTTTCATTGTTTTTTCATATGTAAGAACAAAAGACTAAAAAGCTGCTTGAAAAGTCTGAGTGTAGGAGTTGGGCATGTTGACTGTGAGTTTCACTGCAGTGTGACAAGGCTTTTTAGCTGTAGAACTTTCAGTATCAGTGCCTTTATTCTACTTGCGCTGGTCAGATTCCCCAGAAGTCTCTTCCAACCTTCTGAATGAAGGGTGAAAGCCTGGCTGTGGAGGGAGGGGTGGTCTCAGCATGCAGTGGGCATAGTTCACTACATTTGTGGTAGAACCTCCATCCTTGGTTGGTTCCAGTTGAGGAACCACTTTGTTTTATTGCTTCTAGAGAATAAAGCTCCAGTCCTTTGTGGGACAGAATAAAGCAGGTGATCTAGGCATCTGACTCCTTCTTAAACAGACTTTAATTAATCCCCCTTATTTAAACTATCTCCCCCCTCCACCTAGTACCAATCTTTAGCCTCTTGGAGTATTGTGAGGTGTGAACTGTCTTGGTTCTTGGCTTTCCTCACTTTAGGACTGATTTTCTTAGGTCTCCTAAGTTCACATGCCTACCAGTTTCCAAAATTTTGCTGCTGTTGACCTCTTTTCTCTTTTCTCCTTGAGGGTTCACATCTTTTTTTTTTTTTTAGTAGGGTTTGGGAGGGAAAGGAAAGCAAATGTGTGCATTAAAACCATCATTACCCTGGAAGCATTCTCTTCCCAAATTTATTTTCCACTATACATACTTCCAGCTTTCTCCATGATTCCAACTGTTCTGTCATGCTCCCCACTCCTACCTTGGTTATGTCTTTACATTCCTAATGTTAGTTACAGTCTTTCTAAAGAGCAAGAGACAGTGGATAGCTTCTGAAAAAGTAGCAATGAAGAAAAAAATTGGTAAGTACCCTTTTGTTCTCTGATTGCTTTGAAGGCTGCGTTTCTGTTTCTCATTTGTAAATATAAGATTCCATCTATTCAACAGGAATTTGGAAAACACTGTTTTGTAATATACAAAGGTAGCATAATGCATGGTCCCAGACAGCAAGGGTCTTACAATTTTGCTGGGAAGACAAGCATCAATAATAATTGGATGGGGCTTCCCTGGTGGCGCAGTGGTTGAGAGTCCGCCTGCCGATGCAGGGGACGCGGGTTTGTGCCCCGGTCCGGGAAGATCCCACATGCCGCAGAGCGGCTGGGCCCGTGAGCCATGGCCTCTGAGCCTGCGCGTCCGGAGCCTGTGCTCCGCAACGGGAGAGGCCACAACAGTGAGACGCCCGCATACTGCAAAAAAAAAAAAAATTGGATGCTAAAGAAGTCAGGAACAGGAGGGCTCAGTGTGGCTAAAAACAACCGGGAGAGAATTATAACAGTTCAAGAAAAATGAAATGGTTAGAAGAGAGAATTAGTCATAAAGGAAATTAGGAGAATGCAATGTGGTTAAAAGGTTGGAAGAGCCATCTTCTATTCACATTCACATTTGTTTTGTGTTCCAAAACAAAAATTACGAGACTTTTTTTTGGGGGGGGAAGTTTGTTAAAACCTATTGATTAATATTTATCAAACCCCTTCATGAAAAGTAGCCAACAGAATTTTGAGGGACATTTATAGCTAAGTCAATCATTGGCTCAGATGGCACTGTCCAGGTGGTGAATGCTACCCAGCCAACTGTGAAAGTTACAGGTGTACCCTGCTTTGAGAGAAATTAACATCTATTAGCAAAACAAAAACTATTCATGATACAAAATGAAATCATTTACTTTGTAAGATTTAACTTTCCACAAAGCTTTTACTCCCTGTGCCAGTTATTCATTTATTACCTCTCCGCTCCTAACTCCCCTTCTCTGCCCTGCTTTGTGATACTGGCACTGCACCCTGCAGCAGGCTACGTTTTTCCTGTCAGGTGGTTTGATGTTAAGCTTGCCAAAAGAGAGGTGGGAGACTGCAAGGCTGAAGCAGGAAGAAGGAACTTTTCTTCCTTCTTACAATGTGTGGTTTTTCTGTGCAGGAAGAGCAGGTTGGCAGGTGGGGGTCCCAGCAATAGTCACCTTGCCAATGGCTGCCCTCAGTTCAGTGCCCCCAAGCTAAGATTCTTCACCACCTCACGGGTGGCTGCTCCTGCATTCACCAACAGGGTACCCTCTGGCAGTGGGCAGCATGTCCTCTCTTCAGAATCTCTGCCTTGTGGAGATCTCCTCTAAGTTTCTAAGTTCCTCTGTGTTCACTCGTTCTGCCTGGGGTGAGGGGGCAGGAGCTTTCTGCAGTTGCTACCTCTATACACCTTAGAGTCTTCTTTTACCCCTTTATAAGTTAACCACCTTTCACTTAGTTAACAATTATTTATTTAAAATTTTCCCTGTTCAAATTACTCCTGACTAGATTCTGGCTAATACAATCAGCCCCAAAGACCAAATAAACAGAATGCATGCAATACCAAGTAAAGCCAATTCCCAAATCCTAATGTTAAAAAATGAATTCCAGCAATTACTGTTATAAATCTAGAGACATTCCCCAACATCAATTCTGAATAAGACAACCATAAATATAAGGTTACCCAAACCATGAGTACCGAGCACTGAACAGCAAGAGCAAAGAACAAACTACTGCAGAGAAACTTCTGGATTTTGCTGTGATAAAATTACAAGATTAGTGGCTGACAAGAACCCAATAGATGAAAGAACCTGATTATAAGAAAGCATTTAATACTGCTTCTCCTGGCATCTTCCTTGCAAAATTAATTAAAACTAGCCAGGATATATGAGTCTCATGAATTGAAAACTGGCCTCAAGACCACAAGGAGTGATTATAAACTGCTTTAAATCACACTGAGGAAAGTGTCTGGTAGAATGTCCAGAGAGTATTAGATTGGTTATAATCCAGTATTTCCATTAGTGCTTAGGAAAGTAAAGAGTCAGTTAATTAATATTTAGTAGACATTAACTAGAAGGGATTTGTGAAAACCAGTATGGTCTAAAGTATAAAAGATTTAGAAAAGTGAGAAAGATGTACAAAAGGTAAACTCTTTCTCCTTACTATGAATAATTAATATAAAAAGTAAATTTCACCTAGTGATCTCAAGACCTCATATGCATAAGGACTACATAAAGTTGTCAGGGAAAAATCAAATGTTTTCATCTGGGTTAACTAAGAACAGCAGCCACCTTGGGGGACCTAATTCCTTTCAGTCTACAGAGATTATCAACTGAGACAGAGAAGAGTGTTTGGATCTATAAATAATCCTTTGCACGGCGACGTCATACAGCAGTTGAGTTAATACCAGAATTTCCTTTTCATGTGGATTTGTACGTTTACAAATACATGGAAGCAGAGACAAAACAGAAAAACCAAAAGCAGCAGTAACACCAACAGCCAAAGTGAATTTTTTATAAAGATATCATTTATGCCTTAATAAAGAGATTGCCTCAACCCAGAAATTGTCTGGCCTGTTCCCTCCTCTCCTGCACCTTCCTAGCACCTATGTGTGTGTCAGGCACTGGGGACCCAGTGGAGAACAAAGCAGACACTAACAAGTAATTGCAATACTGAGTTAGGGTAGGAGGAAGTAGACGGTGCTGGCAGAGCATACACTGTGGGCGTGGGAGCGAAGGTAGCAATAACCTAGTCTAGGGGTCAGGCATGGCATTCCGAAGGAACTGACATTTAAGCCTGGAGCTTGCTCTAGTCCCTATGTGGGCTCCTTCTTAAGGCAACAAGTTGTCAATGGTAATTTCTTGCTATGGGACAGAAGATGGTCTGGGGCTTGTTCTCAAATTGCCAGCATCTAGTCCAAAGGAGTCCTGGTGTCTGTTTTCCTTGAGAAACTTAGGGCTCTAAAAATGCTTGCAAGTCACAATTTAGCTAGGAGAGGGCTGGATTAAGCTTCCCCCGCCCCATACCCATACAGATATACTGTGCTTCATGTTTCTTTCTAGTAGTTATCTGGGTAAGAGGAAGACAAGTACTGGCCTTAAGAAGTGACTACTTCATGGCAGTGCTAAGCAGGCCTCAGGAGAGCACCCAGGGCCAGGACCAAAAGCCTTCCCTAGTTGCCATGGTCAGGGGATTTAGGCCATGCTCAGCAAGCAAGTTAAGGAGCAGAGGCTTTGGAATCACACATGCCTGAGTTCTAGTCCTGGCTCTGTCATTCAATACCTTGAGCAAGTGATTCCCTCTTTCTCCATCTGTACAATGAGAATAATAACAGTAGCTATCCCCATAGGAGTGGTATCAGGATATGGATAAGGATCTGGGTACAGGGCCAGGCATATAGCAGGACACGTTAGCTGTGAATGGTAATAAGAAACAAGAATATGATGGACCATATCTGTAAGTAGCTGAAGGAGTATATACGTATGTTTATTTGTATGCACCTAAATTGTTTATTAAACCCATATTTAGCTAAGTTAAAATGATGTCTTAGAATGTCCCACGGGCAAACAAGACACAAGTTGAAAACAAGTATCTCTCAGCCCCAAGCAGTAGTTTTCCTTACATTCTCTATTCTGGTTCATTAAACAGATTAAAAACTACTCAAGTTAGAAACTGAGAGTCAATCATAACTCCTGCATCACTGCATCTTCTAAAACTGGTCTCCCTGCCTCTAGTGGTCCACCAGTCATGAGCACCTATAATGTGCCAGACACTAAAAAAGAGAGGCAGAATTACAGTGAAGAGTAAGACAGCAGCCTCTGCCCTCAGCTAACTGTCAGAGTGTTCTTCCTACCAAGAGGTCAATCGATGTCACCTCCCTGCTTACCATTCTTCAGTGGCCACACAGAGCCTTCAGACAACACCTTAGCTCATATGCACAATCACAGACTCCTTAGTTTCTATCTTCATCTCCTGTTTACTCAGCAGTTTCCCAAACACAGCATGTCTCAGGCCTTAGTATGCTTAGGCCCAGACTATTTCTTACCCAACCTGTGCAGCAATTACCACCCCACCCCACCTACTCACTGCCCGTCCTTACAGACTGGTAGGATTACTTTCTCTGACCTTGTCTGAGATAAATAACCATCCCTAGTGCTCCCTAATAAATCTGTACAACTGTAATCTCAAGGACAAGAATGTTCTCCTCTATAACCCTGTTTTCCCCCATCTCTGTTAATAAAACCCTGATTTTATTCAGGTACAGGATGATCATGCGCTTAGGGGAGACTGGGCTCCTTCCCAGTCCCAGAGGGTGAACCATTATTGGTCCACCTAAACCAGTCATGGTAGTCTCATTTGTCTTGACAGGGATTAGTTTAGGCACAGGAATGTGATCGAGCCGTTCAGCGGCATGTGAGGGGAAATCTGCTTCAGAGCTTCTGGGGTTTTTCTCACTGATAAGAAGGTTGGGGGAGGCGGGACTCAATTCCCTTTTCTATCTTAGGAAACTGTCGTCGGTATATGACGTCAAAAACTGTAGTAGCCATCAAATACGATGCAAGCCAAACTAAGAAGGAATACAACACATCGAAGGTGACACAGCAGAAAGATGGAACTAACAGTGGTCTCTGATGTCACTGAATTAACCAACCCTAAAAATGAAGTATCTCTGCACTTCTGGTTATACGGAACACCCTCATCCTTTAAGCCACCTTAGTCGGGCTTTCTGTAGTTTGCAGAAAAAGTCATCCTGACTGATACTGTATTGGTTTGCTGGGGTTGTTCTAACAAACTACCAAACACTGAGTGGCTTAAACATCAGCAACTACTGTTGCACAGTTCTGAAGGCTAGAAGTCCAGGATCAAAGCATCAGCAGGGTTGCTTCCTTTTGAGGGCTGTGAGGAAAGGATCTGCTCCAGGCCTTTCTCCTTAGCTTTTAGACAGCTGTCATCTCCCTGTGTCTCTTCACTTCATCTTCCCTCCATGTATGTCTGTCTCTGTTTAAATTTCCCCAACCCAATAAGGATACCAGTCATATTGGGTTACGACCCACCCTAAGGACCTCATTTTAACTTGATTCCCTCTGTAAAGACCCCATGTCCAAATAAGTTCACATTCTGAGGTACTAGAGGTTGGGACTCTGATGTATCTTTCTTAGGAGGACACAATTCAACCCATAACAGAGACCTTTTAAAAACTCTAATGGGAAGCCATGGATACTCTCTGCAGAAAAATATACATGTATATGTACACATACCCAATTCTGTTTTTAATTTCAGGAGATTCATGGACTCTTAGGTTAAGAAACACAGCTATAGTATCTTCCTGAACAAGACAGACACTTGAGCATTACACACAAACAGAAGCTTAAATCAGTAATTGCCTAAGTAGCAAAATTACACTGCAGGTAATTAATTCTAAGGGTACTGTGTTATGTACAGTTGTCACTGGTGTCATTGGGGAATTGGTTCTAGGACACCAAAATCCATGGGTGCTCAAGTCTTTTATATAAAATAATGTAGTATTTGCATATAAGCTATGCACATTCTCTTGTATACTTTAAGTCATCTCTAGACATAATATCTAATACAAATAAATGCTATGTAAATAGTTGTGAATATAATATAAATACTACATAAACAGTTGCAGCAAATTCAAGTTTTGCTTTTCTAGAACTTTCTAGAAAAAATTTTTAAAAATATATTTTCAATCTGTGGTTGGTTGAAACTGCAGCTATGGAACCCATGGATATGGAGGGCTGATTATATATACAAAAGCAGGAAAGAGATAATTTATTAAATGAAGGTTATGCTAAGATCACCAGAAAGCTTTAGAAAAGGGAGTTACCAAGAGAGTCTTCTCTTAAAGGGATAAAGTCAATAATATTCTTCATATTTATATAAATTTTAGGGAAAATTTGGGTGAGATTGTTTTAGCTCAGAATTCCTAGTATTAAATCTTTCTTATAATTAAATGAAAATATATAATCTACACTGAAAATTACTAGTACAAAGAGAAAACACATTTTGTTTGCATTAATCTGTTAATATTAAATAAACCTTAAAACTTAACCGCCAGGAATGCAGAGCCTTTAAATGCTCACTTCCACAGCCCCAGCAAACCCATGTTGTCAGTAAGGTTGGAAGGAACTCTAGCGCCCTGCAAAATGGCAGGAAGCAAGGTGAGAGAGAACCGAGAGGAAAACTGTAACCATCTGGTACAACATCAATGTAACTTCCAACATGTGAAGAACTAGAAAATTCTGAAACTTTGTGCTATTTGGCTTTGAGGAATAGCATTCAAAATCATTAAAGGCCATTTGTAAACTGTGGCAATCAGGTTAAATAAGTTTGATTTCTGCTCTCTAGAGATAAGTTAGTAGTAATGATAAGAACAGCAAACAGACATTTTCCTTCCTCCTTAACATCAAAAATTGCTGCAAAACTAAGTTAAATTATAAAGCAAGGTATCATAAGAACAAATCATTGAAAATTTGATATTAAGATACCTCTGAATGAAGTTGAAACAAAGAATTGGGAACGTCTGCAAAAACCACCTGGCAAATGATAGGCAAAATCCTTAATTACTGAGACTAAGAAGTTATACATTTTTTCGGGACTTCCCTGGTGGCGCAGTGGTTAAGAATCCGCCTGCCATTGCAGGGGACACGGGTTCAAGCCCTGGTCTGGGAAGATCCCACATGCCACGGAGCAACTAAGCCCATGTGCCACAACTACTGAGCATGTGCTCTAGAGCCCGCGAGCCACAACTACTGAGCCCGAGTGCCACAACTGCTGAAGCCCGCGCGCCTAAAGCCCACACTCCTCAACAAGAGAAGCCACCACAATGAGAAGCCCATGCACCACAATGAAGACCCAATACAGCCAAAAATAAAATAAAGTAATTAAAAAAAACAAAAAGAAGTTATACATTTTTTTTCTTCCATGGGAAATCCTGTCGTAGAACTCACACTGAGTGGTAACAAAAATGAACTCTGCCTGAGGGAATAGGGAGTCATTATAAGGAGAGGGTGGGATTTGAAATGGCCTTGAAGGATACGCAGAAGTTTTCCAGATAAAACTGGAAAGGCTAGGTTGATATTAGCAAAGTCCTTTTGTGAAGGCCTGAGGAATGTGAATTTTCTCTTGTAGGACCCAAGGAGCCAAAGAACTTTAATAAGTAGGAGTATGACATAACTAGCTTTGTTTTTTAAGAAGTATCTGTGGTAGCAGAGGATAGACTTTTTCACCATTGACCATGGCAACTAACAAGGCCACACACCTAACATGCTCATTTAATACTTGTTGATTGACTGACTGAAGCCTTAGGAAAGGGTTATTAGAACTGTAGACTTGACACATAAACAAGGGTTAGTCCAAAAAGACAATCCTGAGTATTCACATAAAGAAACAGCAGTATTTAAGGATAACTGCTTGTTTTTTGTTATTGCTCAAAAAGAGGTAAGTATTACGATCTGTAACCAAATAATGCCAATTCTTTTTCTACATTAATATGACTTTATCTGGCTTAAAATAGGAGGACAAAGCAAATCAATAACCTTATCTACAGGAAATAAAGCCAAGTAGTAAAATAGCATCTAGAACATCAATGTTTATTTCGGCTGTAAGCCCTTTTTTTTTGCTTGCCTGTACAGTCTCCAATCATCCCTGAAATGCAAGTGATTGGGCTCTTCTGGACCCACTAGTTAAGGGGAGGGAACATTTATCTACCATCAATTCATGGGACACTAATCTCCTTCCCACTCCTCTGATTACAAGCAAGCAGGATGCTAGAGGAAAGGCCTCAACAGAAGCTTTAAAAATAAATAAATAAACTGAGCCCCTTCTGCTCCAGGAATACAGGAAAGATTGGCACTAATACAAGCGAAAGCGATCTGCCCAAACAAAAGCCAATGTGAAGGAGGGGCAAGCCACACAAGCTAGCCTGACATTATTGCTGGGAAGATAGCACACTTGTTAAAAATGTATATTTTAATTTTCTGTATTGCAAAGGGCCCCAATTTGCCCAAGGATCTAGCTAAGCTGCCATTTTCTACTAGACAGAGTCTAATCTTTATTTAATGGATTTAGCATCTATCTTTACTAGAGTGGTCTCTAAGGAAAAGGGGAGGGGAGAATGAAGGGGCAGAAAAGAGATGATCAGATCCCCCTCCCCCTTTCATCCATCCGGCGCTCATGTTTGTGTTCAAAATTCAATTACCTCCTTATTGATACTTCACAGAGATATTTAAGCTGCAAACATGAAGCCCTGATTTCCCAAGGGGCCGTGCCCCTCTCTATTTCACTGCTCTGCTTCTCCCTGGGTGAATTCCTGAGGCGTCCATATTAATAGGTAATCAGTCACAATTCATTTATTAAACAGCAAGCAAGGTTTATCAGCCTGCCCTGATTAGCCCGAAGAAACCACTGAATTCTTAATTTATTTATGGAAATGTAAGTGTCTTTTTGAATTCCATTCAGGAGCTGCAGGAGTGTTGTAGTCTTAGCATACTGCAATCTAACAGGCAGCACAAGCAGCAAGCAAGCTTTCCAGGAACAAGAGGGGCTGCTTGCCACCAGAAGGCAAAGAGCAAGGGAGATATGGAGATACACTGCAGGGAATCTTCTCTTGGCCACGGGATTTGGGTCCACATAATCCTTGGATTAGTACTTATTTGATTGCTTTCTGTTTACATAAAAGAGTTTGAAATGTTGTCACTAGGCAGCCATTACTATCCACTGTAACAAAAATCAATCTCAGGGATGTTGCTTTTGATTGGCAGAAAAGTGGCCCTTAATGGAGTACAACTGAGGACCTCAGTGAGTTAAAAGACAATCATTCTTAGCAGAGTTAAAACCAACACCAGACTGGAATACAAACCAAAACCACTAAAATAATACTTCTCGAACATTAATTTTAGATGAGTAACTAAACCAGACCCTGTTTTAATCTTACACTGTTCTAGGCTGCAGTAACAAAACAGCTTTGTGTGTCATTTCCACAATTCTGATCAATTAACAATTCACACAAAATTGCCCATTACTAATTAAAAGGCCAATACAGACTAAATAAAGCTCTTAAGAGTAGCATTGGGTCACCGCTAACTGCCCCAACAGGTGCAATTAGAAAAGACACTGTTTAAGGGACATGAGCAGATCATATAACCTAGACTCTTGTTTTCAGCTAGAATTAGGACTGTTTCTTCTGAAAAATGATAAATAATAAAAAATTATTTTAAAATGTAGCCAGTGTTTCAATGCCAACAAACAATGGTGTTAATGCTATCTTTGTATGGGTTATCCACAGCCAGTGTTTTCAAATCCTAATCTGCCTTCCTCATATAGTTCACTATGATTAAGAGCAACCTCCCCATATAACCTACTGTGTGAAGTGAAAGGCAAACCATAATCATGAGAAAACCATAAAGTCTCAACTGACAGACATTCTACAATGTACCTGACCAGTACTCCTTAAAAGTGTCAAGGTCATCAATGACAAAAAAAATCTGAGAAACTGTCACAGCCAAGAGGAGCTTATGAGGAGATATGACTACTAAATGTAATTATGGTGTCCTGGAGGGGACCCTGGAACAGAAAAAGAACATTAGAGGAAAACTAGGGAAATCTGAATAAAGTATGGGAAAAAGAGAAAAAGGAAAAAAAAGGTAAAGTTCATTAGTTGTAACAAATGTACCATGATAACAATACTAGGGCAAACTGGGTATGGGTAAATGGAAACTCTCTTTCATGATTTTCATATCTAAAACTGTTCTAAAATTTAAAATTAATTTAAAAAACAGAAAGTGACAATTTACAAACTAAATTAGAAGGTGGCCAAAACATAAGTAATTTTTATATTTCTACAAGGTTTTGAAAAATCATTTTTCATTAACATTATTTTTGAAATATTAAAACCCATTAATAAATGAAAATTTTCATATATATTTATTTGTTTCTACCTGACAGGAATAGCAAAAATATATTTAGTTATTAGTATACATTTAGTTATCAGTTTTAAACATATTCTCCAGAAAATGTCACCTCCATGCAAGATGTTAATGACTATTATAATTACAATAAATGGGAAAACCCCTAACACACACACACACACACACACACACACACAAGAAAAAGGTAAACCAGTTGTAATATTAAACTAAAATATAATTGGGAGGAGTATTTGTAAAGAAAAGCAATATATCCTCAAACCAATATTAATACTCTTTAGATTATGTTAATGTTACTATTCCTCTCTTTGAGTTTGAATTATCAAGAAACGACCTGTATGTGCTTTGGCTAAAGATGAAACACAGGGTCAAGTCAGGAGCACCAACTCTCCCCACCCCAAATAAATAACTGCATGCATTAGGATTCTGTTAATAATTCCGAAGTGAAACATAATAAAAATTTTCTTTTAAGGTCCAATGTTTTTATCTGAATTGTCCACTACATAAAAATACTATGTATGGCTCTGGCTTCTACAATACTAGCTAAAGAAAAGTAAAAAATGAAATGCATCATGGCAGGTATGATTATAAGAAACTGCTATGAGTCAGAGGATTTGAGTCACAGCTCTTGGGCTAGCCCAGACCTTTGTGAACTATAAAATGAGGTCAATGGTCCAAGTTACTCAAGCACAGTTGTGAGGCTTTGGAAACTATGCACTTAAAGCACTTAGCACAGTACCTATTAGTAGGTATTCATATAATTATGGCTGTTGAAGCTATGCTTATCACTGTTTCTCAGCAGGTACCTGACGACTATAGGCAGAAAACCTGAGGAAACAAAAAGTACATTGAACAGTATAAAAACAACACAGAGCCCATCTGTTGAATCCATTAACATTAACACAGTACCCTTGAAGACAACGCTCCTACTTGATCCACTTAACAATCTATATGGAAGGCAAAGCAGGTATTTATTACCTATATCACACAGATGAGAAAAAGAAAGGCAGGTTAAGTGATTCATCAAAGGTCAATAGCTAATAATGAGCAAAGTCCAGACTTGAATAGTTCTGACTCAAACTACATTGGTCTCCCATTCTGAACGACAGGCATGTTTTGTCCTTTGGCTGATAACTCTTGACTTCTCTGGCACATTACTCTAACCCACATCAAATTCCTTACAACAAAAACCCCTAAAATGCCACAAGATTTCTTAAACCCCAATGCTTTCCTCAGGCACTACCATTTTAAGGAAATTTCAATATGAAAAAAGAGACTATTCAAATAGCATTTGTATTAAAATTACTAACAAAAACAGACCAATCACTTCAATTTTTCTTTTAATTTATGCTCAAGTACAACCTAATTTCCTCATCAATAAATTTCAATGACATCTTTGTCCAAAGCAGTATATTGTCTCACTCTTGACATATACATATTCACAAATACAAGACAGAACAAAGACATGCTCAAATCCTTCCTGAATATTCTACCTATTAAAACCCACAAAAAGCATTACTACGTTAAACAAACTTCCTCTTGCAAGCTATCATTCTAGCGTTTTGTGTGGGAAAATATGTCTTCTAGATTTGTGGACTCTATATCTTGTTGGTTCAATCAAAACAGTAATACATGAAACAACAAATGGAAAAACAATATTAAAATGTTCTTTCTGGTCTGTCCCAGCATGTGACACTTTATCAGTCCTACTAAAAAAAAGGTTGTCAAGAATTACCCCCCATATACCCACATTTTAACTAAAAACTTCAAAGGGAACACTGCCATCTACTGAATCACATTCATCACTATTCTCTATTACAGTGATACCTCATTTAATGACTCTCTGGGAACAAAAATTTTAATACTAAGGATGTTTATGTTAAAAGTAAACTTTTAAGGCACAAAAAGTTGTATATATTCACAGCTACCCATGACAAAAATACCCCAGAAAACAATTCCTATTATTCTTATCCAATACGTAAGGCCTGCTCTAAGCGATATTTTGATATCTGGGGGGTTAGTTCCCTTCTTCTTCAACATCTTCTTTCCTAACTGGCTGGAAAACTACTAATGCTTGATAACCTTCTTTCATGAGCTTCCCATAAGAAATGAGAAAGGCTGTGAGAGCTATCATTTCAATTAAGGACAGACTGGCAATAAGACTTCAGAGTGAATTAGTTTCAATTTTTATCTTAGCCACTAATTTTAAATTTAAAAAAAAAGTAAAGTATACCATATACACAGATAAAAGAACAAATCGTAAGTATACATATGAGGAATTTCACAAAATGAAGAAATCTGTGTGGCAACCACGTACATCTATATAGAGAACCATTGCCAGCACCACAGAAAACTCCTTCCTCATGCCCCATTCCAGCCACCACCATATCCCAAATGTAACCATTATTTTTATTTATACCACCACAGATTAGCTTTGCTTGTTTTTGATACAGTATAATATGTACTCTTTTGTGCCTAGTTTCATTTACTCAAGCTTACATTTCTGAGATTCATTCATGTTGCTGCATGTAACAATAGTTTATTCATTTTCATGGCTGTACAGTATTCTATTGTATAAATATAACATAATTTATTTACTCATTCTACCGACACAGAACTTTTGGGCTGCTGTAGTTTGGGTCTATTATGAATAGTGCCATTCTGAGTAATTTTTCTATGCATCTTTTGGTATACAAATGTTTGCAATTCTATTTCTAGGGTATATATCTAGCACTGGAATCTTTGGGTCATAGGTTATAAGTATGATCAGCCTTAGTAGATACTGCCTAACAGCTTTCCAAAATGGTTGTACCAATAATCACATGCCATTTAAAGTCTCCTAAATTTCTCAGCAAAGGGCCAATCTTTCAAACGTAAACTGTCCCCAGTTAGAAGAACCTGAGACACCTGGAAGTAGGTAGGGAGTTCTTTGGGCAAGAGAGGTCAGAGTTGCTGAGATCATAGCCTGAGAACTTCCCAGGCTCTCAGTTTCCCCTGGAGGACTATGACCTAGAGTTCAGGGGTCCCTAGAAGCCTACTTTGAGAACAGAAGAGGCTGTCTCCCATGTAACTGTACCCCAATACCAATTTACCAGCAGGTTTCTTCCATCCAGGTTCTCCTAAACACTCTCTAAACTCTAGTCAATACCTCAAACTCCCAGATAAAGATATTATGTTTTTGAGGACAAGCTAAGTTGTTTTAGTTAGAATTCAAAGACATTTTTCCTTCCTATCTAATTACACGGAATGCATTTTGAAGTAAAGAGGTTTCAGAAAATAAAACAAACAAAATCCAACAATATTACTGGAATTGAACTGGAGTTACTATAATGGGAATCCCTCCTCCAAGATTTCTCCTATTTATAGTGACAAAGACTCTTGTCAATAACGTGAGAATTCCATGCCTAACTTCATTCATGTACTGATCAGTCCTGGTGCGGTCTTATCTCATCATGATGTCTCAACTTAAAGGCAAAAAGGAGACAGCTGCCAGAATATTTTAATACCTATGAATTTAGAGAATTGCTCTACGTCAGTCTAATCATTTTGTAGAGTTATAAAAATATCTGCTACAAAAGTGGTGCTATAAGGATGTGTCCTTATGTAGCTGAGGGTAATAAAACACTGCACAGCCCTGGGTCACAGTCTGCCAAACCAGAGCTGATGTACGTCAGTGCTGCTGTGAATTTTTAAAACTGTTCTGGCTAATCTTTTTAAAGGACTCTTGTTTGTTTATTTAAATAAGAATTAGCTGCAATAGTAACCAACTGCTTCAGTGCATCAACAATGAGTTGTGCCTAATGAAAATTCAGAAATCATTGCTGCATGTCATAAGGAGGTTAATATTCAACACATAGAAGACTAAAAAAAAATCAATATTTTTTTAAAAATTAAGGATCTGTGAGACTCTGATGAGTAGTAAATCCATTCAGCATAGAAAGGAGAAATAATCAACATCATTGTCAAGGTGCAGGTCAAACTCAGCTCATGCCAGAAATGCTTGATGGTGGCTACTTTCTTATCTCTTTGTTGCCACTTAACAGGCTTAACAGGGTAAACCCAGAGAGGCTGCTGCAAGGCTCCATAGCCAAATTACAGTGTAAGGTTACTCTGCCTCCGTGACTATTTAACTACTTACTGGACAAGTAGACAAACAAGCGATGCCTTTTACTATACTAGGAAACTGCCAGCAAGGGAAATGGGTATGATAAAAAAGTATCTGTGCAGGTTTATCAAATAGTAACTGCTGCATGGAATGCTACATTTTACATGAAATCTTACAGAGAGAAGGAAACCAATTTGCCAATGATGATATAGAGTATTTCTTTCACTCCAGCTTAAATATCACTTTTTAAAAAAGACTCTACCCAGCCACCTTCAGCCCACTATGATCCCTCATTTCTGAACTCCCGTGGTACTCAAGTGGCACTTAGTCATGCTCTCTTGTACACATTTGCCTTGCCATCCTAATCAGATTATAGGCGCCTTGAGAGGAGTTTTTGTTGTTGTTTTTGGCATCTAAGGTCTAGAACACTCCTTTTCATAGTTGGCCATTGTTTTTTATTATGATAATATCTAAATCCTAAGAAATAGATGTGAACCCCTTGGTAGGGTCAGATGTTAAAATAAGTACCAAGGATGATCAGGATATTTCAAATCTACTTTGGGAAAGAATAAAGGGAAGAGAAGAGGTAGAAGGGGCTCATTCATGAATTGAAGGAAGTGGAATACAAAATCGGGATGCAGTTGACCCTTGACAATATGGAGGTTAGGGGCGCTGACCCCCTGCAGAGTCGAAAATCCGGGTATAATTTCACAGTTGGCCATCAGTGTCTCCAGTTCCATATCTGCATTCAACCAGCTATCGGTTGTGTGTAGTACGTATTTACTGGGGGAAAAAAAAACAACCCATATATAAGTGGACCCGCACCATTCAAACCTGTGTTGTTCAAGGGCCAACTACTGTACATAAAAAAAAATACCCTTCAGTTAGGAGCAGGCCTAAAATGGACTTCTTCATATCCTTTTGGGCTTCCTAGACTGGTTTCATTTCTGTGTTTTCTTCTTTTTCTCATGTAATTTAATTCAAAATTGATATATAATCCACATACCATAAAATTCACCCTTCCTTAAATTGTGGTAAAATACTGATAATATACATTTTACCATTCTAAATATTTTAAAGTGTACATTTCAGTGGCATTAAGTATACTCATATTGTTGTGCAACCAATGTCCAGACATTTTTCATCTTGTAAAACTGAAACTCTGTACCCATTAAATAATAACTCCCCATTCTCCCCTCCCACAGTCCCCGGCAATCATGGTTCTACTTTCTGTCTCTATGAATTTGATACTCTGGGCACTTCATATAAGTGGAATCATATAGTATTTGTCTTTTTGTGACTTAACTTATCTCAGCATATCCTCAAGTTTATCTGTGTTGCAGCACGTGTCAAACTTTCCTTCCTTTTTAAGGCTGAATAATATTCTGCTGTATGAACACACCACATTGCTTATCCATTCATCCATCAATAGACGCTTGGGTTGTTTCCACCTTTTAGCAATTACAAATAATGCTGCTGTGAACATGGGTGTACAAATAACTCTTCCAGTCCCTCCTTTCAATTCTTTTGGGTATATGCCCAGAAGTGGAATTGCTGAATCATATAGTAATTCTGTTTTTAATTTTTTGAGGAACCACCATACTCTTTTCCAAAATGGCTGCACCATTTTTACATTCCCACCAGTGATGCACAAGTGTTCCAATTTTTCACATCCTTGTCAACACTTGTTACTGTCCATCTTTTTTATAATAGTCATCCTAGTGGATATGAAGTAATATCTCATGGTTTTGATTTGCATTTCCCTATTGATTAATGATGTTGAGCATCTCAGCATCTGTTTATTGGCCATCTGTATATCTTCTTTGGAGAAATGTCTATTTAAATCCTTTGCCCACTTTAAAAATGGGGCTTTTTATTGTTGAGTTGTAAGAGTTCTTTATATATTCTGGATATCAAACAATACAGAACTGATTTGTAAAAGTCTTCTCCCATTTTATTACTTTCTTGATGGTATCTTTTTTTTTTTTAATTTTTGGCTGTGTTGGGTCTTCACTGCTGTGCACGGTCTTTTCTCTAGTGGAGAGTGGGGGCTACTACTCTTCATTGCGGTGCGCGGGCTTCTCATTGTGGTGGCTTCTCTTGTTGCACAGCATGGGCTCTAGGCACATGGGCTTCAGGAGCTGCAGCACGCAGGCTCAGTAGTTGTGGCACGCGGGCCCCAGAGCATGCAGGCTTCAGTAGTTGTGGTGCGCAGGCTCAGTAGTTGTGGCGCATGGGCTTAGTTGCTCCGCGGCACGTGGGATATTCCTGGACCAGGGATCAAACCCGTGTCCCCTGCATTGGCAGGTGGATTCTTAACCACTGTGCCCCCAGGGAAGCCCCTTGAGGGTATCTTTGAAACATAAAAGTTTTACATTTTGATGAAGCCCAATTTATTATTTCCTTTCTCTGCTTATGCCTTTGGTATCATATCTAAGAAACACTGCCTAATTTAAGGCCACAATGATTCATGCCTATGTTTTCTTCTAAGAGTATTATAGTTTTAGCTCTTACATTTAGGTCTATAACCCATTTTTTAAAAAAGATTTATTATTTATTTATTTATTTTGGCTGTCGGGTCTTAGTCGTGGCACACGGGATCTTCATTGTGGCGTGCAGGCTCTTTGTTGCAGCACACGGGTTTCTCTCTAGTTGTGGCATGCGGGTTTTCTCTCTCTAGTTGTGGCGTGCAGGCTCCAGAGAATGTGGGTTCTGTAGTTTGTGACATCCAGGCTCTAGTTTAGGTGCACAAGCTCAGTAGTTGTGGTGCATGGGCTTAGTTGCCCCACACCACGTGGGATCTTAGTTCCTTGACCAGGGATTGAACCCACGTCCCCTGCATTGTAAAGCGGATTCTTTACCACTGGACCACCAGAGAAGGACCATATAGTCCATTTTGAATTAATATTTGTATATGGTGTAAGGTAGTGGGTTTAATTTTGAGTTTTTGCATGTAGATATTCCATTTTCCCAGCACCATTTGTTTAAGAGACTATGTGTTTTTCCCCATTGAATGATGTGGTACCCTTGTCAAAAATTAATTGACTATAATGTGAGGGTTTATTTCTGGATTCTCAATTCTATTCCATTGATCTGTATGGCTATCCTTATGCCAGTACTACACTATCTTGGTTACTTGTAGCTTTATATTAAGTGTTGAGACTGGGAAATGTGAGACTGCACTTTTGTTCTTTTTTAAGATTGTTTAGCTCTTCTGGGTCTCTTGTATTTCCCTGTGAATTTTAGGATTTACTTGTTAATTTCTGCAAAACCAGCTTCATTCTTGACCTAAATAAAGTATAGGGGTAGTTCCTATATATGGAAGGATCCATAGTCCTTACAAGGTTAATCATGCAAACTGGGATCTCACTGCTTATACCCACCTAACACCAAAGCTAATGCAGGTGGGGACAGCCCATATTGGCATATGCTCATTTCACACAGTGGTGCTGAACAATAAAAACAGAATCCAGTGTAATTTCTAAGGGTAGAATTCTTCTTTAAAAAATAAATTTATGTATTTTATTTATTTATTTTTGGCTGCATTGGGCCTTGTTGCTGCATGCAGGCTTTCCCTAGTTGCAGCGAGCGGGGGCTACTCTTCGTTGTGGTGCGCGTGCTTCTCATTGTGGTGGCTTCTCTTGCTGTGGAGCACAAGCTCTAGGCATGTGGACTTCAGTAGTTGTGGCACACAGGCTCAGTAGTTGTGGCTCACAGGCTCTAGAGCACAGGCTCAGTAGTTGCGGCGCACAGGCTTAGCTGCCCCGCGGCATGTGGGATCTTCCCGGACCAGGGATCAAACCCGTGTTCTCTGCGTTGGCAGGCGGATTCTTAACCACTGTGCCACCAGAGAAGTCCCATATAATTCTTAATTTAAAGAAAATAATTATTAGATCTCATTTGTGGCAAAAACCATTTATTTTCTTCTAACAGTGTCACAAAAATTCCAGAGAAAAATTACACTGCAACATTCTGTACAATGCTAAATAATGCCATTACCAAAGAATCGAATTTTTCTATACTAGTGAGTGAGCCTAGCAGTCCACTCACGACCTGCATCTCACTGTGACTCTGATATTCCCTATTGGTACTCGTTTACATAGTAAAAATAACACTATGGATACTAGAAAGGACTAAAAGTTTCTACAAATTTGGAATAAAGGATGGCTGGAATACTTTTCTTGGGGCTGGCTCAGATCCGTGACATGAACAGTTCCATCACATATCCAGAAGTGTGTGGGAATGTTGCAGCAAGTGCACAAGCTTTTATCAAAACATTTATCGTACAGAGAGAAACAGAGAGCGAGAAACTTTAATGAAAGCTGAAAAGGCAGTGAGAATGATACAGGAAACATGGGACTTATGACCACATGCGATTTGGGAGAAAATGTAAAGTTAAAGGGTTCATAAAAAGGAAGGATTATGAGTCATAACAAGAAATTGTTTAACATAGGTAAAACTGACATGCTAAAAGAAAATGCCTTTGTGAACATAAATCATGAAAGAGGAAAGGTGAGCTCCTATTAGACAATTAGATATTTATCATGTACAAATTATGTAAGTGTTGGGAATTGAGTGGTGAAAAGCCCAGATGCTCACACATCCTTATAGAGCTTACAGAGTTAAGATCAGACTGACTTATCTATTTTGTAGTAATTGTGCAGACTTTATGAAAAAGTTATGTTTGTCCTACTGATCTGAGATCCTCAGGACATAAAAAGAATGCTTTTCCAAATAGTGACAGGCCAATAAAAAACCTCAGATACAGGGCAATGTTTTTTGGACTGGTTTTATACATACTTTATGCCAGAAATAGAGAAATATCTAATTTCTCAAAAGCTTGAATTTCAGTTCTCCTCATCATGGACAATGTGCAAGGCTATCCTTAAGCACTATAGTTTACAACTCTATGTCAAGGTGATGTTCCTTCCCCTTAATGCTTCTGACTTTTCACGTGGAGTGTAAAACACAAGCTCAAGGTATTTGACTTTGCTATACTTTCACTGGCATCATAAAGTGCTGTGGACAAAGATCTCAAACTTGGTAACTGCCAGCTTTAGAAGAGGTACAGCCTTGATTATATAAGAAATATTATGGATGATCCAATATTGGATCACCCAAGTATTATTGGGTGATCCAAAAGGGTAGATGCTTATTGGCATGCCTTATGAAAGAAGGCAGTATATGACTTCAAGGAGATTATTTTCACAGGTAATAAAGAGTATACCATTAATACTGACAGGACAAGAGGGTGGCGAAGGTTTGGAGGGCACACATAAAAGTGACATGGAAGAATCAGAAGAGCAAGAAGACTTAGAGATGATTTGGCAAAGAATGACAAAGAGGAAGACACTGAAGATTTAGAAGAAATTTGGGGGGGTTTTCATAAATTTAGTCCAAGTTCTAACATGGAAAACTGTTAAGTGACACCAAAACAAGTTATGATCAGTGAACAGAGCTTTCAGTAATAAAATCTGCACTGATTCTGTACCAGGGAATAAAAGCAATACATAGCTACCATTCATAGTGTTCTTTATTAAAAAGCTATCACTTCAGGAAGGTTCCCCCTCAGAATGCTGTGTCACAATTATCTCCTTGTTTCCTCTACCATTTGCCTCCTTCTCCAAAGCTAATGTTGAAATGTGACTTTTTCTGTAGTTCAGTACGTTTCATGATCTCACCATACAGTCCATGATTATCTGGTATCACTACCTTGAATATGATTCAGACAAGTTAAAATTAATTTTTCTACTAAGACAAGTTCAAGTTCTTCTACTAGACAAGTTCAAATTAATGCTTCTACTAATATATTGTAGTGTAACATTTGTTTTAGTGGGAGAGTTACTTTAGTTACTTCTAATTATGGAATAATTTACATCAAAAGCCTAAAGGGGTAAACTGATTTTTTTCAACCACATCTTAATGCATTTTACGGCAAAAAATGATACGCTATAGGTTATCACAAACTTGGGAATTCACAAAGTTCCCTCGTGAATGTCAAGGTTCTATCTTTTCAAAAATTAATTAATTAATTTATTTATTTGGCTGCGTTGGGTCTTCGTTGCTGCGTGCGGGCTTTCTCTAGGTGCGGCGAGGGGTGGCTACTCTTTGTTGCGGTGTGTGGGCTTCTCACTGCGGTGGCTTCTCTTGTTGCAGAGCACGGGCTCTAGGCACGCGGGCTTCAGTAGTTGCAGCACGCAGGCTCAGTAGTTGTGGCTCACGGGCTCTAGAGTGCAGGCTCAGTAGTTGTGGCGCACGGGTTTAGGTGTTCCTTGGCATGTGGGATCTTCCCGGACCAGGGCTCGAACCCGTGTCCCCTGCATTGGCAGGCGGATTCTTAACCACTGCGCCACCAGGGAAGGCCCCCAAGGTTCTATCTTGAAAGCAACAAGTTGACTCTCTAACTTACCACAGAAATGCCAGATGCTCATTTTATAGGCAGATTTTGTAAGCTTTATATTTAATGAGAAATTGTTAGAGCTACATTTGGCAAGGGAAGATTCTCTCAGATGTTGAGAATATCAGCAGAAGAATCTTTTTGCTTCATTTTTCCTAGGAGAGATTGACTGAAGTGATTTAACAGTCGAAAATAAATTGAACAGTTAAAAACCTTCATGGTAAATTCTTTGTTGAAAGGTCAAGTGCGCCTGCTGAAATGTATTCATTCTATTTCTTTCAGAATTAAGATGAGCGAATAAGTACTTAAAGACACAAAATAGTGTACAAAATCAGAATGATGTTCTGTTACACTGTAGGTACTATTCACAAAGCTGTTGCAAGTCGACCATTTATACTACAAAGAATTTTACCTATTTCAAAGCTCATCCCACTTGTGCTAGCTCCAGGGAACTAATTTGTGTGAGCTCTGGACTCATTCCACAGTCTGTCTATAGAAAGAAACTTTGCTCTAAATTTGCCTAATTTGCTTGATAGATTCACAATCTTCTGATGGCTTAGGGAAACCCCTAACCTAACTTGATCAGAAAAGCTGAAATGTTATCAAGAGAAGTGGACACAGGTCCAAGTGTCAGGAAACTTTTCATGTAAAGGGCCAGACAGTTAATATGTTAGGTTTTGTGGGCCACAATCAGTCGCTGTCTCATACTCTTCCATTTTTTGTTTTATTTTTATAACGCTTTAAAAATGTAAAAAACATTCTTAGTTCACAGGGAATACAAAAATGGGCTGTGAGCCACAGTTAGCCAACCTTTAGTTTAGAGTAGTGCCATCTGACGGAAGTGTTCTATGTTTGTGCCATCCAAAATGGTAGACAGCAGCCGTGTGTGCCTACCGAGAGCATTTACTGAGGAGTGCATCTGAGGAGTTACATTCTAAATTTTATTTAACTTTAATTAATTTAACTTCAAATCGCCACGTGCGGCTAGTGGCTTACCGTTTTGGACAGCACAGGTCTAGAGGACCTCCCACAGCCCACAAGAGCCCCTGAAAATCTCTGTATACCTATGTTTCCCAAGAATACTGAAGGCTTGGACAAGAAGTAAATTGGGTATAAATTGTAACTGTTATTAATAATAGCCTCCAAGTATTAAGTTAAGCATTGTGTAACAATTCAAATGACTAACATCAAGGAAAGGGAAAACGTGTAAGAAACTTGAAACAAAACAGGCTGGCATTTCACAATTTATTAGAATGACATCTTTCAACGTTTGGGCAAATCAGAACTTCGAAGTGTTGAGAGAATTAGTCTAAAGGGCTTTGAGTTTAAAAAGACCTATAGGGCTTCCCTGGTGGCGCAGTGGTTAAGAGTCCGCCTGCCGATGCAGGGGACACGGGTTCGTGCCCCGGTCTGGGAAGATCCCACATGCCACGGAGCGGCTGGGCCCGTGAGCCATGGCCGCTGGGCCTGTGCGTCCGGAGCCTGTGCTCCGCAACGGGAGAGGCCACAACAGTGAGAGGCCCACATACCGCAAAAAAAAAAAAAAAAAGACCTATAATGTTCCTACTTTTGATGGAAGTAAAAATTTTTACCACTCAATTTGCATAGATTCTACTGAAGACAGATGCAACTAAAATTAGGTTTTTGTTTGCCTGAGAAGACAACTGATTTCTGCCATCACTGACCTGAAATGCTCCTGGAAAATTGCTTTGCTTCATTCATCACACTGCCACTCCTAGCAAGGGCCCTAAAGTTCATGAGGCACAAACTTGCTTTGTTAGCCAAGCTGTTACACAAGAAACCTAAGTCCTCATTTTCACGTGCTGACAAATCATTACCCGAGTCCATTAATGCATTCATAACTTGATTCTTGGAACTTGTGAAGTAGAAAATTAGGGGAGAAAACACTCATTCAACTTTATAGGAAGCCTCCAGTCAATGCCTTAGACAACATCCATTAAAGGCTATTTGTTTTCCCCACCTATCTGGGACAGAACACTTCTCATTTAACTAAGCAAAGAATTTAAAACACACAACAGGGCTTCCCTGGTGGCGCAGTGGTTGAGAGTCCGCCTGCCGATAGAGGGGACACGGGTTCGTGCCCCGGTCCAGGAAGATCCCACATGCCGCGGAGCGGCTAGGCCCGTGAGCCATGGCCGCTGAGCCTGCGTGTCCGGAGGCTGTGCTCCGCAACGGGAGAGGCCACAACAGTGAGAGACCCGCGTACCGCAAAAAAAAAAAATTAATAAATAAAAAAAATAAAATAAAATAAAACACACAACAGGGTGCAAATCACTACATATGTCCAGCTGATGATCCATGACAAGACTCACACCATCCCTCCAAAAAAGTTTTGCCTCTAGTATTTTCTATTTTAAAACAGTCCCGGAACTGAAGGCAACATTCCTGAAGAGAGGAAATCACTTCATGTAAAAATCATAGGTTGAACCATAGAACACAAATCAGTCATTGCAACCAATTGGTACAGTAAGTGTTCACTCATAGGTCCAAGTCAAACTGTCAACGAAGAGTCTAGCATTGGTATATCCATACTATGAAATTCTATGCAGCAGCTGAGAAACAAAGAGGTAGATCTATCTGAACTGCTGTGGAAACATATCTAAGATATATTGTGGGGAGGAAAAGACAAGCTACAAAACATTACGTATACATATTATGACCTCATCTGTGTGTGGTAACATAAAAAACTTCATTAATGCATAGAAAATGTCTGGAAATGTTCATGGAGAAACTGTTGGTGGTTTCCTCAGATAAGTTCAGCAGGTAAGCATTTTACTTTTCACTTTATATCCTCCCATACTATTTTTAAAAAGTTTTTAAATCAAGAGATTGAATTATCTGTATAAGTTTAAAATGTTCTTTTAAAAGTCTGGAGAGATCTCTGCAGCAGTTCCCCAAGAGACTAAGAAGATGTGGTGGCCCTTCTTTACTATTGCAGTGTTGATAATTTAATGAAAAAGCCAAAGCTGTTCCTTTTGTACTTAAAGCCACTATAATGTTCCTAAGACTGCCTCTGCCAATAAAGCCACTATAATGTTCCTAAGACTGCCTCTGCCAAAATCACAACATTATTATGAAATTGGGAAAAAAAAAAAAAGGCACACTTCAAAAAGGGTCTTGGTAGGACAAGACAATCCACAAGTGCCAACCAGCTCCAGGCTATAAAGATCCCAGGAGAGCCATCACTTTTCAATTACCATCACTAACATTACTTATTATTTGGCCTGCTCCAGTCCCTAAGGAAGGCAGCTTGTGATGACAATACCCAGCCTCTTCTTGTAAAACAATTCATTAGGCAAAGCAGAACAGCTGGGGCAGCCACGTGCGTGTTCTTAAGGCACCACCCCACTGGGACCTCTGGCCCAGATATCCCTTTTGGTGAGGGCAGCTACCACCCCTGTGACAGCTGTAGAGTCCTCCAGGGACACTTCAGCTTTAATCAGTACTTCCTGCACTGGAGAGGGCCATTTGATTTCTAACATAAACTAATAGCACTCCTGCTTTCAGCAGGTTACACCAGACATCAGATAAGAAGCTTTAGGGCATTTTTATCTTGTTCTAATGCTCCAGAGTTAACGAGGCAGCAAAAGATACTGTCATAGAGCCCCAGTGTAGCTCTATTATCCAATAAACAGACTCTTTCCAAGACAGGTTTAATATGGATGGAGGAGGTAAAGAAGGCTGGCTTAATACTGATGCTATTGAGAGGATAAGAATCCAGTTACCAGAAGTAGGGCAAAATCATACACACTCTGCAGCAGACAAAGTGCTACAAGGAAAGTAAGGAGTTGTCTCAAAACATGAAGAGGAAAACACTGATTTTCACTATTTTAAGCAGCATAAATCTGATAGCTTTATCTGGCATTTGGGGCCAAGTTTTCAAAAAGTGCTTCTAAATGAATCTGTTTATGTATTTTGCTGAAAAGTATTCTTAGGAGTTAGATTTTTTAAACTAGCAATATAGTCATTATAAAAATAGCTTACTAATAATATATGTAATTATATTAATTATTATATTATGTAATATATTAATAAAGGATATTACAGTTGTTGTTTTTTTTTTTACTGGCTATAAAGCAAATTCTACTATGTTAAACAGTAATATCACCAGAGCCTACATAATATCAGGCTTTAGAAATAATTCAATCATTCATTCAACAATATTGATAGACTTTTATAATCAAGGCTATGTGAGACACAGTGAAGACAAAAATTAGCCCTTGGATTTCCTAGTCCAGGCTAATTCGCATAAAACAAAATTTTACTTAAACAATCTTCTTTTTTTTTAATCTTAGAATCTTGATAAATATGTGGAAATCAGAGAACCAAGTGTTTCTCTTCATAACTAGAAGTATCTACTCAGAACCTGCTGAGTAGACATAAGTATTAATAAGCTGACTACTAAAAACAGTCAATATTAAAAGATGACCATTTCTTGAGTTGTTTGCCTCCTGAAGATTGAAAAAAAAAGCTGAGATCTTCTATCTACTTCCTTGGAAACCAACCTCCCAAAGACAAAGGTCTGCAAGATCTCTTAAAAGCTATTCACTCATTTTTGGAATACCAAACATACAGTAAAGAAAACAGAAACAGTCCCTACCCTTTATTTATAATTCACACAAGATAACCAACAAATTATAAGAATGAAGTCCAACTCACAAATTAACATCCATACATACAAAAATCACTAATTTTGAGCTTCTCAACATAACCATCACCTCACATTCTTCTACTTCTACTGACCAATCATTGCTCTTGCACAGGTCTCTCGTTCCCTGTGGCAGAGAATGTTGGTTGCTTATCCCAATACCTGTTCTCCCTTTCCTCCTTATTAAAAGAACCCCAATTCTTACCCAGCAAAATTACAGCTCAGGATAAAAGATTACATTCTTTTGCAGCTAGGTCAGTCAGTCCAGATGACTGAATTCTGTGGGATTTCCAGGAAGGCTGCTTAAAAGGAAAGGAGTCAGTTGTATGGTGCCCCTTTTTGTCTTTCTCCCTTCTCACATTCTTCTGGCCTACAGCTCAGGCTCAATGCCTAGATCTCTAGCAGTTATCTTAGACCAGGAGGTATCCTTTAGGATGGAAGCCAGGCACCAAGAAAGTGGAGTGAAAAGAAAGAAGCCTCAGCTCTTGACACTGTAGAGCTCCCCTTCCAGTCTGTACCTAACTACCTCCAGTCTTCCTTTTTGTGGGGAAAAAAGAAATTCTACTTTGTGTAAGCCACAATTATTTTGGATTTCTTATATGTAGTTGAACCTCATTTTTTTTTTTGCGGTACGTGGGCCTCTCACTGTTGTGGCCTCTCCCATTGTGGAGCACAGGCTCCGGACGCGCAGGCTCAGCAGCCATGGCTCACGGGCCCAGCCGCTCCGCGGCATGTGGGATCTTCCCAAACTGGGGCATGAACCCGTGTCCCCTGCATCGGCAGGTGGACTCTCAACGACTGCACCACCAGGGAAGCCCCCAAACCTCATTCTAATAGACCTGATAGCCACAATCTTTTATCCTATAACCTTGATAGTTAAGTTATTCATTTCAATGATGCCTTAATGACACTTTGGCAAACAAAACTGAAGTTTTATAACGCATACCCACTTCCACCTTAAATTGTATTCTCCTAGTCACAAGGGCTTAAAATCTTGAAATCATTTTGACTCATGTCTCTCCAGTCTATTACAATTTCATATCTATTTCCCCCCTGCAAATAACCTTCCTTTGCATTCATACCCTCCTATCTAGTACAAGCAGTTACTGCGTTCTTGGACTGCAACAGCTTCCTAGCTGGTCTCTTAGACCCATCACCACACCCTTCAATTCTCTCTGGGGGTGGCTACCAGACTTTTGAAAATGATTCCTCGGGCTTTCCACAATTTAGCTCCTCCTCACTTTTCCAACCACATTTTCTAGCACTCTAACCAATTCATACCCCCAAATTTCTTCTCAGTTGAAAGTGTCTTCTTTCCTCCCATATACAAATATTAGCCATTAATATTTGGAAGCCAAATAAGTAGCCATTTCTACTTAAGTTTCATCTCTTCCAAGAAGTGTCCCTTGAATTCTTACCTCACTTTTTCCTCTTTAGGAGTTTCCCTCAGAGAGGGAAGCATGGTGTGAGATGAACATGGTTTGACAAAGGCCAGGTCATGCAGAGCTATAAGGCCAAGTTAAAGGTTTTTAATTTTATTTAACTAAGAGCAAGGGGAAGCCATTGATGGGTTTTAAGAAGGGAATAAGGTCACATGTCAATTTGTGTTTCAAAACTATTACTCTGACTGTGGAGTGGAGTAGTTATAGGAGAAAAGATCAATTCTACAGCTAATTCTGCTAGGGGAAGGGGAGAATACCAGAAATAGATTAAGGAAGCTGGATAAAGCAGTCTTGGTGTAGAGGGAGAACTTGAAACTCAATATTCTAGAGGGAAATGATAGTCATTTGAGTAAATATATGTTCACCATAGGAAAAATTCAGTAAATATTTATTAAAAGAGCTGGTGTGTGGAATTTAGATAGGAGCACTAAATGTTCTCCTATCAAGAATGTATTGGCATTTACAGTGCCTTAACTTTGACTGAATCTTGGTTAAAAAAAAAGAAAGCTACATAAAATTTAGGGACAATTGAGAAATTTTCAATGTGGAAGGATATTAGGTATTTTGCAATTACTGTTAATTTTTCTTGGATGTAATAATAGCATTATTATTTAGGAAACTGTCTTTATTCTTAGGAGATGTATCCTGAAGTATTTAGGGGTAAAGTGTCTGATGTCAGAAACTTACTTCAAAATAGTTCAAGGAGGGGGAAAATAAATAAATAAATAAATATTCCCATTATATATAAATATGGGGCACTCACTGGATGTTTAAAATTTTTTCATAATGAACTAGTGGAGGAAAAGAAGACAAGGGGATTTCTTCTTAAGCTAGTGGAGAGGGGCTTCTTTTCTGATGTACTCATGGCATTGATACTCATTTACTTGGTAGTTTGAAACAAGTTATTTTTAACCTACAGCTCCAAGGAAGTCTGGGATCTTAAAAAAGTAAACCACCATAGGAGGATTTTCACCCAAGAATTATCCTTTCTACAAATATTAACAGATCAATACTCCAGCCCTGCCTTTTAGTTTCAAGCCTGGCTACTCTTGGATTCCATTCTCAGCCTGATTAAGGAGAGGGAGGAAGACACTGCCTGAGCTGTTTCAAGGGTGAGACATGTTACTGAATCACTCTCCAGTGCCTATGTTTATTAAACCTTTAATACAATGTTACCAATCCCTGCTGTGGAGCCATTTCAGAGAATAGCAGGTATACAACTTAGTATCCAAATAATCTTTTATTGTGTTGCTCTTTTCTTTGTTAGTGTCATTATCCTCCAACACTGTGAGACTGCTGGCTAATTAAACCCTTGTTTTTACTGAATTTGACAGCTGAGGGCAGCAGAAACAGAAGGAGACAACCGTAAACTATTTTCTGTTCAACCAGGAGAAAAATGCTTCCCCTGCAAAGCTAGAATACTACACTTTCCCCACCTATAAAATTATTTTGGGGGAGGAGACAGTCTTAGTAATAACAAGCCTTTCAACCTGAGCAATCAGAAAGCTTATTTCTATAGTCAGACCTAGATGGACATCTCATTCTTCTTTTGACTAATTGAGCAGGCAGGCATACAGATGAAACTCCTTATCTTAGTCCAAACTTAATGTGTTTATAGTTGGGTTGTATAAAATGGATAAAAGACAAAAGAAAAAATAAAGGTCTACGGCAAAATGGATGTCAAGCACTTCCAATATGGCATTCACTAAAGAAAACAAGTTTTTAAGTTCATAAAACAAAATAGGATGTTACAGCACCAGGTTAAGGGGATAACTCGAAGTTTTGTTTGGTTGGTTGGATTAGGTTATTGTGCATGTTTGTTAAATTGGACCTAGTAAGCCAAGTACTAGATGTTTTCCCAAACTAGAATTAGGTAACAATGTAACTTCACAAGCCGATTCCATGAAGAACACTTGCTTGGCATGATGGGAAAGAAGAAAATGAGTGGAAAAGGGTCCCTGTTCTAACAGAGGGCAAGTACACTAACAGTAACTAAAGGGGTGTAAGTAGCTTATTCCTCTCACTCAAAGAAAGCAGTTTATCCATCGTTGAGTAAGAATAAACTCCGTCAAGACAATAGGAGAGATAAAGAATTAAAACCACAGATAATTTCAAATTTCATATTAGCCATAGTTTTCTCTAACCATACTTTTCACCACAGCTTCTGGAAAAAAAGCCAAACAATTATGTGTTATATCATCTCCTTTCATCTTCCCTCTCCCATCTACTGGTAGAAAGATGGCAAAAAGAATGCAAGCAGAAGAAGGAAAAGAAGTAAAAGGTGATAAAAGTTATCAACTAGATAACTCTCCATATTCTTTGGACTCATGGGCTGACTACAGGTTGAGATTTATCATGCATCTTATCCTCTCTTTGTTAAACTGTACTGCCACCTCCTACCCTTCTAAACTACCTCGCAGAAGGTTTAGGATATGCAAGGACAGTTTTGATTCTTGAGGGATCTGCTCAAATATCAAATGTAAAAAAGAAAAGTATATGTTTGCTTCCCCATCTATTTTAAAAGGGCTTCTCGTAACTTCAGTTTCTTTTCACATCTGCTATAAAAAAAGCAAACACTAGAGAATTCCTGAAGGGTCTTTAAAGACAGGAATATGCAGAATTTCTCTCTATTTTAAGACTTCCTTTCTCACGACACCAACCACCTCAAGCCGTCAGGAAAGAGCCATTAACAGTTGAGAATTAAGACATGTTAGACATAGTCACCATCAAGACTCTGGCTGGCTCCACTCTTGAAGAGGAATGAATGTTCTAAAAGAGAAATCCCGTGTTTTAACTGGAAAGAGGAAAAAAGACCCAAGTTTAATTATCTCAAGAGCAATAGAAAAGGAAAATCATCTTAAATGCGTTGTGTAAAATGAAGTTAGAAAGGATTTTTTATATCTACCATATCAAAAAATAAGCTGCATTTTCACTTAGAAAATGAACATTGTACATGTTCTATTTTCAACAGTTATCCAACATGAAGTCATCTGACCTTAAACAAACAAACAAACAGGCAAACAAACAAGAGAGGCCAAGGTCCAGTATCAGTTCCTACCCACCATTCCTACCTAATCTCCCAGCAAGTTAATGCAAGTCAAAGCAAGCACTTCACTGCTGCTGCTGGTAGTGAAGCCGGTTCCTTTCCCAAGAGAGGCCTGTAAAACAGGACAGTCACTGACAGCAGTACAATTACTGACACAGATACAGACTTTATGGACATGTTTATCTCTGCTGTAAATCCACACTCTCTCTCCACTCTGATTCACGAGTCATAAAGAAATTGCAGATAATGAAAAAGTTGGGGAAATTTACAGCATGTCGGAAACCTCAGACAGCCAGAAGAAATTAAAGAGCTGACTAGGGATAAATCACACAGGTACAATTAAAACTTCCCTTATACCTCCTTCATTTCCAAACTGAGGCACAATCCAATGGAGATGATGAAAAGTTGAGGTCATGACTCCTCAGGCTGTAATCATTTCTTAACTAACTGCATGTTAAAAATTAGCCAATTCACAGGTCATGTGTAAATGCTGATTTCTTGCTGCTACCTTGATTTCCTTTGCTCTCCACTAGAAGCACCCGCACAGCAATTCTGTCTGTAAGCAGGCCAAACTGCAACAAGCAATAAACAGAAAGGTGATATCCCCTCTCCACTGCCATCTCTGTAGGTGCAGGACATCTTTTACCATAGCCACTGTGGACTGAGCATTAAAATGAGAAAGTGGAGCTACAATGGATGAATGAAAGTGGAGGTGTCTTCTTCCCCTACAAATGACCATTCTGAAGGTTTCATTTGATCTCTTTTCAACATTCCAAAGGAGATGTTAAAGGACTATTATGTTTGATACTAGAATAGGAATTACTTCTGGTGATACTTGTTTGTTAATAGACTGAATTGATGCTCTATTCTCTTTATGTAACCAACTTTGCATGAGCTTAAAAGTGGTATAGTTTTAGCTACTCGACTCTGTTTTTTACATTCTTCTAGTGACAAAGGCTACAAGAGGGAAGAGAAAAACAAAAACAAACAAACAAACAAAGGGTGAAACAAAACCAAACCTCCAAACTTTACCAGAATCTAGAAGTCTTAATTAAACTTTAACTCTTATTCCAATAAAGTAAATCAGAAAAATACCAAAGATAAGAAATAATGTCTATTTCTTAAATAATAAGCTTAATAGATCCCTACTGCTGAAGACTAGAATAATGTGAGTTAATTGTTGGTCCCTCTATTCAACAAGCCTATAAAATTCTCTGTGAAGGAAAAAATGATTCTATCACTTGCTGCACTCTTCCACTTTCCCCAACTTACTTACATGAAACTAGCAGGTTTAAAAAACATCAACCCAAACACAAGATCTGTCTGGAAAGCAGAAACGGAGAATATAGAGTTTACCAACTAACTTCAACATAAATGAACGAACCAAGAGTGTCAACAAAGTTATACACAAGTCAATAGTCATCTTTGTAAATCTCTATAGGATGGAGCCCTAACCAAATTAGCTCTAATATGATTTTGAAATTCTGTGCCCTGTCAAGAAATGAAGGTTAACAGGCTTTTTTAGAGATATGGAGGATGCAATTGACATGGTTTCGATTTTGTTCCTATTTGACCCCTTGATGATTTGAGATCCATTTTACACTTCAGAGAACCCAAATGTCATTTTCAATTTATATATTAAGATTTTATTCTCTATGGAATAAAAATAATTCTAAGATGATACTAAGAGTTTCAACCCGGACATCATTACCATACAAAACTTAGGTCATATCTAGCTCATGGATCTCAATTCTATTCACTCAATAAGCATTAGACTCGGCTTCTAATCAGCTTTTGCTTACAATGATAAGTTCCTTTAGTTCACGGTCAGATTGGTGTCCAGTATCAAATAAGAACTACTAAACAGAGGCAGAGTTTTATTTACAAGCTCCTAAGAGGCAAATCATATTTTATCAAATGAATATTTGAATGAAGCCAAGAAACAGATCTACTATGTAACTCTACTATCAACAGTTACTACTCTAAGAGGCAATATTACCCCTGGATTAAGAATCGGAAGACTTGGATTCTAGGCCATTTTGCAAATAACTAGGTGTGTGACTGGGCAAATCACTGAAGTTCTTTGAACCTCAGTTACCACATCTGTTCAAATGGGAATAACAGCAGAATAGTAGAGAGAATTAAGTGAAAAAGTACATGTAAGAAACATAGCAGGCTCAAAAATGTTACTTGCCTTTCCCTCTTCATGAGACATGATTCAGATTCCTGGTTCTGTCACTAATGAGCTGTGTGGCTGTCCTTAGGTAAGTCACCTAATATCTTTAGGCCTCTGTTTCTGCCTCTGTAACATTAGAGCGTTGGGACTTGATGATCTCTTAGATTCCTTCCCAGCTCTAACATGCTATGATTACCAATTCTGTCACTAAATTTCTGGGTGACCAAGGTCTAAGTCACTTCATTTCTTTAGACCTCAGTTTCCTCACCTTTAAATACTGGAGGGTGAACTAACAGAAAAGTAGATAAGAACTATAAGGGGAAATTCATAAAAGGAGGAAAAACAAGTGGCCAGTAAACATAACTTTATTAGCAATCAAAGAAATACATATAAAAAATACTGAAACAATTTTTCATCTATAAAATGCACAAGTACTAAAAAGTTTCACAATATCTAGAGTTGGTTATAAGATGTAGGAATGCAAGTACTTTCATTTACTGTCCTTAGAAATATAATTTGGACTAGTCTTTCTGGAGGTCACTTTGGCAATATGTAAAAATTTTTAATGTGCCATTCACCTTGATCAGAGTAAAGGATGCTTATCACAGCATGATTTACTTTAGTGAAACACTAGAAACAACCTAAACATCCATTAAGAGAGAATTAATGAAATACATTATAAATAATCATATAATGGTATTCCACACAGTCATAAAACTGATGATTTTGCTATGCTTTCATGGGTATTGAAAGATGTTCACAATGCACTAAGTCAAAAATGCAGGTTGTAGAAAAGGAATAGCATGATGCCATGTACGTAAAATATATATATATGTATATGCATATATGTGTATGTGCATGTATATGTGTATAATATCTCTTAGAAAGAAATGTTTGGAGGATTTGGAGGAGTGTTGACCAAAAAGTTAAAAGTGATTACTATTTTAGGATGCTGTGATTTGGGGTGATTTTTGCTTTCTTTATATTTTCTACAATGAATATGTATTGTTTTATAGTAGGAAAAAAATAAAGCTCATATTTAACTTTTAAAATACATATCACAAAAAAGATTCTATGACTCTTTAACAACTCTTTTCAGTTTGATAAGCAATATCTCTTGTTCTTATAGTCTTTGACATAAACCGTGTATATAGTTACATCATTTGCACTACAATCTAGCTGCTTTACTTAGACCTATGCTAAGCACTTCACTCACACCATTTCTAATGTTCTCTACAATGCTATATGACCATTTTTATTCTAAAGAAAACCCAGCAGAGCTTTTTCATTTTAGAAGCTGTTTTTCCCCGCACTACATGTTATTTTGAAAAGAGTAAGACACTACAAACTGAGATCTTTAAGGCCAGAAAACTCTCTTTACTTCTAAAAAAAAAAGTCATTGTGTAAATACAAACAAGTGTTATTCTTGGTTATCCTTTAAATCTCAGTTAGAAGCACTCCTAAGCTGACACTAGGAATATACTCAAGATTGCTGAAACCTAAGCAACACACCATTGTGGTATCTAACAAAGTACATTGGACAATGGGGGGTGAGATTTGGGCTGGTTATTTGTTGCAGGATGGCCTGCAAGGGCAAACAAGAAGCCAGAGTACCTAAGAATAAAAAACTTAACTCCTAAATCATGTTAAAATTTTTGGTTGCCATCCTGCATTAAAAGCATATTTAATTATTCTTCATTTCCTGACATATGTTCATATAACTTAAAGTGGAGAGATACAGAAAAGGAAAATCTGTGATCCAACATAGAGGCACTCTCTCACCTTCCCATCAACTCATAAACCTGCACTTTCATCTACTCTCTTTCCTCTTGTTACAATCCAGTAGCTCTCTTCAATCTAAGGCCAGTACACCTGTGCTCTAAACCCTAACCCTTCAAGCCCTCTCAGGAACCTTACTTACACTTTATCCCTTTTCACCACTCTTCCATCTTTGCCACCAGAATTTAAACAAACATAAGTCTACTGTCCTAAAGCAAACAAGAAACTTTGACTCCACTTCTCCCTCTCGCTATCACCCTTTCTCCCTCTCAATAGCCAAATTCCTATTTCCATGTCCTACCTTTCACTCATTCCTCACTCATCCATGCATTCAATTGTCTATACAATGGAGAATTCACATCCAAAGCCAAACCCCATGTCAAAAATCAAACTCATTAAAGACCTAAATGTAAGACATGACACCATAAAACTCTTAGAAAAGAACATAGGTGAAACATTCTTTGACATAAATTATAGCAATATTTTCTTAGATTACTCTCCCAGGGCAAAAGAAATAAAAGCAAAAATAAACAAATGAGACCTAATCAAACTTAAAAACTTTTGCATAGTAAAGGAAACTATCAAGAAAATGGAAAGACAACCTATGAAAGGGAAGAAAAGACAACCTATGAAAGGGGAGAAAATATAACAGCTATAAAAGGGGAAATCGACAGTAACACAATAATAGTGGGGGACTTTAACACCTCACTTACACCAATGGACAGATCATCCAAAATGAAAATAAATAAGGAAACAAAAGCTTTAATGACACAATAGACCAGATAGATTTAATTGATATTTATATGACATTCCATCCAAAAACAGTAGATTACCCTTTCTTCTCCAGTGTGCACAGAACATTCTCCAGGATAGACCACATCTTGGGTCACAAATCAAGCCTCAGTAAATTTAAGAAAACTGAAATCATATCAAGCATCTTTTCTGACCACAACGCTATGAGATTAGAAATCAATTACAGGGAAAAAAACATAAAAAACACAAACACATGGAGGCTAAACAATACGTTAATAAATAACCAAGAGATCACTGAAGAAATCAAAGAGGAAATCAAAAAATACCTAAAGAAAAATGACAATGAAAACACGACAATCCAAAACCTATGGGATGCAGCAAAAGCAGCTCCAAGAGGGAAGTTTATAGTTAAACAAGCCTACCTCAAGAAACAAGAGAAATCTCTCCCAGCAGCCTCAGAAGCAGCGGATTAAAGCTCCACAATCAACTAGATGTACCCTGCATCTGTGGAATACATGAATAGACAACAAATCATCCCAAATTGAGGAGCCAGGAGTCAGTGCTGTGCCTCTGAGGTGGGAGAGCCAACTTCAGGACACTGGTCCACAAGAGACCTCCCAGCTCCACATAATATCAAATGGCGAAAATCTTCCAGAGATCTCCATCTCAACACCAGCACCCAGCTTCACTCAATGACCAGCAAGCTACAGTGCTGGACACCCTATGCCAAACAACTAGCAAGACAGGAACACAACACCACCCATTAGCAGAGAGGCTGCCTAAAATCATAAAAAGTCCACAGACACCCCAAAATACACCACCAGACGTGGACCTGCCCACCAGAAAGACAAGATCCAGCCTCACCCACCAGAACACAGGCACTAGTCCCCTCCACCAGGAAGCCTACACAACCCACTAAACCAACCTTAGCCACTGGGGACAGACACCAAAAACAACGGGAACTACGAACCTGCAGCCTGCAAAAAGGAGACCCCAAACACAGTAACATAAGCAAAATGAGAAGACAGAAAAACACACAGCAGGAGAAGGAGCAAGATAAAAACCCACCAGACCTAACAAATGAAGAGGTAATAGGCAGTCTACCTGAAAAAGAATTCAGAATAATGATAGTAAAGATGATCCAAGATTCTATTTCCAAGATCCAAAATCTTGGAAATAGAATAGACAAAATGCAAGAAACAGTTAACAAGGACCTAGAAGAACTAAAGATGAATCAAGCATCGATTAAAAACACAATAAATGAAATGAAAAATACTCTAGATAGGATCAATAGCAGAATAACTGAGGCAGAAGAACGGATAAGTGAGGTGGAAGATAAAATAGTGGAAATAACTGCTGCAGAGCAAAATAAAGAAAAAAGAATGAAAAGAACAGAGGACAGTCTCAGAGACCTCTGGGACAACATTAAACGCACCAACATTCGAATTATAGGGGTTCCAGAAGAAGAAGAGAAAAAGAAAGGGACTGAGAAAATATTTGAAGAGATTATAGTTGAAAACTCCCCTAATATGGAAAAGGAAATAGTTAATCAAGTCCAGGAGGCACAGAGTCCCATACAGAATAAATCCAAGGAGAAATACACCAGGACACATACTAATCAAACTGTCAAAAATTAAACACAAAGAAATCATATTAAAAGCAGCAAGGCAAAAACAACAAATAACACACAAGGGAATCCCAATCAGGATAACAGCTGATCTCTCAGCAGAAACTCTACAAGCCAGAAGGGAGTGGCAGAAAATAATTAAAGTGATGAAGGAGAAAAACCTGCAACCAAGATTACTCTACCCAGCAAGGATCTCATTCAGATTTGATGGAGAAATTAAAACGTTTACAGACAAGCAAAAGCTCAGAGAGTTCAGCACCACCAAACCAGCTTTACAACAAATGCTAAAGGAACTTCTCTAGGCAAGAAACACAACGAAGGAAAAGACCTACAATAACGAACCCAAAACAATTAAGGAAATGGGAATAGGAATATACATATCGATAATTACCTTAAATGTAAATGGACTAAATGCTCCCACCAAAAGACACAGATTGGCTGAATGGATACAAAAACAAGACCCATATATATGCTGTCTACAAGAGACCCACTTCAGACCTAGAGACACATACAGACTGAAAGTAAGGGGATGGAAAAAGATATTCCATGCAAATGGAAACCAAAAGAAAGCTGGAGTAGCAATTCTCATATCAGACAAAATAGACTTTAAAATAAAGACTATTAGAAGAGACAAAGAAGGACACTACATAATGATCAAGGGATCAATCCAAGAAGAAGATATAACAATTGTAAATATTTATGCACCCAACATAGGAGCACCTCAATACATAAGGCAAATACTAACAGCCATAAAAGGAGAAATCGACAGTAACACAATCATACTAGGGGACTTTAACACCCCACTTTCACCAATGGACAGATCATCCAAAATGAAAATAAATAAGGAAACACCAGCTTTAAATGATACATTAAACAAGATGGACTTAATTGATATTTATAGGACATTCCATCCAAAAACAACAGAATACACATTTTTCTCAAGTGCTCATGGAACATTCTCCAGGATAGATCATATCTTGGGTCACAAAACAAGCCTTGGTAAATTTAAGAAAATTGAAATTGTATCAAGTATCTTTTCTGACCACAATGCTATGAGACTAGATATCAATTACAGGAAAAGAGCTGTAAAAAATACAAACACATGGAGGCTAAACAATACACTACTTAATAACGAAGTGATTACTGAAGAAATCAAAAAGGAAATTAAAAAATACCTAGAAACAAATGACAATGGAGACAGGACGACCCAAAACCTATGGGATGCAGCAAAAGCAGTTCTAAGGGGGAAGTTTATAGCAATACAATCCTACCTTAAGAAACAGGAAACATCTCGAATAAACAACCTAACCTTGCACCTAAAGAAAGCAATTAGAGAAAGAAGAACAAAAACATCCCAAAGTTAGCAGAAGGAAAGAAATCATAAAAATCAGATCAGAAATAAATGAAAAAGAAATGAAGGAAACGATAGCAAAGATCAATAAAACTAAAAGCTGGTTCTTTGAGAAGATAAACAAAATTGATAAACCATTAGCCAGACTCATCAAGAAAAAAAGGGAGAAGACTGAAATCAATAGAACTAGAAATGAAAAAGGAGAAGTAACAACTGACACTGCAGAAATACAAAAGATCATGAGAGATTATTACAAGCAACTCTATGCCAATAAAATGGACAATGTGGAAGAAATGGACAAATTCTTAGAAATGCACAACCTGCCAAGACTGAATCAGGAAGAAATAGAAAATATGAACAGACCAATCACAAGCACTGAAATTGAAACTGTGATAAAAAATCTTCCAACAAACAAAAGCCCAGGACCAGATGGCTTCACAGGCGAATTCTACCAAGCATTTAGAGAAGAGCTAACACCTATCCTTCTCAAACTCTTCCAAAATATAGCAGAGGGAGGAACACTCCCAAACTCATTCTACGAGGCCACCATCACCTTGATACCAAAACCAGACAAGGATGTCACAAAGAAAGAAAACTACAGGCCAATATCACTGATGAATATAGATGCAAAAATCCTCAACAAAATACTAGCAAACAGAATCCAACAGCACATTAAAAGGATCATACACCATGATCAAGTGGGGTTTATTCCAGGAATGCAAGGATTCTTCAATATACGCAAATCAATCAACGTGATACACCATATCAACAAATTGAAGGAGAAAAACCATATGATAATCTCAAGAGATGCAGAGAAAGCTTTCGACAAAATTCAACACCCCTTTATGATAAAAACCCTGCAGAAAGTAGGCATAGAGGGAACTTTCCTCAACATAATAAAGGCCATATATGACAAACCCACAGCCAACACTGTTATCAATGGTGAAAAACTGAAACCATTTCCACTAAGATCAGGAACAAGACAAGGTTGCCCACTCTCACCACTCTTATTCAACAGTTTTGGAAGTTTTAGCCACAGCAATCAGAGAAGAAAAGGAAATAAAAGGAATCCAAATCGGAAAAGAAGAAGTAAAGCTGTCACTGTTTGCAGATGACATGATACTATACATAGAGAATCCTAAAGATGCTACCAGAAAACTACTAGAGCTAATCAATGAATTTGGTAAAGTAGCAGGATACAAAATTAATGCACAGAAATCTCTGGCATTCCTATATACTAAGGATGAAAAATCTGAAAGTGAAATCAAGGAAACACTCCCATTTACCATTGCAACAAAAAGAATAAAATATCTAGGAATAAACCTACCTAAGGAGACAAAAGACCTGTATGCAGAAAATTATAAGACACTGATGAACGAAATTAAAGATGATACAGATAGATGGAGAGCTATACCACGTTCTTGGATTGGAAGAATCAACATTGTGAAAATGACTCTACTACCCAAAGCAATCTACAGATTCAATGCAATCCCTATCAAACTACCACTGGCATTTTTCACAGAACTAGAACAAAAAATTTCACAATTTGTATGGAAACACAAAAGACCCTGAATAGCCAAAGCAATCTTGAGAACGAAAAATGGAGCTGGAGGAATCAGGCTCCCTGACTTCAGACTATACTACAAAGCTACAGTAATCAAGACAGTGTGGTACTGGCACAAAAACAGAAAGATATATCAATGGAACAGGATAGAAAGCCCAGAGATAAACCCACGCACATATGGTCACCTTATCTTTGATAAAGGAGGCAGGAATGTACAGTGGAGAAAGGACAGTCTCTTCAATAAGTGGTGCTGGGAAAACTGGACAGGGACATGTAAAAGTATGAGATTAGATCACTCCCTAACACCATACACAAAAATAAGCTCAAAATGGATTAAAGACCTAAATGTAAGGCCAGACACTGTCAAACTCTTAGAGGAAAACATAGGAAGAACACTCTATGACATAAATCACAGCAAGATCCTTTTTGACCCACCTCCTAGAGAAATGGAAATAAAGACAAAAATAAACATATGGGACCTAATGAAACTTAAAAGCTTTTGCACAGCAAAGGAAACCATAAACAAGACCAAAAGACAACCCTCAGAATGGGAGAAAATATTTACAAATGAAGCAACTGACAAAGGATTAATCTCCAAAATTTATAAGCAGCTCATGCAGCTCAATAACAAAAAAACAAACAACCCAATCCAAAAATGGGCAGAAGACCTAAATAGACATTTCTTCACAGAAGATATACAGACTGCCAACAAACACATGAAAGGATGCTCAACATCTTTACTCATTAGAGAAATGCAAATCAAAACTACAATGAGATATCATCTCACAGCAGTCAGAATGGCCATCATCAAAAAATCTACAAACAGTAAATGCTGGAGAGGGTGTGGAAAAAAGGGAACACTCTTGCACTGCTGGTGGGAATGTGAATTGGTACAGCCACTATGGAGAACGGTATGGAGGTTCCTTAAAAAACTACAAATAGAACTACCATATGACCCAGCAATCCCACTACTGGGCATATACCCTGAGAAAACCATAATTCAAAAAGAGTCATGTACCAAAATGTTCATAGCAGCCTTATTTACAATAGCCCAGAGATGGAAACAACCTAAGTGTCCATCATCGGATGAATGGATAAAGAAGATGTGGCACATATATACAATGGAATATTACTCAGCCATAAAAAGAAACGAAATTGAGCTATTTGTAATGAGGTGGATGGACCTAGAGTCTGTCATACAGAGTGAAGTAAGTCAGAAAGAGAAAGACAAATACTGTATGCTGACACATATATATGGAATTTAAGAAAAAAATGTCATGAAGAACATAGGGGTATGATAGGAATAAAGACACAGATCTACTAGAGAATGGACTTGAGGATATGGGGAGGGGGAAGGGTAAGCTGTGACAAAGCGAAAGAGCGGCATAGACATATATACACTACCAAATGTAAGGTAGATAGCTAGTGGGAAGCAGCCGCATAGCACAGGGAGATCAGCTCGGTGCTTTCTGACCGCCTGGAGGGGTGGGATAGGGAGGGCGGGAGGGAGATGCAAAAGGGAGGGGATATGGGAACATATGTATATGTATAACTGATTAAATTTGCTAAAAAAAAAAAAAAAAAAACAGAAACAAGAAAAATCTCAAATAAACAAACTCACCTTTACACCAAAAGGAACTAAAGAAAGAAGAACAAACAAAACACAAATTTAGCAGAAGGAAAGAAATCATAAAGATCAGAGCAGAAATAATTGAAATAGAAACCAAGAAAACAATAGCAAAGATCAATAAAACTAAAAGCTGGTTCTCTGAGAAGATAAAGAAAATTGATAAACCTTTAGCCAGACTCATCAAGAAAAAGAGGGAGAGCACTCAAATCAATAAAATTAGAAATGAAAAAGGAGAAGTTACAACGGACACTGCAGAAATACAAAGCATCCTGAGACTACTCCAAGCAACTCTATGCCAATAAAATGGACAACCTGGAAGAAATGCACAAATCCTTAGAAAGGTATAACATTCCAAGACTGAACCAGGAAGAAATAGAAAATATGAACAGACCAATCACAAGTAATAAAATTGAAACTGTGATTAAAAATCTTCCAACAGGCCTTCCCTGGTGGCGCTGTGGTTGAGAGTCCGCCTGCCAATGCAGGGGACACGGGTTCGTGCCCCGGTCTGGGAGGATCCCACATGCCGCGGAGCGGCTTGGCCCATAAGCCATGGCCATTGAGCCTGCGTTTCCGGAGCCTGTGCTCCACAACGGGAGAGGCCACAACAGTGAGAGGCCCACATACCACACAAAAAAAAAAAAAAAAAAAAATCTTCCAACAGGCCTTCCCTGGTGGCGCAGTGGTTGAGAGTCCGCCTGCCGATGCAGGGGACGCGGGTTCGTGCCCTGGTCCAGGAAGATCCCACATGCTGCAGAGCGGCTGGGCCCATGAGCCATGGCTGCTGAGCCTGCACGTCCGGCACCTGTGCTCCGCAACGGGAGAGGACACAACAGTGAGAGGCCCACGTACCACAAAAAAAAAAAAAAAAAAATCTTCCAACAAACAAAAATCCAGGACCAGATGGCTTCACAGGTAAATTCTATCAAACATTTAGAGAAGAGCTAACACCCATCTTTCTCAAACTCTTCCAAACAGTTGCAGAGGAAGGAATACTCCCAAACTCATTCTATGAGGCCACCATCACCCTGATACCAAAACCAGACAAAGATACTACAAAAAAAGAAAATTACAGACCTATATCACTGATGAATATAGATGCAAAAATCCTCAACAAAATACTAGCAAACAGAATCCAACAGCACATTAAAAGGATCATACACCATGATCAAGTGGGATTTATCCCAGGGATGCAAGGATTCTTCAATATACGCAAATCAGTCAGTGTGATACACTATATTAACAAATTGAAGAAAAACCATATGATCATCTCAATAGATGCAGAAAAACTTTTGAAACAATTCAACACCCATTTATGAGAAAAACTCTCCAGAAAGTGGGCATAGAGGGAACCTACCTCAACATAATAAAGGCCATATACAACAAACCCACAGCAAACATCATTCTCAATGGTGAAAAACTGAAAGCATTTCCTCTAAGATCAGGAACAAGACAAGGATGTCCACTCTCACCACTATTATTCAACATAGTTTTGAAAGTCCTAGCCACGGCAATCAGAGAAGAAAAAGAAATAAAAGGAATACAAATTGGAAAAGAAGTAAAACTGTCACTGTTTGCAGATGACATGATACTATACATAGAGACCCCTAAAGATGTCACCAGAAAACTACTAGAGCTAATCAATGAATTTGGTAAAGTAGCAGGATACAAAATTAATGCACAGAAATCTCTGGCATTCCTATACACTAATGATGAAAAATCTGAAAGAGAAATTAGGGAAACACTCCCATTTACCATTGCAACAAAAAGAATAAAATACCTAGGAATAAACCTACCTAGGGAGACAAAAGACCTGTATGCAGAAAACTATAAGACACTGATGAACGAAATTAAAGATGATACCAACAGATGGAGAGATATACCATGTTCTTAGGTCGGAAGAATCAATATTGTGAAAATGACTCTACTACCCAAAGCAATCTACAGATTCAATGCAATCCCTATCAAATTACCAATGGCATTTTTTACGCAACTAGAACAAAAAAATCTTAAAATTTGTATGGAGACACAAAATACCCCAAATAGCCAAAACAGTCTTGAGGAAAAGAAATGGAGCTGAAGGAATCAGACTCCCTGACTTCAGACTATACTACAAAGCTACAGTAATCAAGACAATATGGTACTGGCACGAAAACAGAAACATAGATCAATGGAACAAGATGGAAAGCCCAGAGATAAACCCTCGCACCTCTGGTCAACTAATGTATGACAAAGGAGGCAAGGATATACAATGGAGAAAGACAGTCTCTTCAATAAGTGGTGCTGGGAAAACTGGACAGCTACATGTAAAAGAATGAAATTAGAACACTCCTTAACAGCATACACAAAAATAAACTCAAAATGGATTAGAGACCTAAATGTAAGACTGGTCACTATAAAACTCTTAGAGGAAAACATAGGAAGAACACTCTGACATAAATCACAGCAAGATCTTTTTTGATCCACCTCTTACAGTAATGGAAATAAAAACAAAAATAAACAAATGGGACCTAATAGAACTTAAAAGCTTTTGCACAGCAAAGGAAACCATAAACAAGATGAAAAGACAACTCACAGAATGGGAGAAAATATTTGCAAACGAATCAACAGACAAAAGATTAATCTCCAAAATATATAAACAGCTCATGCAGCTCAATATTAAAAAACAAACAAGCCAATCCAAAAATGGGCAGAAGACCTAAACAGACATTTCTCCAAAGAAGATATACAGATGGCCAAGAAGCACATGAAAAGCTGCTCAACATCACTTATTATTAGAGAAATGCAAATCAAAACTACACCTCACACCAGTTAGAATGGGCATCATCAGAAAATCTACAAACGACAAATGCTGGAGAGGGTGTGGAGAAAAGGGAACCCTCTTGCACTGTTGGTGGGAACGTAAATCGATACAGCCACTATGGAGAACAGTATGGAGGTTCCTTAAAAAACTAAAAATAGAATTACCATATGATCCAGCAATCCCACTACTGGGCACATACCCTGAGAAAACCGTAATTCAAAAAGACACATGCACCCCAATGTTCATTGCAGCACTGTTTACAATAGCCAGGTCATGGAAGCAACCTAAGTGTCCATCGACAGATGAATGGATAAAGAAGATGTGGTACATATATACAATGGAACATTACTCAGCCATAAAAAGGAATGAAATTGGGTCATTTGTAGAGACATGGATGGATCTATAGACTGTCATACAGAGTGAAGTAGTCAGAAAGAGAAAAACAAATATCGTATATTAACGCATATATGTGGAACCTAGAAAAATGGTACAGATGAACAGGTTTGCAGGGCAGAAATTGAGACACAGACGTAGAGAAGAAACGTATGGACACCAAGGGGGGGAAAGCGGTGGTGGGGGGTGGGGGTGATGAATTGGGCGATTGGGATTGACATGTATACACTGATGTGTATAAAATGGATGACTAATAAGAACCTGCTGTATAAACAAATGAATAAAATAAAACAAACAAACAAACAAACAATAAGGGAAAAAAAAAAGAACAGAGTCATGTACCACAATGTTCATTACAGCACTATTTACAACATCCAGGACATGGAAGCAACCTAAGTGTCCATCGACAGATGAATGGATAAAGAAAATGTGGCACATATATACAGTAGAATATTACTCAGCCATAAAAAGAAACAAAATTGAGTTATTCGTAGTGAGGTGGATGGACCTAGAGTCTGTCATACAGATTGAAGTAAGTCAGAAAGAGAAAAACAAATACCATAGGCTAACACATATATATGGAATCTAAAAAAAAAAAAAAAGGTTCTGATGAACCTAGGGGTAGGACAGGAATAAAGACGCAGACGTAGAGAATGGACTTGAGGAAATGGGGAGGGGAAAGGGTCATCTGGGATGACGTTGAGAGGGTAGCATTGACAAATATACACTACCAAATGTAAAATAGATAGGTAGTGGGAAGCAGCTGCATGGCACAGGGAGATCAGCTCGGTGCTTTGTGACCACCTAGAGGGGTGGGATAAGGAGGGTGGGAGGGAGACACAAGAGGAAGGGGATATGGGGATATACATAAGCATATAGCTGATTCACTTTGTTATACAGCAAAAACTGACACAACACTGTAAAGCAATCATACTCCAATAAAGATGTTAGGGCTTCCCTGGTGGCGCAGTGGTTGAGAGTCCGCCTGCCGATGCAGGGGACACGGGTTCGTGCCCCGGTCCGGGAAGATCCCACATGCTGCAGAGCGGCTGGGCCCGTGAGCCATGGCCGCTGAGCCTGCGCTCCGCAACGGGAGAGACCACAACAGTGAGAGGCCCGAGTACCACAAAAGAAAAAAGAAAAGTTAAAAAAAAAAAAAAGAATAAGTAGAAACTGAAAAAAAAAAAAAAACTACAGTGAAGTACCACCTCACACCAGTCAGAATCACTATCATCAAAAAGTCTACAGATAATAAATGCTGGAGAGGGTGTAGAGAAAAGGGAACCCTTGTACACTGTTGATCGGAATGTAAACTGGTGCAGCCACTACGGAAAACAGTATGGAGGTTCCTTAAAAAACTAAAAATAGAGCTACCATATGATCCAGCAATCCCATTCCTGGGTATATATGCAGAAAAACAAAAACTAATTCGAAAAGATATATGCACCCTAATGTTCATAGCAGCACTATTTACAATAGTCAAGACACGGGAGCAACACCAGTCCCCATAATATATATATATGTGTATATATATATATATATATATATATATAAATTGGAATATTAATCCACCATAACGAATGAAATATTGTTATTTGCAGCGAACATAGATGGACCTAGAGAATATTATGCCTAGTGAAATAAGTCAGACAGAGAAAGGCAAATACTGTATGACATCACTTATAAGTGGAATCTAAAAAATAATGCAAATGAATCTATATACAAAACAGAAACAGACTTACAGACATAGAAACAAACTTATGCTTACCAAAGGGGAGTGGGGGAGGGGGAAATTTAGGAGTATGGGATTAACAGATACAAACTACTATACATAAAATAGATAAGCAACAAGGATTTACTGTATAGCACACAAAATTAGACCAGTATCCTATAATAACCTATAATGAAATAAAATCTGCAAAAAAACTCAAAAAACAAACCCTGAATCTTATGCTGTATACCTGAAACACAATATTGTAAATCAACTATACTTCAATTTAAAAAGAAAAACAACTTGTCTCCCCTTACAAATGTGTTCCTCCACTACTGTTCTTTCTAAGAAAGCTTTAGCGACAGACTGCAGACTTTTTGTCTCTTTCTCAGAAAAGCCTTTCTTCTCTGGTCACCGCCTATAGATCAGAAAAGGTCTCACAGATATCTGCTGTTTTGTTTTTTTTTTTTTCTGTACACGGGCCTCTCACTGTTTTGGCCTCTCCCGTTGCGGAGCACAGGATCCGGACGCGCAGGCTCAGCAGCCATGGCTCACAGGCCCAGCCGCTCTGCGGCATGTGGGATCTTCCCGGACCGGGGCACGAACCCGCGTCCCTTGCATCGGCAGGCGGACTCTCAACCACTGTGCCACCAGGGAAGCCCCCAGATATCTGCTGTTACGGAATCTTATACTTCTTCTTCACAGCACTCATCACAACCCTCACTACAGATTATTTTTGTAACTGTTTGATGTGTGTCTTCCACGTGATTGCCTTGCTTACCAATGCATCCCTCAACTTTTAGCACAGTGATTGGCTCATTTTAGTTAATTTAAATGTTTGTTGAATTGAATAAATCCTTGAGGGGAGAGGGAAAAAAATTAAATCAATCAATCGATTGATTGATGGATCGATCCTTAGTGAGGTATAATTCATATATGATGAACTGTACATATTTGAAGTGTCCAGCCTGGTAAGTTTTAACAAATGTTTTCACCACTACTGAGGCAAACCCTTCTGACTCATGAGAATTTTCCAGTCTGGCTGGTGGGAATAAACCCTGTGGTGCCAGCCACTGTTCCCTGTAATCCTTTCAGATGGTTCTCTCTTGAGCCTCAAGTAGTTTCCTCACAAAATTGCACTGATCAGTACTCAGCTGATTACTTTAGGAGGACCCTCTGCAGATCTCCAGGGTTCTCTCTGTGCAGCCCTCTCCCCTCCGGTACTCTGTCCTGACCTCTAGCTGTCTTGGTCTCTCCAGATGCTTAGCTCTGTTTCTTCAACTCAGGGAGCCTGCTGGTCTCTGCCTGGGTTTCCCCTCCCTGCACTGCAGCCTGGAAACTCTCTCAAAGCAGTAAGCTGAGACAATCACAGCCCTCATCTCATTTACTTCCTAATTCTCAGGGATCACTATCTTTTGTTGCCTGATGTCGTTTCCTAAAAACCACTGTTCGTATATTTTGTAATTAACAAAAACTGTTTCAGGTGGGAAGGTGAATCTAGTCCCTGATATTCCATCTGAGCCAAAAGCAAAAGTCCTTCCATTGTTGTCTGCATGCCTCTGACTTACATGCCCAGGTGAGAAATCTTGGAGTCATCCTTTTTTTTAAAAAAAAAATATTTATTTATTTATTTGCCTGCATTGGGTCTTCGTTGCTGTGCACGGGCTTCCCATTGTGGTGGCTTCTCTTGCTGTGGAGCGTGGGCTCTAGGTGTGCGCGCTTCAGTAGTCGCAGCACGCGGGCTCAGCAGTTGTTGTGCACAGGCTTAGTTGCTCCATGACATGTGGGATCTTCCCGGACCAGAGATCGAACCCATGTCCCCTTCATTGGCAGGTGGATTCTTAACCACTGTGCCACCAGGGAAGCCCCTGGAGTCATCCTTGACACCTCCCTCCCCCTTCTCTCATCTTCCACAGCCAATCAATCAAGACTTATTCTTTGTCTTAAATCACTCTCAAATTCAAGGACTTCTCTCCCTGTCCACTATCTGTACCCTAGTTCTAGGCACCACAGTCTTGGCTATTGCAATGACCTCCTACTTAGTCTGTAGTTCTTCTCATGCCCCCCTCCAAACCATTCTCTACATGGCCAAAACCTGAATATTGCTTGCTAATGCCCTTAACTGACTTGCTAGTGCTCTTAGAATAATGTCCAACATCCTTAACACAACTGAGAAGTCTTACATGATCCAGCAGTCTATTTCAGCAGTCACTGTCTGAGTTCCAGTCACATTTGCCTTCTTTCAGTTCTTCAAAGGCACCATGCTCCTTCTCACTACCAGATTTAGATACTTCCTCTAGAAAGCTTATCTCCCTTCCCTTCACTCAGTTAATTTCTACTCATTCTTCATACCTAAATATCTTTTTTCTCAGGGGAACTATTCCTGCCCCACGTTGTACTTAGAAAAACTTAGTGGCAAATAATTATTTGTGTAATGCCTTATCTACTAGAATGTTAGCTCTATGATAGCAGGAACCATCTCTGTCTTATGTACTGTCAAGTCCTTGGTGCCTAGCACAGTACCGTGAATATACACAACAAATATTTGCTGTATGAAAGTCAGATAATAGAAAATATATATATTGGTCTCTGCCCCTGGTTCCTGGCACAAAGCTCCTAAAACGCTTACAATTTCCTAAGAGTGTTAGAAACATCTTTTATTTTAATATTTGGTCTTTGACTCGATTCCTGACACAAAGTTCCTAAACCCCTCGGAACCTCCTGGGTGACGGCAGTATCTTTCGTTCTAATGAGGTGACTCTTGGTGTACTCCAGGATGGGGGCTGGTCAGCAGACAGACCAAGCCATGATTAGAAGCTTGGCATTCTCAATCCCGACCTCCATTCTCCAGAGAGGAGAGAGGCTGGAAATGGAGTTAATAATGTCTCATGACTACATGATTGAAGCCTCCATAAGAAAGCTTCCTAGTTGGTGAACATGTAGAGCTGCTGGGAGAGTGACACGTCTGGAGAGGGCACGAAAGCTCCATGCCCCACCCCACATACCTGGATGTTCATTGTATCCTTTATCATATCCTTTTATAATAAACTGGTAAACAGTAAGTAAGCTGTTTTCCTGAGTTCTGGGAGCTGCTCTAGCAAATTAATCAAACCTGAGGAGGGGATTGTGGGAACATCCGATTTACAACCAAAGCACAGGTGACAACCTGGACTTATAGTTGGCATCTGATGGGGGGGGCAGAGGGGAGTCCTGAGGGACCCAGCCCTCAATCTGTGGAATCTGATACGATCTCCAGGTAGATAGTGTCAGAATAGAGTTAAACTGTAGAACACCTAGCTGATGTCACAGAATTGCTTAGTGTGAGGAACAAAAAACTCCCACACATCCAGTGTCGTGTTGTGAGTGTGCTAGAGATGTGAGAGTAAAGGAGACACATGGGAGGAGTAACAGGGGGTCTTTCCTATACAAGAATTAAATACTATGTCTTAAAATATAGAATTCTAATGCTGTAAGGATCTGAGAGGCCTTTACTCCAACAACTTCATTTTTCAACTGAGGAAGCTGATGCCCAACATCACACAGCTAAATTCCTGATAAAGGTGCACTAGGCAATAGTAAAATCTAAAATTTGTCAATAGCTTACTAGGTGTCACATACCATACTATGCATTTTTGTTTATTGAGGTGAATTCAAATTTTTAAAAGGGATTTTAAAGTGTACAATTCAATGGCATTTAGTATATTCACAATATTGTGCAACCACCACCTATATCAAGTTACAAAACATTTTCATCACTCCCCCCCCTTGCAAAATAATCCTATACCCATTAAGCAGTCACTCCCCATTTCCCACTCTCTCTTGTCCCTGGCAACCACCAATCTGCTTTCTGTCTCTACGAATTTACATACCTATGATGTTTCACACAAATGGAATAATATGTGATCTTCTGTGTCTGGCTTCCGTTATTTAGTATAATGTTTTTGAGATTCACCCACATTGTAGCATGTATCAGTACTACATTTTTATGGCTAAATAATATTCTATTGTATGTATATACCATATTTTGTTTATCCATTCATCTGTTAATGGACGTTTGAGTTTGTTTCCATCTTTTGGCTATCATGAATAGTACTGAATGAACATTTGTGTACAAGTATCTGTTTGAGTACTTGTCTTCAATTCTTTTGGGTATATACCTAGTAGTGGAATTGCTGGGTCATATGGTAATTCTGTGTTTAACCTTTCAAGGAACTGCCAAACTTTCACAGTGGCCACACCATTTTACATTCCCACCAGCTATATATGAGAGTTCCAATTTCACCATATCCTTGCAAATACTTGTTATTTTCTGTTATTATTATTATTATCATTACTATTACCATCTTAGTCGGTGTGAAGTGGTATCCCATTGTGCTTCTGATTTACATTTCCCTTATGATTAATGAAAGATGTTTAGCATCTTTTTATGTGCTTATCGGCCATTTGTATTTCTTCTTTGAAGAAATGTCCACTCAAGTCCTTTGCCCATTTTAAAATTGGGTTGTCTGTCTTTTTGTTGTTGAGTTATAAGAGTTCTTTATATATTCTAGGTACTAGACTCTTATCAGATATAGGATTTGCGAAAGTATTCTTTCAATACTGTATTATATATTTGAAAGTTGCTAAGAGAGCAGATCTTTAAAGTTCTCACCACTAGAAAAAATTTGTAACAATGTGTGATGACAGACTTACTGTGGTGCTCATTATATTGTAACATGAAACTGTTATATGTCAATTATATCTCAATTTTTTTAAAGTTTTCTCCAATTCAATGGTTGCCTTTTCACTTTCTCGATAATGTTCTTTGATGAACAAAAGTTTTAAACTTTAATGAAATCCAATTTATCTATTTTTTCTTCTGTTGCTTGTGTTTTTGGTGTCATATGTAAGAATTCATGGCTACATCCAAGGTCATGAAGATTCATACTAGGCATTTTATAATCATTGTCCAATTTAATCCTCTCAAGAACCCAGTAAGTATTATTATTACCTTTATCTTACAGACAAGGAAAATGAGGCTCAGAGAGAGGTAACTTGTCAAGTTAGTACGTAGAAGAATAGGTCTGTTTCCAATGACCAGAATCTTATAATTTCCGAGTCAGTTTTTCTCTGCACACTCACAACATGGCAGCTTGTTTCCCCAAAAAGGGCATGATGGGGGACAAAACAGAAGTCATGGTCTTTTTGTAACTGAATCTCAGAAGTAGCATTCCATTACTTTTGCTGTCACTGATCCAGCCCACACTCAAGAGGAGAAGATCCCACAAAGGCATAAATAGAAGCTGCCTACCACACCAGCGTTCTGTTTTTTTTCCGAAAGGTCAAGTCTTTTATGTATTTATTTATTTTTGGCTGTGTTGGGTCTTCATTGCTGCACGCGGGCTTTCTCTAGTTACGGCAAGCGGGGGCTACTCTTCATTGCAGTGCGCGGGCTTCTCATTGTGGTGGCTTCTCTTGCTGTGGAGCACGGGCTCTAGGTGCGCGGGCTTCAGGAGTTGTGGCACGTGGGCTCAGTAGTTGTGGCGCATGGGTTTAGTTGCTCTGCAGCATGTGGGATCTTCCCGGACCAGGGCTCGAACCCATGTCCCCTGAATTGGCAGGCAGACTCTTAACCACTGTGCCACCAGGGAAGTCCCCAGGGTTCTGTTTTAATGTTACACATCTTCCCTGGCTGATCTCCTTCCCACCTGTGGCTTAAACTAGAACCTACAAACTGATGATGTCCAAAACTCTACTTCCTGTGCTCTAGATTCATACATTCAACTATCTCCTGGGTATATCCACCTAGATAGCCTACACTTACACTTACAACTGAATTCCCCAACCTTTCTTCTCAAAGGTGCTCTTCTTCCTATATTTACTCAAGCCAGAAACTTGAGTCACTCTTGATTCCTCATTCTTACTGCCCAGAACTCCCTGATCCCAGTATACCCAATCAGTCACTAAGCCTTTCCATTCTACCACTCAGACTTCTAGAACCCATCCCTATTCTCCATTTTCACTGAGAAGTTAAAAGAAATCTAACTTGTCTCCCTGATACCACTTTTCTGTATTACCAATCCATCTTCTACCATGTTGACAAAGTGAGCCTTTTAAGAAAGTAAATGATTACATGCCTACTATGGTTAAAACTTCTCATATGCTGCCCATAATGATAACAACAGTTAATTTTTTTTTTTTTTGCGGTACGCGGGCCTCTCACTGTTGTGGTCTCTCCCATTGCGGAGAACAGGCTCCGGACGCACAGGCTCAGCGGCCATGGCTCATGGGCCTAGCCACTCCGCGGCATGTGGGATCTTCCCAGACCGGGGCACGAACCCGTGTCCCCTGCATCGGCAGGCGGACTCCCAACCACTGCGCCACCAGGGAAGCCCAACAGTTAATATTTTTAAGCACCTATAGAGTGCCAACATTATGCTAAGGTTTTATAAATAATATTGTGTTAAATCATCAAAACAATACACTAAGGTAACATCTCAAAGTGAATGGTCAGGAAACCTCTGGGGACCCTGGGGGTCACTAAGCCCCTTTCAGAGGGTCCCTGAGTTCAAAACTATACATATGATACTAAGATGCCTTTTTCACATATTCTCTCACAAGTGAACAGTGACGTTTTCTAGAGACTACCTAACAAAAGATAATCATAACATATTGAAAGAAGCAGCAGATATGAAAATCCAACTTTTTATCAATCGAAACATTACAGACACTTGAAAAATGTAAAAACTGCCACTCTTCTCAATATTTTTTGTTTGGAAAATAGTTATTCTTCATAAAAATATTTATGCTAACATGTAATAGTTTTATTCTTATTTTTAAATTAATTAGGGACTTCCCCAGGGGTGCAGTGGTTAAGAACCCGCCTGCCAATGCAGGGGACATGGGTTCAATCCCTGGTCTGGGAAGATCCCATATGCTGCGGAGCAACTAGGCCCGTGCACCACAGCTTCTGAGCCTGAGCTCTAAAGCCCACGAGCCACAACTACCGTGCCCATGCGCCACAACTATTGAAGCTCACACACCCTAGAGGCCACGCACCACAACTACTGAGCCCATGTGCACCGTAACTACTGAAGCCCACACACTCTAGGGCCCCTGTTCCGCAACTACTGAGCCCGCGTGCTACAACTACTGAAGCCTTTAAGCCTAGAGCCTGTGCTCCACAACAAGAGAAGCCACCACAATGAGAAGCCCGCACACCACAACGATGAGTAGCACCCGCTCGCCACAATTACAGAAAGCCCGCGTGCAGCAATAAAGACCCAATGCAGCCAAAAATAAATAAAAAAGTAAAAAGTAAATTAATAAATATTTAAAATTTTTGTTTAATTTCTGAAACAGTAAATATACATATAACCCACATAAACAAGAACTCTTTGGGGTCACCATTAATTTTTAAGAGTGTAAAGAAGTCCTGACACCAAAAAGTTTGATAATTACTATTCTAAGGTTTTCATCTCCATTTCACAAATGAAGAAACTAGGGCTTAGAAAATTAAGTTACTTGCCTAAGTGGTAGATTGAGATTCATAATAAAGCTGTATGACTCCAGAACCCAAGCTCTTAATCACTATTTTGTCCTTTCCTATTAGCTATTTATCACCTGGCTCCTACTTACTTATCTTCAGGTAATTGTTCTTCCCCTTAGGTTATATTCAGGTCAATGCTTCTCTCCACTAGCCTTAGTTTCCTCAAACAGAGGTGTTTCTTAGGCTATAGTTTGAAAATGCAATTCCTATAAGTTAGTATACTATAATAAGATAGTATACTCTTCCAAAGCTTTCTTTAAACTGGGCAGACTTAAGCTTTGCAACCTACCAATTATAGATAAGATATAATTCCTTGGTTCTCGCCTCTTTAAGAGGTTCTCTTCTCTGGCGGTCCAGTGGTTAGAACTCAGTGCTTTCACTGCCCAGGCTTGGGTTTAATCCCTGGTTGGGGAACTAAGATCCCGCAAGCTGGCAAGCTGGGCAATGAGCCAAAAAAAGAGTTTCTTCTTAAAAACAATCTCCCAAAATGTCCAACAATTATACTAATCTTTCAGTGGACATGTTTTGGATCCATGAAATAGGGACTTAAAGTCATTGCTCACATGTTTTACATTAGTTACAATATACTCATTTATACAAAGGGTCTATGAACTTTAAAAGAAAAACTATGCTGAACAGTAAGCCACTAAAGACTGTGTACAGTGCTAAAGCTGATTCCCTAAACCTTCACAACAAAGATGCCCAAACAAGCTCTTTTTCCTTTTCTTTCTAGTTGACTGGGGAATTGGACACAGGTTCACTTTCACAAGATGTATCTCCAATCCCCATGAAGTTGTGGCCTTTTTTTTTTTAATGTTTAAAACCTATCTAGCAGGCTCAACTGTTTCTAAAGTTAATCCACTGCACAGGGTGGATTTCCCACTCCAGGTCAAACTGTTAGGTCTATAAGCACAGCACTTATCTAAGTCATTAATAATCCAACTGAAATCAATGGTTCCAGTGTAATTCCCTGTGGTTTCCCCATCCCACCCAAACAACTTTTCTCTGTTCTAACAATTCTGCATTACTTAGATCTGCTGTTTCCATTTTATATTAACAATTCACTCTATACTTCTTATACCATTAGCCATAATGGTTTCCAAATACATACAAAAAGATCTGCCTTCTGTTTTTACAATCAAGTGAAGCAAGTTTTAATTACTAATGTGAAACTAAAATCTTCCTCATTCTTTCTTTTCCTATGCTAAAATCATTATATGCATCAACTGTGTTGTTAGTTCATTATGCAAGTTCTTTTCTCATGTAGTGCCCAAGTCAGTCAACAGAGAAGACAGTTAAGATGCTTTGGTTTTTCAAGGAAAGTGGTTTTCCAAGGATTTGCAAATGACAAATGGTAACACATATAAAAATGCATCACTCAACAAGATTGTCAGGAAACTTACACATCAAATCAGGAAACCAGTGAGTTGAGGAAAACACACCTTCACTTTCTCTATTTGAATTTTTTCATTCAATAGCAATAATGATGTTTTGATAGTCCCAAGGGGGGAGAAGAAGTGTGAGAAGAAAAGAACTAGCCAGCCCAAGTTACACTAGTAATTTACTATTTATTTCTAAAATACTACAGCTTTGACATTATCACAACCTAAATTAAAATGACAGGGGTGACATTAACAAAAAAGGAAAATACTGCCAAACTAAAATTCAAAATTTCTGCTTAAATTAGAGAAATCTGAATATGGATTGCATATTGGATAATCATATTGTATTATGTTAAATTTCTTCAGTGTGTTAACTCTATTGTAGATATGTAGGAGAATGTCCTTGTCCTTAAGAAATAATGCTGAAGTATTTATGAAGTATCATGGTGTCTGCAGCTAGTTCTCAAATAGCTCAAGAATAAAACAATAAAATTTAAAATTAAATATATATAGATAAAGCCAATGTGACAAATGTTAACAACTGATAAACAGGTAGAGGGTATATAAGTATTTATTGTACTATTCTTGAAACTTTTTAAAGAGATTTAAAACTTGACAAAACATAAATTTAAGAGAAAAAACAACCTTTGGTTCATTAAAATACACCATTAAGAAAGTGAAAAGGTAAGCCACAGAGTGGGGTAAGATATTTGCAGTTTACGTAACTGACAAAGATGCATATCAGAGATATATAAAGAACACTTGCAAATCAATTTTTAAATTGACAATCCAGTTTTTAAAGAAGGGCAAGAGATACCAATAAGCACTTCACAAAAGAGGTTATCCAAATGTCCAGTAAACATATGAAAAAGCAATCTCAGTCACTAGGGAAATGAAAATTAAAACTACATCGATATACCATTCTATCTATTTTAATAGCTAGATATTAATAGACTGAGAATGTATCTGTTGGTGACAACATAGAACAACTGAAATTGCCCGTGGGCTTGTAAATTGGTATAACCACTTTGGAAAACTGTTTGGAACTATCTACTAAAGCTAGATAGTTACACACACACACACGTCCACAATCTAGCAATTCTGCTCCTAGTTATGTACACAACAAAAATGCGTGTACCAAAAAAAGACATATACCAAGAATGCTCATAGTATTTACTTGTAATAGGCAAAAGCTGGAAACAGTCCAAATGTCCATTATTAGTAGAATGAAAAAATTAATCACATTGTATTCTTACAATGATACACCACACAGCAATGAAAATAAGCAAATGACTGTTAAAGACAATGACATGGATGAATATCATAATCAAAATGTTGAGCAAAAGAAGCCAGAAACAAGAGTATACAGGTTGTGATGCCATTTATATAAAGCTCAAAAACAAGCAAAACTCTTTTATGATATTATAAGTCACAATAGTGCTTGCCTTTGGGCAAAGGGCAGGTAGTGACTGAGAGGGGTATGAAGGAGGTATTATACATAGGAAAGGTTCTATTTCTTGATCTGTTCTGGGTGTGGTTATATGGGAGTGTTTTTATGAAAATTCATTGAGCTGTACCTTATAATTTGTGTACTTTTCTCTATGTATACTGTAATTCCATTTTGAAAACTTTATTAAAAATGATGGAACAGTGGAATATTTTTATATCCTGAATCTGAAGTCTTATTTTAGTTCTTTTCTCTTTGTATTCTGTATCCAAAACTTCAACCTGTCAAATTCAACTATTCTCTCAAAGGATTCTTCACTATTACCCAACCAATTTTAAATGTATTCTCCTATACTAGAGTCAATCAAATGTAACAGTTCTTCCTTTAAAAATATCATTCTTTTTTTACATTATATTTCTCAAATCTTTTTCAGTTACACCAAACATTGGCAGCTTTTGCCAAGCTTTTAATTTAGACTTAATGGTTAGAGATACTTCCCTTCTAGATACAAAAAGTCAATATTTTTCTAGATTTCCTACAGCAAAGTGCTCTGTCATCACCTATAAATTCTCATGCAATATCACTACCCTCCCAGATCATATTTCTGCCACAAAACAGTGTTACGAACTAAGAAAAAAAAGAAAAGAAACTGATATTACATTTAAAACAAAAAAATTTTGTTGAAATCTCTAGATGTCAAAAACTAAATGAATAGATAAACAAACCAACAAAAATCAGAAAATGTCAGTTTACTTCCCCAGTTTACTTCCCCTGCTCCCCAGGAGCAGAAACAGTCATTCTTACACCCAAAGCCTGGAAAGAAACTCAACTCGTATGCATACCTACTGCAATTATTCCATTCTCCTCTCCTCTTCGTCATAACAAAGCTATATATTCCAAGCCAAAAGGAAAAAAAATCATTAGGCCCATTTTACTTCTTGACCAAACAGCTGCAATTCCATTTAAGACTAACATACATTCTAAATGGTTCTTTGCGCCTACTGAGTAGTTAATACTAGAGTTCAGTTCTCCAGCTACAGGGAAGAATGGCTGAAAACATAAAGCTGGACAAAATCTTGGCCAATGTTTGTTTATGAAAAGATGCCTCTTTCGCCAACTAAATCATCTCTTGCCCCTGACTTAACAGCTTACCATTCCTTTTGCTCCCAAACTTCTGGAAGGACATGCCAAGGATGGGAAATGAAGTATCATTAACTTTCACTTTGCTATTCATCACTTGCTTAAAATGATCAATTGTTGTTAATGGATCTAGTCATTTTTATTTAGAAACAGTCCATAAAAGAGTTTAAAATTTTAACTGTGCAGGATATTAGAAAATAGATCTTTCAAGTAACTATAGTTTTGTTTCTAGAATGGGACATAGTTTTTCTTTATTTTTTTAGATAGCTTTCCCCTATTCAGAATAGAATGTAACCATTGTTGATGATTTAGGAATTTCAGAAAATTTTTTTTAAAAAATCACTCAAGATAGCCATTAAAACATACTGGTATTTTTCCTTCAGTCATTTGTCTACGCCCATGCTCTCAAAACAAAACAAAAGAGAAAAAAGAAAAGGAAGGAAAAAAAACTGCTGACTTGTGTTCTGCAGTTTTTCATTTGCATTTTCACTTGCAATTATCCTTACATATAATGAGCATTCTTCGTCCTTAAATGTTCTTTATTGCTTTAACAAGATTTTTAATGGCTATACTGTCTTCTACTGTATAAATAAACTATAATTCACTTGGTTATTCAATGTTGAACTTTAAATTCTTTCACTATGTACATCCTCTTACCTATTATACATTTTGTAGAACTATGCAGAATGCTACTTTGAAACCAACCTCAAACAAACTAATTTAACCCTGCCTGCTTACCTCCATCCTTCCCCTCCCCACCCCAAAATCAGAAGAGAATAAAAAGCCCCAAGCATTTTACGGTAAAATCCTCTTTGTGTGTAAAACCATTTCAGAGGCAATGTTGGGTTTATGAAATAACTTGACTAATGGATAAAAGATATGAATGCTTATAAGCCTTAAAGGTAATTTGAGGCTTTGTGTATCCTAATTTGTTAACCAAGGGAAAAATGAGAAATAATGGCATGTTTTTTTCCCCATTATCGTAATACATTTTTAAAAACAAAATACTTAAGACTAAATTGACAATTTCTAATTATAAGGAATACCCCTAATCCCTTCAAAGTGGGATTTCTAGATTTTAAACTGTATTACTACCTAAATAGGATGCCATGCTAATGACTATGGTGAGACGGTACGGTAATGCATAAAACGAAGAAAACAACTGGTACTTGAGAAATGCAGATTACAACACTGCCCATACGGTGCTTTTGAATCAAGTTTGCTGGCTTTATTTTTCAGGTTAAAATAATTTAAATTATATTTTCTTCAATTTCCAGTCCTTGTTAACAGAGATGATCAAGAAACATGAAAAAAGTTCATTTTTACAAGTGAAGAAATGAACATAAAAACAAGATATTAATATTCTGCCTATCAAGTTGCCAGTGACTTTAAAAAATTATAATACTTGGTGTTAGGAAGGAGGTAGGGGTAGGAAGTGCCTTTCTGGAAGACAATTTGACAGTATACTTCCTTCTTAATTAGAGATCCCACAAATCTCCAACTACATGTAAAATTCAGTCTTCACTCATAGGAAGACTTAACCCTGGTGCTGATATAATCCAAATGTTGCTGTTAATTAATAGATGCGTCAACATCAAATATTTTGGGCCAATTACAGTTATTCAAGTGTAAACTACTGAAATTTTTTTCTAGTTAACAAAGATTTGGATGTCTACCATATACAAAGGCCATAACAATTTCCTGAATAGCTATAGGTAGCTAACTGAATGAAAAAGAACTACTGTGGAAGAAAACTATGTGAACATAATTTATTAAACTGAGAGGCTTAATGATCTACCAACGCTTATAGGAACCCCAAAAACCCATTTCTGAAGTTATGAATATCCTATTTCACACACTCATTTCCCTGAGAAAACAAATAACTATCTAAAACATTACATGTTACCTAGGTGATATGACTAAACTAGACAAAAGCATTGTTTTCATCCTATTAATAACACCAACCTATACAAATGGCTTTTACTTATTTCTAAAACAATTCAGATGCCTGCCTACTAAGGGACATGTAAAAGAATTAGGTGATTTTTTTAGTTTAACCAAATCTCTCTCCTCTGACTTCCCTGTCATTAAGCAGGCTCAAAATATCATGGTAAACTCTAATCACAGTTTACCCCCTAAGATTCACCCACACAGTTTACCTACCTAGTCCTGAAAATGATATACCTGAAACATCTACTGCTGGTATGCTTCTTTCCATTATCGCTGCCACCATTCATTCAAGCCCTCAATTCTTCTTGCTGGACTCACAGTCCTTGCTAGCTTCCAGCCTCCTGTCTCTACCATTACATTCTGTCCTATGCATGCTGCCTCTTAAAGGTGTGTGACTTCCCTACTCAGAAATCTTCAGTGGTAGAATTTTTAATGACACAGAAAAATACTTAAGATAGAATGAATGGGGAAAAAAGCATAGGCAAAAACTATATACATACACTATAGCCTCGGTTATGTTAAAAAGCATGTCTGTGTATACATATGGGAACAAGAAAAAATGTAAACACACACATCCCTACATAAAGAGAAAAGGGAGGGCCAGGAAACACATCAAATGTTAACAGTGGTTATCTCTTACTTGTAAGGCTATGGTCATTTCTACTTTCTTCTTTATCTTTATAATAAACAGATTTGTGGTAAAGTGTCTTTTAGTAAATAAAGTATCTCTACAAACCATCTATAATGAAAATATAGTTAATGTTATAGTCATTAAAATAGTTTTTAAAGAATATTTCACATGCTCCCCATTACCTATGTCTAATTCCTCACCCCCAAGAGTTCAAGGCCCTCCTCAGTCTAGCCCCCATCTCCCTACTCTTATTCCTTATGACCCCTAATATAAACTGGGCTCCTTAAAGACCAGATTAAATCACTCATACTGTTCCTTGAGCGTAGCTGTTCTTTCAAACTCTGCTTGCTCCAAATGTTCACTCCACCTGGAATATGGTCCCTTTCCCATTTCCATCCATCAAAAACCTGTGTTGTTTAAGGTCTATTTTCAATGATCCAGAAATAGCAAATACTACCACACCTCTTTCCCCTGGTCCACAGCAGACAACACTAATTGACTTATCTGAATCAAGATTCCTCAAAATCCTCAATTCAGCAGCCCTAGGAAATCCTTACTAATCAATCTACGTTGACATACAAAATGAAACTTATCTGCCATTCCTGTAGCAATCTAATGTAATTGCCTCTTCTCCCCCATCCCAACAGTTCTTAGTACTCTATGGAGCTTATCTCCTCTACCTTCCATTAAGAATCATTTACTTGGGGCTTCCCTGGTGGCGCAGTGGTTGAGAGTCCGCTTGCCGATGCAGGGGACACGGGTTCGTGCCCCGGTCGGGAAAGATCCCACATGCCGCGGAGCGGCTAGGCCAGTGAGCCATGGCCGCTGAGCCTGCGCGTCCGAAGCCTGTGCTCCGCAACGGGAGAGGCCACAGCAGTGAGAGGCCCGCGTACAGCAAAAAAAAAATCATTTACTTAATTGTCTTATCTCCCTTTCCTACTAGACTTTAATCTGCACAAGGGAAGTAATTATGTCTTATTCATCTTCATATCCCCTACAGAACCTTGTAGGAAGTAGGCACTCAAACAGTTGCTGAATTAAACACTTCCTTCTTTTGCTATTATCTCATCACTCAAAATGGCTAAGTATTTGAAAGCTTTATTTTTTAAAATAAATTTATTTATTTATTTTTGGCTGCACTGGGTCTTCGTTGCTGCACGCGGGCTTTCTCTAGTTGCGGTGAGTAGTGGTTTATCTGCGGTGCGCGGGCTTCTCATTGCGGTGGCTTCTCTTGTTGTAGAGCACGGGCTCTAGGCGCGTGGGTTTCAGTAGTTGTGGCTTGCGGGCTCCAGAGCTCAGCCTCAGTAGTTGTGGCGCACAGGCTTAGTTGCTCCGCAGCATGTGGGATCTTCCCGGACCAGGCTTCGAACCCATGTCCCCTGCACTGGCAGGCGGATTCTCCACCACTGCACCAACCGGGGAAGTCCCTGAAAGCTTTATTTTAAAACAATTAAATTCTTCTTGAAAATCTAAGCTTATTTCATCAATTTTAGCTAACATTCCAATTTTAATTTAATAAGGCATTGTCTGATACCACTTGATAACCAGGAGAGTCAAAGGATAGAACAAGATAAACTGAGATGAGAGAGCTGAACCCATTCTGAGGGTCTTATAACCAGGTATGGAAGCTATTGAATTAAACTACCACATTTTTGGTTTTTTCTACCCATCTCCTTCATCAAAAGCAAAATGTTATTTCTGACAATAGGGAAACAGAGCATCAAAAATACACATTGCTTAAGAAGGGAATTTTTTTTAATGTGGAGACATGAAAAGGAAAAATAAAAAGCTAAAAATCAAGTAAGGTATCAACAAAGTTTGGCAAGTAGTCCAGTAAAGACATAAGAATTTGTACCTAAAACAGAAACCCAGTTCAAGAGATATGGGTAGAGGAAAAGCCAGAAGTACAGTAAGACTCATACTGCCATCTAGAGGTTAAAGGCTACTGAAAATCATTTTTCTCCTCAATCAATCAAGTACAGTTAATTTAACTTTTAACTATTATAGATAGAGGTACAGGCTTTGTAAAGTAAGCCAGTCAAAGAAGTCTGACGTCAGGCCACAAAGAAGAATATCCAGGGTGTAAGAGTCCCACTTATTCTCTCCCTGCCCTCTTTCACAGATTAAAATAAGAAATTAAAAGAGCTAACTGTTCTTTAGAATTTTATCTAGATGGGAAACAATTTCTAACTACTACAAATGGTCACTTTTTCAAAAACCACATACCTAGAGGGTGGAGAAGTCTACTTTACCACAGCCTAGCTTGGAAGCAGAAGTTTTTCTTTGGTACCACCACCAAAGAAAGTTGTACCAGAGAATTCCCTGGTGGTCCAGTGCCTAGGGCTCTGAACTTCCACTGCAGGGAGTGCGGGTTCCATCCCTGGTTGGGGAACTAGGATCCTGCATGCCCCGCCACATGGACAAAAAATAAATAAAAAAGAAAGAAAAGAAAAGAAGAGAAAAGAGAGGCTTCCCTGGTGGCGCAGTGGTTGAGAGTCCGCCTGCCGATGCGGGGGACACGGGTTCGTGCCCCGGTCCGGGAAGATCCCACATGCCACGGAGCGGCTGGGCCCGTGAGCCATGGCTGCTGAGCCTGAGCGTCCGGAGCCTGTGCTCCCCAACGGGAGAGGCCACGGCAGTGAGAGGCCCACGTACTGCAAAAAAAAAAAAAAAAAAAAAAAAAAAAAAAGAAGAGAAAAGAGGAAGGGAGGAAAGAAGGAAGGAAGTTGTACCAAATAATTTCTGGTGCAGACAACTTCATCAGTGTAGACTACTGGGATGACATATCAGGTTTTAATGGGGAAGTCTCAACCTTTTTTACAATAAAATGTTGCTTTTAAAAAACTAGTAAGTGATTAAATTTAGCCAAATAACAGTCCTACCAAAACAGCTAAATGAACATACAGGATTAAATGATAAATTAGCAGAAGCAACTACTTATATCAAAATAAGCTAAATTTCTTAAAGCTTTTTTAGACAGTAATATACTCAGTGTGATCTTATTTACTTAATAACTTTTTACCAATCTTTTCTTTATAATACAAGGTAATTTCAAACCAGTACAAGTAAATGAGTATAAATCAAATTGAGATTTTTATTATATGGTATATGGTGAAGTGTAATCAAAAACAAATGCATCGGATTCAACCTCTTCATGATAAAAACACTCAACAAACTAAGAATAAAAGATAACATCCTCAGGGAATTCTTTGGCGGTCCAGTGGTTAGGACTCCACGCTTTCACTGCCATGGCACGGGTTCAATCTCTGGTCAGGGAACTAAGATCCCACAAGCCTCGCAGTGCAGCCAAAAAAAAAAAAAAAAAAAAAAGGATAACATCCTCAAACTGACAAAGGGCATGTACAAAAAACCTAATATCAGACTTAATGCTTTCTCCCTAAGATCAGGAGGAAGACAAGAATGTCCACTCTTGCCACTTCTATTCAACACTGTACTGGAATTTCTAGCCAGGGCAATTAGGCAAAAATTAAATTAAAAGAAAAGGAAAAGAGAAAAGAAAGAAAGAAGGGAGGGAGGGAGGAAGGAAGGAAGGAAGGAAGGAAGGAAGGGCTGGATGATTGGAAATGAAGAAGTAAAATACCTCTATTTGCATATGACATAATTCTGTATAGAGAAAATCTTAAGTAATCTACTAAAACACAATTAGAACTAATAAATGAGTTCAGTAAAGTTACAGGATATAAGATCAATATACAAAAATTAATTGTCTTTCTCTACAGTAGCAATGAGCAAACTGAAAATGAAATTAAGAAAACAATTCCAGGGCTTCCCTGGTGGCACAGTGGTTGAGAGTCCACCTGCCGATGCAGCGGACACGGGTTCATGCCCTGGTCCAGGAAGATCCCACATGCCGCGGAGCAGCTGGCCCGTGAGCCATGGCTGCTGAGCCTGTGCTCTGCAACAGGAGAGGCCACAACAGTGAGAGGCCCGTGTACCGCAAAAAAAAAAAAAAAAAAAAAAAAAGAAAAAGAAAGAAAACAATTCCATTTATAATAGAATCAAAAAATTAAAATACTTAGGAATAAATTTTAACAAATTAAGTGTAAAACTTATACTTTGAAAACTACAAAACATTGTTCAAAGAAATTAAAGGAGACCTGAATAAACAGAAAGACATACCACATTCATGAATCACCTTAATTTCATTAAGATGGCAATACTCCCCAAACTGATCTACAGACTCAATGCAATCCTTACCAAAATCCCAGCTGACCTCTTTGCAACAACTGACAAGTTAAAATTCCTATGGAAATTCATGGGACCCAGAATAGCCAAAAACAAATCTTGAAAAAGAAGAACAAAGTTGGAAAACTCACACATCCCAATTTCAAAACTTATTACAAAGTTACAGTAATCAAGACAGTGAGGGACTGGCATAAGGATAGAAATATAGGTCAATGTAATAGAACTGAGAATCCAGAAATAAACCCTCATGTTTATGGTCAATTGATTTTTAACAAAAATGCCAAGACAATTCAATGGGAAGGGAATAGTCTTTTCAACAAATGGTGCTGAAACAACTGGATATCCACACTCAGAAGAATGAATTGGGATCCCTACTTCACAACATATATAAAAAATTAACCTAAAATGGATCAAATACCTAACCATAAGAGCTAAGAATAAAACTCTTAGAAGAAAGCACAGGCATAAATCTTCAGGACCTTAAATTAGGAAACAGTATCTTAGGTACGACATCAAAATGTAACCAACAAAAGAAATAATTGATAAATTGGACTTCATCAAAATTAAACTTTTGTGTCCCAAAGAATACCATCAAGAAAGTAAGAAGACAACCCACAGAATGTAAGAAAACCTTTTGCAAATTATATATCGAATAAGCGACCTGTTTCTAGAATAAAGAACTCATACAACTCAATAATAAAAATACAAATAATCCAATCTTAAAATGGGCAAACAATCTGAATACAGTTCTCTAAAGAAGATATACAACTAGCCAATAAGCACATGAAAACATGCTCAATATCACTAGTTATTAGGCAAATGCAAATCCAAACCACAATGAGATATCACTTCTCATAATATATCCACTAGGATGGATTATGTAATAATTTTTAAAAAACAAATAATAAGTACTGGCAAGGTGTTGAGAAATTGGGACCTTCATACACTGCTGGTGGGAATGTTAAATGGTGCAGAGTCAGTATTGAAAATAGTCTGACAGTTCCTCCAAAGGTTAAATGTAGAGTTACCATATGACCCAGAAATTCCACTCCTAGTTATAAGCTAAAGAGAATGAAAACATTATGTCCACATAAATACCTGTACATGAATGTTCATAGCAGCATTATTCACACTAGCTGAATAGAGGAAATAACCCAAATGTCCATCAACTAGTGGATAAAAATAATGTGAATAACTGGTAGATAAATATATCTATACAGTAGAATATTATTCAATCCTAAAAAAGAAATGAAGTATTGATACATGTTATAACATAGATGAACAATGAAAACACTATGTTAAGTGAAAGAAACCAGTCACAGAAGACCATATATTATATGATTCCATTTATATGAAATGTCCACAGTAGAAATTGATAGAGACAGAAAGCATATCCGTGGTGGCCTAGGCCTATGGAGTTTGGGGGAAAATGAGGAGTGACTGGTAATGGGTACAGAGTTTCTTTGAGGGGTGACAAATATGTTCTAAAATTGATACAACTCTGAATATACTAAAAATCACTGAATTGCACACTATAAATAAATGAATTGCAGGGTATGTGAATTACATATCAGTAAAGCTATTATAAAAAAAAAGGAAAAAGAAGAAATGCATAAGAACCCCAAGCTTTAGCCCTAGTTTCAAACGGCACGGTCTTCTGCTTTCCCAATCATCACATTCTATTTAAAAATATCTTGAATATAGCCAGTAAGTAGGTCATCTGCATAACTACTACAAGGTTTGTAGCTTTCAAAGACGGGGGAAACCTTTTTTAAAAAAGGACAGAGGGCTTCCCTGGTGGCGCAGTGGTTGAGAGTCCGCCTGCCAATGCAGGGGACACGGGTTCGTGCCCCGGTCTGGGAAGATCCCACATGCCGCGGAGCGGCTTGGCCCATGAGCCATGGCTGTTGAGCCTGCGTGTCCGGAGCCTGTGCTCCGCAATGGGAGAGGCCACAACAGTGAGAAGCCCACATACCGAAAAGAAAAAAAAAAAAAAAGGACAGAAACTGTTGAGAATCAGTATTCAGTAGGATTTACTGGGTTCAATGGGTCTTAGGAATAAAACAAGGTACGTTCTGTTGCAACTTAACATGACTAAATCAGGATCATGCCCAGATCATAATAGCGATGGAGTAGGGGTCAGGTAGAAGATAAAACCAAACCATTACCAACAAGCTTCACACTATCTTTACTATGGGTGGTTGATCATCCACTGTCGTAAGAGAAAAATTCCAGACATTATGAGAACTTCAAATGTTACTTCTCATCACTAAAACACAGACTATCCAGAAAAAGAACAATTTCTAGAAGCTTCCACTTTTTCAGTTTTAAGTCAGTGGATTTCATTTTAAAAATCTGTCATTTCGGGACTTCCCTGGTGGCCCAGTGGTTAAGAATCCGCCTGCCAATGCAGGGGACACAGGTTTGATCCCTGGTCCGGGAAGATCTCACATGCCGTGGAGCAACTAAGCCCATGTGCCACAACTACTGAGCGCAAGCTCCACAGCTACTGAAGCCCGCGCGCCTAGAGCCCCTGCTCCGCAACAAGAGAAGCCACTGCAATGAGAAGCCCGCGCACCGCAACGAAGAGTAGCCCCTGCTCGCAGCAACTAGAAAAAACCCGCGTGCAGCAATGAAGACCCAATGCAGCCAAAAATAAAAATAAATATACATAATAAAATAAATTTTTAAAAAATCTGTCATTTCATCTAAAGGCATCAAGCAGTTGATCGTGCATTCAATCAGCAAATATACATTGCACGTTTACCATATGCCAGGTACTCTGTGGGCTACAGAGACAGCCCCAAAATATGATTCTTACCTTCAAGAGTTACAATTAATCCAAGAGATAAGACACGTACCAAAAATCTCCCAGAATGATAAAATGAAACAAACGAACTGCTCTAGGAGCAATCTGGGAGGCCAAGAAAGCGATTTCACTTTCCAGATCAGGTATAAAAAGGAAAGGCTGATAAAAGAGGTAGATTCTGGCTGAATAATGAAGGACAAATAAAACTCCTAATATTAGAAATAGGTCAGGGAGGGTTTTCTGAGAAAAAGGAATAGCATGAATAGAATTAAGAAGATGGGGGAGTGTTCTGGGAAGAATATTTCAAATGAGGACAATGCATGGTGTTTTGGTAGAGGAGAAGTAAGAAGGCTAGACATTAGGCTCGGCCCAGAGTGAAGAGGATTCTGAATGCCATGCTAAGGAATCTGAATTTTATCATATGGGTAATGAAGTACTACTAATGACTTACGAGCAAAGGACAAACAGAAGCAAATGGTACTTTGGAAAATTAACCTGTTAGTGGTAAAAAAGATGGACTGATATGAGGTAGTTGAAAGGCAGGGAGGGCGGTTAGAAGGTGACTACAATAGTTTCAGTAAACAGGAAGGACACTGAACTCAGATAGAAGTAACAGAAATGGAATTCTTTATATGGTAAGGCAGTTTTTTTATATTTCTATATTTTTCATGGGAATTTCACATAAATTAACTGCCCAAATCAAGTCAGAGGGCCCCAATCATGAAAAGCTATAAATACCTACACAAAACATTATTGCATTCCAAAATCTGCACACCAAAAGAGTTGTCTGAGACATAAAAATGTACCAAATCAAAGGGCAGGGTTCATCTTCCAAAAGACAGAATCTAGTTACTATCAGCCGTAGAAGGTTCACATTACCTCTATACTAACATTTAACAATGCTCCAGGGAAGTGACAAACAATCTTGTTTTGAGGACAAATATTTTTTGCATTTTTTTCTTTCCATCATCTTTATCAGTGCAGATATTTGCATGAAAACAGGATCACTGGTCCTTGGGGATTCATCAGTTCCTATTGCTTATTTTTCATCCATGTCATCCTCTCAATTAATGCAGGAAAGAGCATTGAGAGAGACATCGAAACACCAGATTAGGGTGTCAAGTAAATGTCAACCCCTAGAGTAGATGAATAATCTGTAAGGACAAAAAAAAATCTTGTTTTTATGCAAATACACTATACACAATAAAACAAAGAGAGTTTGTATCCAAGAAGTCCACTCCGTATCAATGTGATTCTTTCCAATTCTAAATTTAAAAACTATTTTCTGTATGTCAGCTAATTGTTATGATTGCGGAAAATAACAATCAGTAGCAAAGCACTGCTACAGAAGTTGAAAGAAGGTTGAATTTTGAACTAGAAAATAATTTTGAAAACTCTCAGCTGTGCTCATGGAACTCATCTGGCAGAATTTTGGTTCCATGCTTAAGGTGACTAAGCTAGGTGACTTTAAACCCCTACCTCCAAAGCCTTAAGTTTCAGAAATATAAATACTTAACAGTAATAATGATTTTAACTGTATGGATTAAAAACTGAAACAAACCACACCAAGTTTTTGATTCTGTGGAAAGACATTAATACAGATTTATTGATGCTCAGAGAACTGACTCATTATTCTAAAAACTGATAAAGAGAAAGAATCATTCATCCAGTAAGAACAACTTTCAAGGTAATAAATAATACATAGTCGATAAGATAAAGTTCTTTACAGAAAAATTCTAGCTAATAAGAAGGAATGACAGAATTAGTGTATTACCATTTCGCAACCTATAATAAAATAGTGAATCTAGGCAGTTTTCAAAGGCTGCTAAAACTCTGGCTGTAAGGCTGATGAAGAATTTTACAATGAATAATAGATGAGGCTAGCATATACCTTTATCAATGAATTAATCTTAACATCACAAAGAGAGACAAGCAGACACGATGTACCCTTCTATAGGATGTATACAACACCATTTATGAAATACTCTTGCCAAATTGAAAATAAAAGTAAAAATCAATCCTGTATCTGTGTGAGCTTCTAGATCTAGTTACTGGGAAATAAAAAGGGATAGATGGACATATTAAGCACTACCACAGGGATGTAAGCAAAAAAATCCAGAATGCGGAAAATTCTACAGAACAAATAACGAATAATAATAAATGGCAAAGGAAAATAAATGGGAGGTGGAACTCTGACAGATTAAAAAAGACTTAAGAAACATATCAAATACAGTATCTTATTTAAATTCTGATTCAAACCAATCAACTATATAAAGACAATTATGAGTCAACCAGGGAAATCTGAATCGTGATTGGCTATCTGATGATATTAAGCAAGTATATTAAAATTTTTAGGCACAATAATGGAATTGCAGTTATATTAAAAAGAAAAAAAAAAGAGAGAAAGAGAGAGTCCTTGTCTTTTGGACTCACATATGAAGTTATTTGGTAGTGAGACGATATGATGCCTGAGATTTGCTTTTAAGTAATTATGTAGGTTGGTATAAGTGAAACAGATTGGCCATATGCTAACTATTGAAGCCAAGTCATAAGTATATGAGGTCAATATTCTACTCTCTCTCCTTTGGTATATGTTTAAAATTTTCCATAATAAAAAGTGGGGAAAAAATACTTCATTATCTTTCTCAGTAGGAAAATAGAAAAAGAAAAACTAATCAGAGGAAATATAGTAATTTTATCTACAACAAACTAGAGACAACACTGTTGATAAACACATTTGGTAATATAGCATCTTCTTGATATAAGGAGCATAAAGCTTTATTTCATAAGAAAAATTGACACAGAGAGATAAAGGATTGATCACTGTGATCATTACAGCATGTATTATCCAGAGCTAGAAACAGAATCAAGTTCTAAACTGTACAAGCCTCGCATTCATGAATTTAATAATCACAGGGTTTTCATTATAAACCCTTGAGGTCCATGACATACATGGTAATCAGTAATTTTGCCAAGACATAAACGTTAATCACGAGAAATAAATGACTAGTACACAGAGGAGTTAGGTAACGATGAGTGAACCTAGCAGACCACCTAGCAACCATACCTCAAAGCAGTTTTTTGTTCTCTGCTCCTTAATTCATGAAGTGATTAAAAAATGTTTTCTTGGTAAAAGAATGTCAACTGCTAATGACAGTAATGGAAATAAAGAAAATATAAAGAGGACTAAGGAAGTGTTATCTATTAGTCAAAAATTAGAAGTTTTAAATTAAATTTTAAAGTGAAATGTTGAATTTGGTAGTAAAATCAATGATGTGGACAAATCCACTATATGCTCTATAAACAAGAGAAACAATTTGTGAAACTATTGTTGGGATTGTGCTAATCAGTACAAAACTTGCAGTTTTGAAGAAAGTTATAAGCTATAGTAGCCTCTCAAAATTGTGCATTTATGAAGGTCTCTGGAGGTACCTATCCAATGAGAACAAAGTTCTAACCACTCTAATTATGCTGAGTATTTCTTTCAATTACAAAGTGAAAATTTTCTACAATTCCTTTTCCAGTTTTATAATGAGTACAGTATGGAAACAGATATAGTTTCTAAAGAAATAATTTTAAACTAAAATAATGGACAGCAGACAGGAATAGATGAGAACTTTAAAAGCATTACTCATGCTAGCAGATTATGTTCTTGGTCCATTACATAACCCTTCCTTTGGGGAAGCAATCCTCCCCTATTGCATTCCACATGATTTGAGTCAGACTAACCATTCCAACCTGTCTCTGCAGCCAGGCCCCAGGCCTGGCCCATCTTGGTGCTCTATGCTACTTGGCCAAAGGACTGGTTCCAGGATAGATATGTGAGCCAAGATGGAACAGTCAGAGTCCTCCCCAGGACCTTTCTTCTGGAATGTTCAGAAAAGATGTTCTTTCCTTTGGGATTACAAGATTTAAAGACATGAACTGGAGTTCCTACTGGCCACCTTCCCCAGTGCTAGATCAAAGAAGAATAATAACTCATGAGTGACGCAGAGCTTTGAGATGCAAAACTCAAAAAGTAAGAACAAGAGCACATTCCAAAGACATCATTAAGAGTCATGGATCTGGGGAGGGATGGACTGGGAGTTCGGGATTAGTAGATGCAAACTATTACATTTAGAATGGATAAACAAGGTCCTACTGTATAGCACAGGGAGCTATAACAAATCTCCTGAGATAAACCATAATGGAAAAGAACATAAAAAGGAATGTATATACGTGTATAACTGAGTCACTTTGCTGTACAGTAGAAATTACTACAACATTGTAAATCAACTATACTTCAGGGACTTCCCTGGTGGTCCAGTGGCTAAGACTCCCCACTCTCAGTGCAGGGGACCCGGGTTCGATCCCTGTCAGGGAACTAGGTCCCAAATGCCACAACTAAGAGTTCGCATGCCGCAACTAAAGATCCCGCATGCCACAGCGAAGAACCCGCGTGCCACAACTAAGACCTGGCGCAACCAAATAAACAAATAATATTTTTTAAAAACTATACTTCAATAAAAAGTAAATAAATAATGAGTCATGGCTCTAGAGATGCTCAAAGCTATTTCTACTCTTAGAATTTTGATTTATGTGAATAAAATCCTTCTTTTGCTTAAGCTAGTTTGATTTGACATTCTATCACTTAAAACTCTAAGAGTTTCCAATACACGTTCACTGTACGGCAAAAAACAACTTGTAACCTAGTAAACTCAGTAATTATTCCAGCACACTCTATCATAAGTGGCATACTTTAGATTACAATGGCTTCTTACCTTTAAAACACCTAATAAAGATACTTTCTGAATTATGAAAGAACTCATCATGAAATATACAACATGCAACCCTGAATAAATGTGACCTGGGTACTCACACTCATCCAGCCCCAATTGATAGGCCAGGTTCTGAAGGCCTCGTACCTTCTCCATCAAATTAGCTGTGGTGAGGCTCCCCAGTTCTGAAACAGAATCATTTATTTCATTACCATTTCTTTCCACTGCTTTCTAGTAACAACTCATTCAGGTTGCAAATCCTTGTTATAAAAGTTTTCAAGTTTAATTCCTATAGAAAAATAGAAAATGGATTCATATCTCTTCTCATCCAATCATTCCCCCTACACACACACACACACACACACACACAGGCATACCAGTGAATTTTCCACCACTGCAAAATGCCTCAGATGAGCTTACCCACTTAATGAGAAGAGAGTCATCATAGACACAATAGCAAATTATGTGTTTTATCCTGAGGATTCTTTTATTACATTCATTTTGCCTATCACACAAAATGAATACACCATTAAAATATGAAACTTGTGATCCGACACAGAATTGAGAAAGCCTATAGACAGATCTCTGTCTCACTGTCATTTACAAGTCCTCATTATTCCAATTAATAAAACAGCAATAAAACACTTACTCTTCCCTATTTCCCTAAGTTTAGAAAACAAAGACTAAATATTAATCCAAACTTTACCTTCAAATCAAATTCCTATAAAAATTTTTACGTTTACCAGATAAGAAGACAGTATACTTAAAATAAAAACTTACTTTCCGAGATTTTCATTTAAATAGCACCCAATTCCTTTTAAGTTTTAGACATAGGTCAATTTGCATGAAACCTCATGCTCTGATCCCTTACTAAAACTTTAAAGTTTCCTTAGAAAATACATGCTGATGGGATATTATATAAATATCTGTTTGGAACATTAGAACAATGAACCCAAGATGCCCTTGAGACTTAATTTTCCCTTGGCTGGAGGAGGGGATCTGCTTTTAAGCATTTCATGCAGAAGAATGAATTACTTCTGAAATCAAATAGAGGTGTTATTTTCTGCAACTTATCATGCCACACTCATTATCTATATCTGGCATAAGTAGACTTTCTTGATCTGTTCAGCTGCTTAAATAGCTAAAGAATCCCAGATTTTTTACCTTAACTTCAGTCTATTACTTCACAACCATCATGAATCTTATCACCAGAAGGATGATAAAGAAATTAAATAAAGTAGAGCAAAATCAAGGAAAATTAATGTTTTTTAATTTAAATTTCTACTTTGTGGTTGAGTTCCAAGTCATTTATCAGACAATATTCACTACTTACAGTATTCTTTATGAGAGAAATTGATGAGATAGAAAGAACTAAAAGACAGCTCTTAACCCACTAAGGGGCTGTCAGTTAATAGTCCTGGCAGCAATATATGGCAGTAAATCCTAAATAAAGCACTTGTGTTATAGCGGTAAGAGACTAGTCTTAAAAAGATCAGGGTTTGGGGCTTCCCTGGTGGCGCAGTGGTTGAGAGTCCGCCTGCTAATGCAGGGGACGCGGGCTCGTGTCCCGGTCCGGGAAGATCCCACATGCCGCGGAGCGGCTGGGCCCGTGAGCCATGGCCGCTGAGCCTGCACGTCTGGAGCCTGTGCTCCGCAACGGGAGAGGCCACAACAGTGAGAGGCCTGCATACCACAAAAAAAAAAAAAAAAAAAAAAAAAAAGATCAGGGTTTAAATTTTAACTCTTTCTAATAAACCTTGGTTAAGTTAACCTCTGAAACTTAGATATCATACCTAACTCACAGGACCTATATGAGAATTAAATAAGAAAATTTACGTGAGAGCTTTTAGTTAACTCTAAGCATCATACAAAATAAAGTTAATATTAAAGGAATTTAGCAGCAGAAGAAATCATTATTACTGAGTCTTGAATTGGCAGGATTTCTACACGTGGAAAAGTAGAGAAGGGCATTTAGACATGAAGAACCATGAATAAGGATGGTTAAATAGGCAATTTGAAGCCAAGAATACTTGTAAGGGAATAATGAGAGAAAAATTGGAAAGGTGGTTTGTCAAGGAGCATAAATGTCAGGTTAAAGGTTAAAGGTTACCAGCACTGCTTACCTTTCAACATGTCGATATCGTCACGTTCTATTTCAGCCATCCATTTGGGTGGAGAGCTAGTAATAGGCTGTCAGAAAATAAGAATATATCCATTCAGATATACGCAAAGTATGAAGAGACCCTACTCTTCTTTCTTATAAGAAAAGGAGTTTTTCACACAGCCTTCAGGTTGTTTGAAAATACTGGCAAATTATAATTTCAAAGACCTAGATTTCTCCAGGTTCAGATATGGCCTACAAACAGAACCCTTACAAAATAATACTGCTCATCTTTAAAAGCTGGTTTTAAAGAAATGGTCTTGGAAGAATTAGGTCTGACCACTATTACTGTTGTATGCATAAAAGATTGGTATAGTTGTGAAAGAAATTACTTGAAATTCAGTACTGGTGAAAGCCTCCAACTGAACTGTTTGAAACAATAATCAGGAAGTAACATTCTCTGGCAGAGGAGAAGATTCAAAGAAGAACCAAAAATGAGAAAATCTTCAATCTGAATGAGAGAAGATTGGAATGATCATTACTTGAAATTTCATTTTATTGTAAACATTTCAGAAAACTTTAGAATTTTAAGTTTCTTTTCATTTCTGAAAGTGAACTTACAAAACATGAAAGAGAACCCATTCTTGGAATAGCTTTGGAGTAACAGTTTTCAATCCTGGTTGCACATGAGAATCATCTGTGTAACTATAAAAAAATACAGACAACTAGGCCATAACCCAGATGTACTGATTTAGAATATCAGGGTTTGGGAGAGGGTCCCCTGGAAAGAACGGAGAAAGGGCATTACATATGTATTTTTTAAAAGCTCCACAGCTGCACATGAACAATTCTGATGAGATTTTACTTCAACTTTGAGTCCCTTTTCTTTTTCTTTTTTTTTAATTGAAGTATAACTGCCATATAACATTATATTAGTTTCTGGTGTCTAGCATAATAATTCAATATTTGTGTAAATTGTGAAATGATTGCCACAATAAGTCCAGTTAACATCTATCACCATACATGGCTACAAAAATTTTTTTCTTGTGATAAGAACTTTTAAGATCTATTCTCTTAGCAACTTTCAAATATGCAATACAGTATTACTAACTATAGTAGTCACCATGCTGTACATTACAAATCCAGGACTTATTTATTCCTTTTCCTTTTTAAAAAATTAACATTTATTTGGCACTCTGTGACAAGCAGAACACTTTATATGCATCATGTCATTTAATTTCCAAATCAACCCTATGAAACAGGTATTATTATCCTCCTCATTTTACAAATAAAAAAAACAAATGTATAGGAAGATTATAAATCACTTGCCTCAGGTCACAAAGCTATTGGAGCCAGGATTCAAAACCCATGAAGTCTAAGTTCAAAAACCACTACTCTATACTACCTCGCCCTGAAGGCTCTAGGTCAAATTCACCACTTCTACCCCAGTAGAGAATCGGACTATACCAGGGGATCTTAACCTGGGGCCCTGGGACGGCCCTGAACCCCTAGACACAAAACTCAATATATATGTGCATACTTCTAAGGAAAAAGTGTAGATATTTAATCAGATTTTCAAAAAACACCATGCTCTAATAAAAGTTTTTTAAAAACCACTTATTTATGTTTACAACTTAAAGTACTTAGTTGTAACGAATATAATTAACTAAACTAAAAATCATTATGAATGAGAATTTAAGAAAATTAAATCAGGTACTTTCTACTCAATCTACTAGATAAAAGCTGATCTAATAATAATAGCTACCATGTACTGTTTATTAGTTCTTGGCAGTATGCAAAGTGTTTTACATGCATTACGGCATCATTATTATTATTATTATTACTTTTTGCGGTATGCGGGCCTCTCACTGTTGTGGCCTCTCCCCTTGCGGAGCACAGGCTCCGGACGCGCAGGCTCAGCGGCCATGGCTCATGGGCCCAGCCGCTCCGCGGCATGTGGGATCCTCCCGGACCGGGGCACGAGCCCGTGTCCCCTGCATCGGCAGGCAGACTCTCAACCACTGCGCCACCAGGGAAGCCCCCATTATGGCATTTTATACTAAGTTCTATGAGGTAGTTTCAGATGAGAAAACTAAGGCTCAAAAATGTTAGGAAACTTGCTCATGTCACAGATAGTAAAGTAGCAGATTCAGGACTCAAATCCAAGTGTGTCTGACTCCAAAGCCCTATGCTATCCTATACTCCTCATGCTCAGGCCTTCCTGGACGCTAAAGTAGCACACTCCAGCTTTCATACAACCCTAGCTCCTGAAAAAATGAAAGAAGCTACAAAGTCAGACTCCCTTTGAACAAACATGCTCATAGGACCTGAAAGCCACAGGCCCAGAAGAAGCGCCTTAATATTTAACTCATCACCTTTAACCCTATTAATGAGTAGAGAATGCTAAGCATATAGTAAGGTACTAAGAGAGTTATATTACAAATCCCCAATTTGTTAATAGAAAGAGCATTAGCTTTGGAATCAGACAGATCTGTGCTCAAATCCTGGCCTGTCACTCGCTAGGACTTGGGCAAGTAACTTAACTTCCAAGTTTCTCTGCCAGTCAGTGCTTTTAACTTTGGGCACAAATGCTTTTAGGTCTGGTATAATGAATATGGATGCTAGTAATTAGACTTATGGGTTCAAAGCCTGGTTCTGCCATTTATAGCCTAGTAACCTAGTAACTTGGCCTAGTAACCTAGTAGCCTTGGGTAACCTAGTTAACCTCTTTGTGTCTATTTCTTTGTCTGTAAAATAGGGATAATAATAGTACCTATACCTCATATGTTTATTCTTCTTCTTTTTTGGCTGCACCACGTAGCTTGCAGGATCTTAGTTCCCCAACCAGGGACTGAACCTGGGGTCACTGGCAGTGAAAGTGCCGAGTCCTAACCAATGGACTGCCAGGGAAGTCCCCCTCACACGGTTTTGTAAAGACTAAATAATGTACGTAAAGTACTTAGAACAGTGCCTGGCATACGGTATGCATCATGTATGTGCTAGCTAATATTATAATCATCATATTTTCCTGGTTGTGGGAATATATAAGAGAACATATTTAGAGCATCTAGCACAATGTCTGCTGTCCTGGAAACAGAAAAGTTGTGGCTCTAATGAATGTCTTCCTTCAGTTTCTGACGAGCCACTGAGAAATTTCAAAATCCTCTAGGGAGGTATAAGTTAAAGTCATAATGCATCACATAAACAAAAGAGAAAAGCTTCAAAATCATAGTTTGGGCAAAAAGAATACTGGCATTACATTAAATATTTCAACTGCCTTACCTTAAAATCTTTTAAGCTGAGAGAAGAGGCTAATAGTCAAAGGTCAAAATATCAAAATAGAGCATGAACATCATTAACATGATGATAACATAAACAGATTTCCAGGGCTGTGGTTACAAAATAATTTGAAGGCTATGACATTATTCTTGAAAATAAAGAAATAAGAGATAGTTGAGATTTTAGCCAGAAGCAAAATGTTGGAAAAACTTCATTAGGTAAGTAAGATATTACTTACACTTTTGAAGGAAGCTGCAAATTCAGCAACACCTGGTACTAAAAAGAAAAAACACAACATTAGTCATTCAGTAAACATTTTAGTGTCTCTTACATAGAGGATTCAAATGAGAAAACAGCCTTGTCTTCCAGGAGTTTATAGTCTGGAAGAAGAGACAGAGTAAATCAATAACTATAACATTTTTTAAGTGCTTCAAGAAAAATACCAGTTGCTATGGGAGGACAAAAAATGAAAATCTAAATCAGACTGAGGAGGCAGGAAGTTTCTCAGAGAAAATAATGCCTCAACTGAACTTCAAAGGATCAGGAGTTAGCTGAATGAGACGGTGGTGAGATCTAATATCTCTTACCAAAAACCTAAAATTTCCTTTTTAGGTATGCTATTCTAACAATCCAATTGTTTATTTAAATATCTCACAGAAAGAATCATATTAAAAAAGAGAAAAATAAAAATCAGATATTTAAAAAGAAGGTTCAACCTCACTAATAAAGAAATATAATCTAAAAATAATAAATATCAGTAACATCCAATACTGGCTAGTATGTAAGGAAATGGGTACTCCCATACACAGTCATCCTCTTCCATATGCACAAAGATATATGTGCAAGGATATACATTGTTAAATTGTTTGTAACATCAAAACTTGGATATAACTTAGGTTTACATATAGGGTATGAATACATAAGCTGTAGTAAATCTATACAATGAAATATTTTTTTTAAATGAAGTAAGTCTATACCTATCAGCCTGGAAAGATCCATTAATAAGTTACTAGGTAGAATATGTTAAGCTGTAGATCACTGTACATATGACTTCATCATAACAAAACAAAAAACTCTCTATACACTTAAAATATTTATTTGCCTATCTGCATAAGCATTTTTAAAAAAAAGGTCCAAAATATCGGTACTAAACTATAACAGCAGTTAACTTTATCAGAGTACTTAAAGGAAGCAAGGAATTACTTTATGCATCTCGTATTGTCTGACACATTACAGATGAAGTTTTTCAAAATAATTATTTTTTAAAGGCTCTCTATCATTTCCTGAGTCACACTGTATTCTGAAAAAATTAAACCACCAAACAGCTATTCTTAACACCAGACCACAGAATTCAGTCTCCTCCTTTGAAGTAAAATTAAAATTTTAATCACTACAGCTAAATGATAACTCTTCAAAAATCTCCCTCAAAGTAGCACTGGTTTTCCTGCATTGATTTTTGAGCTTCTTCTTTTAATTAATTTATTTATATTTATTTTTGGCTGCATTGGGTCTTTGTTGCTGTACACGGGCTTTCTCTACTTGCGGCGGGCAGGGGCTACTCTTCGTTGCGGTGCGCGGGCTTCTCACTGCGGTGGCTTCTCTTGTTGTGGCGCAAGGGCTCTAGGCACACGGGCTTCAGTAGTTGTGGCATGCGGGCTCTAGAGTGCAGGCTCAGTAGTTGTGGCTCACGGGCTTAGTTGCTCGGCAGCATGTGGGATCTTCCCGGACCAGGGACTGAACCGTGTCCCCTGCATTGGCAGGCAGACTCTTAACCACTGCACCACCAGGGAAGTCACTCCTGCATTGATTTTGATATAAAGAAACCAAGAACTTACATTGCTCTGGCCAAAGATCTGGTGAAGCTCGGTCAAGTTTTTCAAAACTTAGCAAAGATGTTTCCAGATCTGCCCCTAGAACAAAACACTCAGATGAGCTAAGAAGATACAAAGCACATTATTTTACATTTTATGACATATCAATCTCAAAGAACATAATAAACTGGAACACTCACTCACCTGGAAGTCTAGAGATTTGAGTTCTATGACTACTGATGCTACTGAGCCATGATGTTACACAAATAAGTCATTTCCCTCATCAAACCTTACTTTTCCCATCTCTAAAACAAGAACAATATTTTAGTGGGGTACTGGGAAAAATGAATGTCAACAAACCCACCTGCATCTTTACTCATACTCTTGAACTTTCTTCCCAATCAATGAAGTGTCCCTGCTCCCAAGAAAAACAAACTCCTCTGATAGGGCCCTGGATTCCATCTTCTCTTGCTTTGTCAAAGACGTGATCTTGAATAATCTCTTGCACAACCAGTTTCTACCTTTCTCTACTGGCTCAAACTCAACAGCAAGTAAGCCTGCTCTGGAATTTACCTTCTTTGAAGATACTCTTCCTTGACCCCATGACTTCCTCACTCCTCCTTCACTGCAAAAGTTCTTGAGTTGTTCCTCCTGCTGTCTCCACTTCCTCACCTTACATTCTCTCCTTAACCTACAACAAACAGGCTTCTGCCCCTACATGTGTGGAAACGGCTGTTGTCAAGATTATCTATGACCTATGTTGCTAAATCGAGTGGTCACTTCTCTGTTCCCTCTTATGTGACCTCTCTGCAGCATCCACCCACTGACCACTCTCCTTCAAACACTCCACTTCCAGCTTCTATAAAACCATTATGCTGGGTTTTCTCCTTCCTCACTGACTCCTTCAGTCTCCTCTTCCACTCAGGGCTGACTTCACTCCCTACCCTAGGCTGACTTCACTCCCTACCAAAAGTCTCCCAAGGAAATCTCATCTAGTCCCATAGCCTTTACGACCATTTATATGCCAATGACTTCATACTTCTACTTCCAGCCCTGATCTTTCCCCGGACTTTTAAGTTATATATCTAAGTGGCTACTTGACATCACTCTCTATTAACATGTGTGAAAAACCATAATCCCCCCTGTCTTCTCCATCTCAATAAATAGCACCACCATCAACTCCAGTTCTCAAAACAAAAACCCAGGTGTCATCCTTCATGCCTCCCTTTCCTTCACTCTTCCATAACCAACCCATTAGTAAGTCCAATAGTTTATCCCTCTAAAACACACCATGAAATCACATTAATTAACCAAGGAACCATAGCTTCTCTCCTGGACTACTTCAATAGCCTCTTAATAGGTCTCCCTGCTCCCATTCTTACCCCTCCCCCTCCCTACCACTAAATCTACACTCCGCAAAGTAGCCAGACAGATTTTTTTTTTTAATGTCAATCAGTTCACACCACTCTCCAGCTTAAAGGACTTCTTCCCAGCTAAATTCATGAACGCACATCTATTGTGACCTATAAAATCCTACATGATCCAGCCCCTGCCTAATTCTTCAACACCATTTCCTCTCCTTTCTTGCCCTGGCACACAATAGGTGCTCAATATTAACGACAACAGTTAGGGACTTCCCGGGTGGCACAGTGGTTAAGACTCCATGCTCCCAATGCAGGGGGCCTGGGTTCAATCCCTGGTCAGGGAACTAGATCCCACATGCATGCCGCAACTAAGAGTTCACATTGCCACAACTAAGGAGCCCATCTGCCACAATTAAGAAGCCCACCTGCCACAACTAAGACCTGTCACAACCAAATAAACTAATTTAAAAAAAAAAACGACATTTAACATTTGTTGAGTACATATTGTGTGCTTGGTATACTAATTAGCTGCATAAATTGGTTGATTTAATGATATAAACAGTGGTTCTTAACATTTTCTGGGTAAGCCACATTTTTGAAGATCTGAAAAAAAAAGCTATGGACTCACTCCCCAGAAAACATACATATTTATAAAATTTGTCAACATGTGCTTTTCTCTAAACTAAATTTTTTCCCCAAATATTCTAAGGGACCCCATGTTCATAGCAGGATTATTTACAATAGTCAAGACATGGGAACATCCTAAGTGTCTGTTGATGGATGAAGACACTGTGAAAACACACACACACACACACACACAATGGAATATTATTCGGCCATATATAAATGAGGAAATCCTATCATTTGCAACAACCTGGATGGACCTTGAAGGCATTATGCTAAGTGAAATAAAACAGAGACAGAAAAATACTGTATGATCTCACTTATATGTGCAATCTAAAACAAGTAAACAAGTAAACTCATAGAAAAGAGATCACACTTGTGGTTACCAGAAGTGGGGGGTAAGAAGAGAGGTAATTGGAGGAAAGTGGTCAAAAGGTACAAACTTCCAGTCATAAGGTAAATAAGTACTAGGGGTATAATGATGACTATAGCTAACACTGCTGTATGATATACAGGAAAGTTAAGAGAGCAAATCCTAAGAGTTTTCATCAAGAGGAGAAAAATATTTTTCCTTTATTCTTCTTTCTTTTCTTTTTATTATATCATTATGAGAAGATGGATGTTAGCTGAACCTATATATTTAAGGGAATTTCCAATAGCATTCTAATTGGGAAAGAACTCAACTCTAATAAATTGCCTTAACTAAAGCATCCAAAAATGGCAACCAAACAAACAAACCAAAAAAAGCGTGTGAAACACAAAATGCCAATTTTCAAATTCCCAAGGAATGTTACTGATGGAAAGTTCAACCATGACAAAATAAACTTATTGAGGGTAGGATCCAATAACCAACAAGTGTGACCCTATGATACCACAATCTGGGGCATAACTCAGACTCTACTGTGAGTGTTATTCTCATACATTAAGTAATTAATGGCTTTACTTAGATTTCAATTTTCTCCTTCTCAAAGATGTCCCAGCAATTTTAGCATTAAAAAGAGAAACACTAGGGACTTCCCTGGTGGTCCAGTGGGTAGGACTCCGTGCTCCCAATGCAGGGGGCCCAGGTTCGATCCCTGGTCCAGGGAACTAGATTCCACATGCCGCTGCAACTAAAAGATCCTGCAGGCTGTAACTAAGACCCAGTGCAGCCAAAATAAATAAATAAATATATATTAAAAAAAGAGAAACACTAAATGACCTAAACTTTTTTTCATAGCAAGATAATTTAATGGTGATAATTTTAAATCTTAAAGACAGAAACAGGTGGAACCCTAAAAATAGCAGTGAGAGAGCTAGGCAGTGGAATATTTTAGGATTAAGATACTTATTTAGAAGCTAAATTTAAGTTCAAAGTGCTCAACTTGATTTTGTCAGATTAAAAAGATTACAGGGAGAGGGTGAAGCTCTGTAAAAGATGAGCATGAAAAGTTTTAAAAATCTAGAGTGCACATTGAGTGACAGTGGATATGGCTAAAAGACCAAAGGAAAAAAATACATTTCCAGTATTCTTCCTGGCCAAAGAGAGGAAAAGAAATTGAGAGAAGACAGGGGAAAATCAAACATAAGGAACAAAACTTTAAAATATAAAGACAACTTAGTAATAAGCTAAAAATTTTAATAGCAATTCCTTCTACTTCTATCACTTGGCTGTTTTTTTAAAAAACTGTGGTAAGTTATACATAAAATTTAACATTGTAATCAGTTTTAAGTGTACAGTTCAGTGGCATTAAGTACATTCACATTGTTGTGCAACCATCGTCACCATCCATCACCAGAACTTTTTCACCTTCTCAAACTGAAAGTCTGTACCCATTAAACAATAACTCCCCACTCACTTGGCTGACTTTTTAAATGCCCTTTTTTTTTCCTGAGGGGGAAAAAAGGGGACATTTTAACAAGAGAGCATCCAGGCAAAATAATCTCTTTTAACTCCCAACACCCATAACTTCTTATACAGTATGTACCCGTGCTCAAAAAACTTAAGACTCAGTTAAACTTAAGACTAAGTAATTTATTATTTATGCATATATCTAATCAGTCTTTCAATAAACGTGAATTGAAGGCCTACTGCTTGCCAGGCACTGTGTTAAGCCCTGGGATCCAACTATGAACAAGACAGACTTGGAATTTACAATCTGGTGTGAAAAGGGCAAAGTTAGCATAATAACTATTCTGTCAAGGAAGGTACAGAGAAAGTGAATAATGGTGAAGAAGGGCAACTCCAGATACTGTGTTCTGGGAAAGCCTCGCTGGGAGGTGACATTTAAATGAGACCTGAAACTGCAAAAGTGTTTATGTGTTTGATTAATCTTTTCCTTTCCCAAAGCACCTAGAATAACGCCTTTCATATAGTAGGATCTCAGTATAGCTTTCCTGGCCTCAATTTCCTCATTCCTGAAACGAACTTCCAAGATTCCTTCCAAACACAAAATGCCTTTGCCTGACAGAAAACTAACTATCAGTGAAATGGACGCAGGGATGGGGGTGGTCGAAGCAAGAATTAAGTGAGTTCAGAAATGACTGCAAGATCCTAACCCTAAAGCAGAACGGAGCGCAAAACCCTGTGGGTATACCAAAACCACTCAATTGCTATTTGAGATGACTTGCCTCTTAGACAACATATAAGCAGAAATCGTTCATTCACTCAGCCTTAGGAAACAACACATAAAGCAGAAGCTACAGAGGTTGAGACGTGTGCATGACTACGCTAAAAAGCTCAATTCTCATTTTCCTCGGGACTCTCATTGCGAGGGACCGAGAGTCTCTTCCTTAGCCGCCAGGGCAACGGTCCCAATCTAAGGAGACAGGAGAGAATCACGTTTCTCTTGCGGTTCAATCCCGGGATGAGGTCAGCCACCAACCCTAACAAGCGCTTTAGAGAATCGTTCCGGATGCTCAAAGAGAGGAGAATCGACCCTTCAATGGGGCGCCCGGAGGAGAAAGCTACACTAAGGCGACTCCTTTCCTCAGCAGTATCTCCTCCTCGGCCCTCAGCCTCACCCAAATGGGGCTTTAGCGTACTAAAGCGGACCAGGGCGGAGGACCACGACGACTCTCGTCCTTTTGCCCAGAAAGGGTCCCAAGCGGGTGCCCTCCTCCACCCGCCTGGTACACTGCAGAGAAATTGGGCAACTCCAGAGCCGCTGTGAAGAACCGGCGAGCTGAAGATGCACCCACCTCCCATGGAAAAGAAGTGGAAGGGAAAGGAGAGCCCACGAAAGAAATGTAAGTTCGAGGGGCAGACGGAGAGTGGAAGTTCCCAGGAGAGTACAGAAGGAGGTTGCAGACGAAGGGTCCCTAAACCGGCTCTTACCGTCTGTGGGAGACGCCATCTTCCAACCCATGTCACGTGACGTGGCCAACCGTCGGCGGGAAAGCAAGGATCCATAAGCCACGCCCCCAAAGAGAAACCCTATCCCCAGCACACGGCCTGGTCTAGTTTCCCCGACCCATAGGGCAATGTTTCCATGGCTCCGCCCCCAGTGCTAGCCGTACCCCCTCGCGCAGTGGGTGAGGCGGAGCTACTGCAAAATTCTTGCAGGATCTTATTTACTTTCTTCAGTGGGTGGGGCCGCGGTTGTGCCTGTGACCAATCGCAGTTCTGGGTTCGGGGGCGTCTTCCCCGTGTGCTCAATATAGAGTACCCCAGTCAGGGGCGTCTTCCCTACCTCCGCCAACAGAATTTGTTGAGGTGGGGGGGGAGTGGGCGAGAGCTCTATCACTTCTGACCAATCGCATACCCCCAGGTCTGGGACTGAGGGGCGGAACCAAGAGTTAGGGCGAGTGATTGGCTAGAGGAAATTGTCCTTTCCACCAATGAGGAGGTGCGGCAGGATAGAGGGGAGAGGCCTGGCAGCAGTAGTGCTTGTGGAGAGACTCAGACTGTAGAGGTACGGGGGCCTGAGAAGAGGCGATCGAGAGCCATGGCGGCGGTGGCGGCGGTGGCGGCGGCGGCGGCAATGCGGGCCCGGATCCTGCAGGCGAGTGAGGGTGGCGCCAAGGGGTCGCGAAACTAGAAATTCGGTCCTTTCCGTCCGCTCTCTGAGCCAACCCCTTCATGGCTGACCCTCCTGTGCCCATCGGACCAGTGCGGCCCTGTCCCACACCTTACTCAGTATCCGTCTTCGTTGGATCCAGCCCTGGACTATCACCCCTCTCCCTGTTATTCTTGAGACTCCCTCTTTCTGGCTGTGGTCCACTGTCCTCCTCCAGCCCTGCCCCGCCCCTGCCGACACTCTCTTGCCCTCACCTCTATCGGTCTGCCCACCGTCTTTCCCTTTCACCTCTGCACCAGCCACCTCTATGCCCCAAAATCCCCCTTCTGGTCACCTTTCTTAGCATCCTGCCGGGAGCGTCCAGATCGTTCCCTTCCCCCACCCTTCCCTTCACTGTCTACAGTCCGAGGTAAAGGCGGAGGGAGGAGGCACACGAGGGGTGAGGGTCAGTGAATGAACTTTGAATCTCCTTCTAGAAGTGTACACTAGGTTTTCCCTCAAAGCAGCCATTTGCTGAGCTATTTTCCCCAGCTATGGCTCTTTGTATTTTCCACAGGCTGTGGGCTGTGCCCTTGCTTCCCAAGACTTTCAGTTTAACTTTCTCCCAGCAAAGTTACAGTGTTTATGTTGGCCGTGAATAAGGACACATAGTTAATGCTACCAGTTTGTTCCAAGCATACGCAAAGGACTAAACATCTCTAAAGCACGTGATAGAAAATGGGAGCCAAGGAAGACAAGAAGTGTAAGTTCCAAGTTCCCACCTCCAAGTCAGCTCCTAGCCTGACTCAATTCTGCCCGTGGGGGGGGGGGTGGGGGGATTAGGTCCTCTCTGAAGCCACCCTAAGGATAGGAGCTACAGAAGCTGCATGCCTGAGGCCTGTGATTTACAACTCTGTTCATAGCCTTCCCCCCACCACCACCGCCCCCGCAACCCCCCGTTGTTCACAGCCTTCAAGGACTTAGATTATGAGGCAAGATTTACTACAGGCAACATTCTGGAACCTGCAAGAAACAATTTTGCTTTTCTTACTCATTATATCCAGCCTGGGAACTTCTTCCTCTATATTGCTGGGCTGTTAGATAATATTAGTATTTACCGGGTTTCAGTGAATTCTACTGCAGAGACCATGCATTTTTAAGATTCTTAGCAGAGTCAGCAAAGATTCCTGTTTAAATATGCTATTTAATGGGACAGTGTAGAGAATGGGTTGGAAGCGTTTGTCAAATGATCTGGCTTTCCTCATATGTCTTGATATGATCCTAGTTCTGATTTTCTAGGTTTGTTTGTTTTTTGTTTTTTTGTTTTTTGTTTTTTTGTTTTTTGTTTTTGTAGTAGGGAAACAAAGTTTCCATCCTATAGTTTCCATCACCAACTTCTCCTCAAAATCTTCTACTGAAATTGACTCTTTTCCTTTGCCTCCTCTGCCATCACAAGTCATTGAGAGCCTTAAGAAGCTATTCTGTCCTTTGCATCAAGGAAAAGAATCTCCCTTCCCAAGTACTTTATTTTGGAAATAGACACTATTTTCTGATTCATTTTAAGAAACTTCTGAGTTCACCTGGAAAGAACAGAGATAGTAATTCTAAGTCAACTAGGAGTTACTGTAACATGACACTTTGATAAAGAGTAGTCTAGATTCTGGCAGTCAAGCTATTATGACCCCCATTTAAAGATAAGAAGACTGGTCTTGAAGTGACTCAATGACATTCTTCAGTGATGCAGTGGAAAGAGCACAGGCTGCACAATCATACTTGGGTTCTATTCCAGCACCACCACTTCCTAGTTTTAAGAATATCTGTGAAGATTAGAATTAATGAATATAATGAAGTAAGTTACCTGACGCTAAAGGTCATCCAAAGTCTCCCAACTAGTAACTAATGTGGCTGAGAATTCAGGACTTACATCTTGGCATCTCTTTCTGTGTCAGGCACTGTCCCAAGCTTTGGAAAGGAGAGAGAAGTAAAATACTCACTGAAAACCCCCCTATTGTAATGTGCTAAACAGTAAGAGTGCACACAGTACTGCAGGAACCTAGGGAAAGAGCCCCAAATTCAACCTGTGCAATTCAGGAAAAGCTACCAAAAGGGGTTGATCTGGGTTTAAGTATTGCAAGAGTAGGAGGCCTTTAGCTAGGGGAGAAGAGAGTTCCTGGTAAAGGAAATAGCAAGTATGAAATAAACATCTAGAGAACAAGGAGTTTGGTGTGACTGGACATAGGATAGTTTTTTCAGCAGCAGTACTAATGAGTGTGCCTTGGAAAATGAAGAAAAGAAAGGAGATCTAGGGCTTCCCTGGTGGCGCAGTGGTTGAGAGTCCGCCTGCTGATGCACAGAACATGGGTTCGTGCCCCGGTCCGCGAAGATCCCACATGCCGCGGAGCGGCTGGGCCCGTGAGCCATGGCCACTGAGCCTGCGCGTCCGGAGCCTGTGCTCCGCAATGGGAGAGGCCACAGCAGTGAGAGGCCCGCGTACCGCAAAAAAAAAAAAAAAAGAAAGGAGATCTAACCTTTCAAAACTATATGATAATGTTTTATTATAACAGATGCAGTGCCTTTTATGCCCTCTTGACAGCAGGGAGACTGTGTGCCAGTAACAAAATAAAACTAAGTGACCTAGGGCTTCCCTGGTGGCACAGTGGTTAAGAATCCGCTTGTCAATGCAGGGGACACGGGTTCGATCCTTGGTCCGGGAAAATCCCACATGCCGCAGAGCAACTAAGCCGGTGCGCCACAACTACTGAGCCAGCGCTCTAGAGCCCGTGCTTCACAACAAGTGAAGGCACTGCAATGAGAACCCCCGCACCCACAACGAAGAGTAACCCCCGCTCTCTGCAACTAGAGAAAGCCTGCCTGCAGCAACAAAGACCCAACACAGCCAATAAATAAATAAATAAATAAATAAATATATTTTTAAAAAAGAAAACAAAAAAAAACTAAGTGGCCTAGAATGATCCAGTTGGCTGATCCGTGCATTTTCTGCCCTGTAAGAGAATTTACATGAAACAAAATTAATATCCAACAGTTGCTTGGTGTGTACTCATTCTTTCATTCTGAAGAATATTACTGAGTGCTTACTGTAGTCCAGGAATGGTGCTAGGGGCTTAGGACACAATCATCTAGTGATCTAAGGGAGAGAGACTTAATAATTAAATAAGCTACTATTCCCTAGTGCGACATGAGAAATAGAACAATTCAGGTGTTTTATGAACTTCATAATCAGGTACTTAGCCTAGACCTGAGATTGAGACTTAAAAACTTCCAACTCTGCTACTGCCCCTCTCACTCACAGGAGTTAATCTTGTTTTTTCTACTTCAGAGGAAACAAAAACCATTAGATGAGAACGTCCTCAACTTCCTGCTAGCAAGCCTACAGAACTGACCTGTACCTGTACCTGTACCCAAAGTGATAGGGAGCTAAGGAATAGACGTGAGCCAAGCAAATAGGATGAAACAATTCCAGGCAAGAGGGAGCAGCATGTGCAAGGGCAATGCGAGCACAAAACATGTTCTGAACAGCTGGAGCATAGAGAGAGCAAGGAGGAAAGCGACAAGCTAGGAAACTAGAGAAGTAAAGATACTATGTAGAGTCTTCTAAGCAACATCAAGGTGAGTCTTTATCCCAAGGACAATGGAAAGCCATTGGTAGGTTTTAAACAAAGGAGTGATCTAACCAGGTTTGTGTTTTAGAAAGACCCTCTGGCTATGGAGTGGAAACTAGATTCAGAAGGTTTAAGATTGGAGGCTGGGAGACCTGTTAGGAAACCATTGTTGAAGTCCAGGTGAGAGACAATGATGGTATAGACTTCGGTGAGGGTAGGAGGGGTGGAGAGAAGGGGGTGCATTTCAAAGACTTCTGGGAAGACAGATTGCTAGGACTTGTTTGATTCACTGAGGAGAGAGAGGGAGGAGTTGGGGTGACATTCAAGTTTCTGGTTGCGCAGCTGGGTGGATAGTAGCCCCATTTACTGAAAGGTTGGCTATAGGAAACAGAGCCAGTTGGTGGAAGGAAGATGAGGTCAGCTTTTTCAACATGTACCTAAATAACATCCAAGTAGAGATGTGGTGAAGACAGTTATGTAGGTATTACCTGAAGAGGAAGATTCTGGTGAGGAATTACAGATTTGGGCATCACCAGGATCTAGATAATTAAGCCACTGGAGTTGATGGAATCACCCAAGGAGAGTTCAGGAACTCCTTGTTCAGGAACTCAAGCATTAGAGGCCAGGTATAGGAGACTGAACCAGCATAGAAGGCATAGAAAAAGTGGCCCAAGAAATAGAAAAGATACCAGGGCATCACAGAATACAAGTGGAGAGGGGATTCAGACAGAGGGCATGATTAAATAACTCTCCACCTCTGCTGAGAGGTCAAGTACAAGAAGGACTCGGAAGAGTCCATGGTATGGAGGAAGTCACTGGTATTCAATCATAAAGCTTGGAGTTGATTGAAGAGTTAGTGGAAGATGGGAAGGTAATTGGTATAGAGAACTCTGGCTATTGGATGGAGAGAGGTTTAAGGTACAGGAAAGAAAGGATCATTGATGGAAGTGTCCGAGGCAGGAGGAACAGTTCAGAGCACAGGTGCAGAGATTAGCCTTAGATTACAAGACAGTCACCTCTTCAGTCAGTCCACAGACATTGATTGTGCACCTCTGTCTCCCAGTCACTCTGTCCCTGTGAACCTTGGTAGCTACCTTCTCCACTATAAGAGGAAGAAAGGAAAAAAATGATGGGTATTGGTCAGTTTTGTAGGCTTACTAGTGAGAAGTTGAGGAAGTTCCCATCTGATGGTTCCTGTTTCCTCTGAAGTAGAAAAAATAAGATCAGCTCTTTTTTTTTAATTAAAAAAATTTTAATTGAAATATAGTTGATTTATAATGTTGTACCAATCTCTGCTGTACAGCAAAGTGACTCAGTAATACACATATAGACATTCTTTTTTTAATATTCTTTTCCATTATGGTTTATCACAAGATATTGAATATAGTGCCCTGTGCTATACAGTAGGACCTTGTTGTTTATCCATCCTATATATAATAGTTTACATCTGCAAGATCAGCTCTTAAGAGTGAGAAGGAAAGGAACAGAGTTGAAAATTTTAAGAGAATTGTTAAGTTTTGAAATAGCAAGGAGTGTGAGCAAATAAGTATTTATAGTAATAACAACATGTAATGAGCACCAACTACTTGCTAGCTATTTTTCATACCTGGACAAGCTTGATTACAGTAACTCTGTAAGGTAGGTAAACAAGATTCAGTGCCTGCCCTCGTGGAATTTATAGTCTTTGGGGTAACAAACAAGTAACTAGGCCATTACAACACAGACAGATAACCTCTTAGGGGAAATATTGGCTGCTATGGAGTACAAAAAAGGACAGCTAACCAAGTCTGGGGTAGGGGACAGTCAGGCAATATAAGCTGCCCAGTGGACCTTTCTTTTGTTCACTAGATATTTACTGAACACCTACTGTGTAGCAGGTACTGTGTGGGTATTGGGAACGTGACTATAAGTAAGACATGGTAGTCTCCAGCAGAGTGTTGATGGTTTGAAATAGCTTTTGTGGGGACTGGGAGAGGAAGCAGACCAGGCATTTGGAAGGACTGTCTGCTGGCCCAAAGGACCAGCACCCTTTCCTCTGGACAGTGCTGCAGGCACACAAACAAATTCTTGTACTTTATGCAGCCCTAAACTCTTTGGTTAACATGATTTCTCTTCAGACAAGGTAATAGATTATTAGATTGCAGCTTCCTTTTACAACCCAGTCTTGACTATTTTAGTTTGCTCACTTTGATTAGACTTCAGTATTTCTTAAATCAACTTGCATAGCATATATACAAACTATTTTTTTTTAGAGAGTGACTTTATTGTAACTGATTCCCCCGACCCCTGCCATTTGCTGATTAAATCCTACTACCTGTATAACACATTCTTTTCCTATTAGGTACATGTGGCTTTTTTTTTTTTTTAATTTATTTTTGGCTGCATTGGATCTTCGTTGCTGTGCGCCAGCTTTCTCTAGTTGTGGCGAGCGGGGCCTACTTTTTGTTGCGGTGCGCGGGCTTCTCATTGCAATGTCTTCTCTTGTTGCGGAGCAGGGGCTCTAGGCGTGCGGGCTTCCGTAGCTGTGGAGCATGCGCTCAGTAGTTGTGGCTTGTGGGCTCTAGAGTGCAGGCTCAGTAGTTGTGGCACACGGGCTTGGTTACTTCGCGGCATGTGGGATCTTCCCAGACCAGGGCTCGAACCTGTGTCCTCTGCATTGGCAGGCAGATTCTTAACCACTGCGCCACCAGGGAAGCCCACATGTGGCATTTTAAAAAACAGCTTTATTGAAATAAAATTGACCTAAAATAAACTGTACATATTTTAAAGTGTATAATTTTTTTTATTTGTTTGTTTTTTATTTTTGGCTGTGTTGGGTCTTCGTTGTTGCGCTTGGGCTTTCTCTAGTTGTGGTGAACGGGGGCTACTCTTCGTTGCAGTGTGTGGGCTTCTCATTGCAGTGGCTTCTCTTGTTGCGGAGCATGGGCTCTAGGCGTGCAGGCTTCAGTAGTTGTGGCACTCAGGCTCAGTAGTAGTGGCTCGTGGGCTCTAGAGTGCAGGCTCAGTAGTTGTGGTGCACGGGCTTAGTTGCTCCACGGCATGTGGGATCTTCGCGGGCTAGGGATTGAACTCGTGTCCTCTGCATTGGCAGGTGGATCCTTAACCACTGCGCCACCAGGGAAGCCCTAAAGTGTATAATTTGATGTTTTAATATTTGTATACACCTGTGAAGACATCACAGTCAAGATAGTGAACATATTAATTGCCCCAAAACGTTTCTTTCTTACCCCCTCCTCTTTTCCTCCTCCGTCATCTCTAGGTAACCACTCATCTGCTTTCTGACATTACCTTTTACATTTTCTAGTTTTATATAAATGGAATCATACCGTATGTACTCTTTTTAAGTCTTAACTTCTTTCACTCAGTATAATTACTATAGTTATCCATGTTGTATATATCAATAGTCGATTCCTTTTTATTGCTGAGTAGTATTCCAACATACGGATATACCATACTAGTTTCCCTATTCACCCATCCACTTGTGGACATTTGCATTGTTCCCAAATTTTAGGCTGTTACCGATAAATTTACCATGAACATTCATGTTTTAAGTATTTGTGTGGGCATATTATACATACATTTGACACTTGGTTATATACTATCTTATATTCAGCACCTATTGTATTAGACACCATCCTAAGTGTTTTCTTATTTTTAGATTTATGGTGACTACATGTACCAGGCCAAAAATTAGAAAAATATGGTCTAATGACAAAAAAATATTTTTTTAACCAGGACTGTCCTGGAAATTGAGCACATGATCATTATGGTTTATTGTTCTCTCATAGTTTGCTGTGTCTCATAGTCTCACAACTTTTCTCTTTAAAGACTGTATGACCCTTGAAAGCAAACACCAAGTCCTTTTTCATATACCCACAGTAACTAGTATAATGTTAAGCATATAGTAGCCATTCACTAAATTTTTAATAAATTTCTGCTCTCATTTATCAAAATAACCATTCTTTTACCTCCCAGGTTTCTTCCAAGGTGAACTCCAGTTGGCACCCAGCATCCTCCTTCTCTTCATCTTCAGTGGTGAGTTTATTTGGTAATAAAGGCTGACTTCTGAGAAGGAATCCAGTATAATTTGGGGGTATTCCCATTTATCTTCTTTACATAATTATGATCAGTTTATCTGAAATTTTCTATCTTGGTTTTCTTATCTCATATTATGTCTACTATGTTGTAAGCACTTACAATATTGCACAGTGGTCTTTATGATTATGATTTTTAATGGCTATATAATATTCTATCAAGTAGATATAGCCTGAATTAACTAATAATTTTTCCAGATAACATTTAGACTTATTCTGTTTTTCAATATTATAAAACAAACATTTATTTATGTAGTTTTCTTCTTTCCCTTCTGAATTAGGATTACTGTGTCAAAAGATACATTTTCTTGGCTTCTAGAGGTTTTCTTGACCCTGCCAGAAAGGTTGTCTTCTTTACAACCTTTAGAGTTGTTTTTACAGACCTACTGTCTATCAGCCATTTGCAGTAACGAAACCTGATATATAAGGACTGGTGCTCAAAATCCTGTTTATATAGAAGCATGCACATACTGTAACATAGTAATCTTTCACCTTTTTTGGCCCACAGACCACTTTGAAAATTTAATGAAAACAAGCTACTTCTCAGAAAAACTACACAGATAGAAATGTCTTTTAAAATCTTTTGATCATAAAGGTAATGCATGCTCATGGTAATGTGACAGAAAGTCAGCTGGGCCAGGACGTCCTAATAGCTAATCTTTGTTAACACAAAGTCTACTGCTTTTTTAGTATAAGCTTCTCGGTGAGCTATGTTTACTCGTGAAGTTCCACTGTGTGATTAGCAGGGAATTTCCCATTTACAGAGAGATCACAGTATTGAGAGGCTCTGCCCCATATTAATAAGCACTATAGACAAGTATATTGTATATCTCTTTCCTAGTGCTAACATTTCTAGAGGGCAGAAAATTCAGTTATCAACCCCAATTCCTTTTCTCTTTGTGAAAGAGAGAAATAAAGCAACTAACTAATACAAAGTTTTGTGGTGTGTTTTTTTTTTCCCCAGCCAACTGTAAAGCTTTTCATTGATGGGAAATTTATTGAATCCAAAAGTGACAAATGGATGGACATCCACAACCCCGTAAGCAAAGCTGCTTTGGGACTTAAACTTAACTAGCCTAGAATTCTGGGAACATGGTGGGAAAATAGGGACCAGGGTGTCTATTGTGAAGCACATGGCACTGCCCCTGTGACTATATGAAAAATGAAGAAGGTGGGGCAGGGACAAAAGATGATGTGCTGCTTTTTTTTTTTTTAAAAAGATTTATTTATTATTTGTTTATTTATTTTATTTATTTTTGGCTACATCGGGTCTTAGTTGCAGCACGCGGGATCTTCGTTGAGGCATGTGGGATCTTTGTTGCAGCCTGCGGGCTTTTCTCTAGTTATGGCTCACAGGCTCCAGGGCACGTGAGCTCTGTAATTGTGGTGTGTGGGTTCCAGAGCACATGGGCTCTGTAGTTTGTGGTGGTGCAGGCTCTCTAGTTGAGGGGCGCGAGCTCAGTAGTTGCGGTACACAGGCCTAGTTGCCCTGCCACATGTGGGATCTTAGTTCCCTGACCAGGGATCGAACCTGTGTCCCCTGCATTGTAAGGCAGTTTTTTTTTTCAATTTATTTATTTTATTTCTTTAGTTTTGGCTGCATTGAGTCTTCGTTGCTGCATGCGGGCTTTCTCTAGCTGCAGCGAGCGGGGGCTACCCTTCGTTGATGTGCGTGGGCTTCTCATTGCAGTGGTTTCTCTTGTCACGGAGCACAGGCTCTAGGCGTGCAGGCTTCGGTAGTTGTGGCACGTGGGCTCAGTAGTTGTGGCTCACGGGCTCTAGAGCGCAGGCTCAGTGGTTGTGGTGCATGGGCTTCATTGCTCTGCGGCATGTGGGATCTTCCCGGACCAGGGATCGAGCCTGTCCCCCCTGCAATGGCAGGCAGATTCTTAACCACTGCACCACCAGGCAAGCCCTAAGGCAGATTCTTTACCAGTGGACCACCAAAGAAGTCCCTGATGTGCTGCTTTCTCCACCAGGCCACCAATGAGGTCATTGGTCGGGTCCCTCAAGCCACCAAGGCTGAAATGGATGCAGCAGTTTCTTCCTGCAAACGTGCTTTTCCCGCATGGGCAGACACTTCAATATTAAGCCGTCAGCAGGTCCTGCTCCGCTATCAACAACTCATTAAAGAAAACTTGGTAAGAAATCTGAATGGTATAATTTTCCAAACTGTTGCCTAGGGGATACTTGTCACTCTCATAGAGGCCCTTTTAGCTGCTCTCCCTAACTGTACAATACAGAGAGACATAGATCATGGCTCTCTCCCTCATAGTACTTCTCCCTGACTTTTATTCTTTTTTGGCTGCCTGAGAACTAACAGGAGGCACATCCTTGCATTGGTTTCTATTTGTGTGTTTTCTCTCTAGAAAGAAATTGCCAGGTTAATCACGCTGGAACAAGGGAAGACCCTAGCAGATGCCGAAGGAGATGTATTTCGAGGCCTTCGTAAGCAGGGATTCCTCATGGGGAGTTCAGGGACATTGGGAAGAAGCAAAGGAAAATGAGAGGCAAAGACCCCAGATGGGGGATTGCTTCTTCCTTTATGTAGATTTTGCTATCCCATGATATCTTTTTTAAGACTTGTGGGAAATGACAGTACTCAGGTATCTGTGGGATTGGTTTACTTCATTCATTATTTTACTCAAATGATCTTCCAAATGGTATATGCATTGCACTGTCTCTTTCCCATTCAGATAATCTCACTTTATGCAACCCCTTCACATGGCAAGTCCGTGTTTCTTCTCTCTGTCGTTGGTCTTGCCACTCAGGGCTGACTAGAGCATGACAAAACTAAGTAGTGCACAGTGTGGAGAGTTGGTGGCCCAACTGCTTCTTCTCTGTTCCAGAGGTGGTTGAGCATGCCTGCAGTGTGACATCCCTCATGCTGGGAGAGACCATGCCATCCATCACCAAAGACATGGACCTTTATTCCTACCGTCTGCCTCTGGGTGTGTGTGCAGGCATTGCTCCGTTCAATTTTCCTGCCATGATCCCCCTTTGGATGTTTCCCATGGCCATGGTATGTGGAAATACCTTCCTAATGAAACCATCAGAGCGAGTCCCTGGAGCAACAATACTTCTTGCCAAGTTGCTTCAGGACTCTGGTGCCCCTGACGGAACACTGAATGTCATCCATGGACAGCATGAAGGTAACTGCCCCTCTGTACATGGCACTTAATCTGGATACCAAAAAATCAAGGTGTTGAGTCAGTGATGGGGTGTTTTAGGATGAAGAACCTAGGGATGAAGGGATTTACTAGTAGTAACCTCCATGTTTGAAGATAATGTTTGTTGATTGTTTTGCCACCTCTGTGCTAAGGTAACTAACTGGGGAGTAGCGGTGCTTCTTGCCCTACAGACTACATTAGGACAAAGAAATATGGTTAGGGCAAGATACAGATGAGATTAAAGAGAAGTTTTCATTTCAATATTGAGAGAATTTATAAGGTTATTTAACTCAGACTTTATAGATTTCAGAGGTACTGAAGTCCTTCTGATTCATATAATAATAGCTAACACTTAAAAAGTGCTTCTGTGTTTCAAGCACTGTTCCTAATGCCTTCTATATATTTGTTCCTAATGCCTTCTATATATTATCTCATTTAGTCTTTACAACAACCCTTTTACAACAACCCTTTGAGGTAGGTACTATTATTTTCCCATTTTACAGATAAGAAAATTGAGGCATAATGAAATTAAGTGATTTGCCCAAAGTCACGTTGCTAGAAACTGTCAAAGTCGGGATGCGTATACTTAAAAAGGCTGGCCCTAGTTTTTACTTTTAAATACTATGCTCTATTGAGTCTCACATGAGGGCACAGTAGTATCTGAGAGTCCCAGTATAAGTGACAGTTGAGGAAATATCACATTCGTAAAGGACAAAAGGAAGAGTTGAGTATTGAAAGGCTATTATTTTGGAGGAAAACAGGAGTTGTAGCCTTCAGAGTTAGATTTAAAGTAGAAATTCTGGACTAGCAAGTGGGAAAAATAAAGAGAAGAGGTTAAATAAGATTTGTAGTTTAAAGAATTTAAGAGAGGAACTTCCCTGGCGGTCCAGTGGTTAAGACTCCTCGCTTCCACTGCAGGGGGCGCAGGTTAGATCCGTGGTTAGGGAACTAAAATCCCACTAGCGGTGGAGCATGGCCAAAAAAATAAAAAATAAAGAATTTAAGAGAACAAGGACAGAACTCCAAAATGGGAATCCAGGGTAGAAAAACAAAAGTATGAAAACTTCTCATTCATAACAGTGAGAATGGGGAAAAGTTACTTTGCTGAGAATCCCACAGCCCTTTTTTCCTTTGTGGTAATCATTTATTTTCTTCTTAAAGCTGTAAACTTTATTTGCGATCATCCTGATATCAAAGCAATCAGCTTTGTGGGATCCAACCAGGCCGGAGAGTACATCTTTGAGAGAGGGTCAAGACATGGCAAGAGAGTTCAAGCCAATATGGTAACTTCTTACTCCTTTTCCCCCCAAATTCTGTTATATGTATTAAAATTACCTAGAAAAAGCCCCTCAGCAGAGGGGCCACTCATCCCACTCTAATGTCAGTGTTTCTTTATTCACAATTCATCCTGGTTGTCTTCCCTTTAACCACGAACAGTGTGATGAGTTTTATTCTCTGTCACTTTAATTACCTTTTAACTTAACCAGGTAATCTTGGTGATAAAGTCACATTTCTCCTTAAGAATGATATTCATATTCTTTGGGCTTCAGCATTAACTGCCAAATTCTGCTTCTGGCCCTGTTTCTTCCTTCATACCATTCTTCCAGCTAGACCCTATCCTTCCTGCCTTTAAGGCATATCCTAACTACTAATGTCAAAGATATGATTTTCCCTAAGAGCCCAGACTATTTAAGGCTCTGGAAAGAGCCAGATATCCCTGTATGGTATATGAGTGTGGTTTACTTGGCTGCATAGTTTTGCTGTTCCTTAGTGACTAGCTCCTCGCCAAATACTTGGCAATTCTTTGATACTAAATATAATGTCCAGTTGCTACTTTCTTACCCTTCTACTAATGTTGCAAAAAGGATAGCCATCTATGTACAGGCTTGGAGACTGTTCATGATATGCCCATTTGTTTCTTTTCATGGCTGGATGTGTTTTGGCCAATTTGATTTATGCCCCTCCCAGTTCACTACATATTTCTTGAATGTATTCTGTGTCTAACATTATACTATGTGTAATGGGATACAGTTAAGTAGCAGACAAGGTATCTATTTATGTACTCAACTATAGCTGTATCTGGAAACATGTGGAAATGACCATATGTCAGTCCTACATAGAAGTTTATGAGGCTGTGTATCTAGAAGCAAGCCAATTGGGGGAATTTCTTTCCGGAAATTGTGTATCAGGAGGCCTACCTCCTATTTTGCCTTTCACCTGGCTACTGGCAGCTCTATGTTTACATTGCTCTTCATATAACTGGAACCTCTGACAAACAACAAATTCTTTCCTAGCTAACTTAGGAAAGAGAAGGGAGTTCTCCTTGGCTCCTGGATGCAGTGTTTAGCCTGTCAATTTGACCGAACGTGATTGAGGCAGTGTTTTTTTGTTTTTTTGGGGGGGGGGGCATTTGATAATGGTTTTGATCTAAATAAACACCTATCAGCTTTTCAGCTAGGAAGTGAAGCAAAAGTAACCTGGAAACTTACTCAGTGTTACCAGTACTTCAGCAATATCAAAATGATAATAAATCTATTTTCAAAGCAACACAGGATAAATTCTTGAGTCCTTTCCTTAAATTCTCATCTGAAATCTCAGGTTCTTTAATTTCTTAGCCAAATTGTATTTTGCCAAGGAAGATTCATGTACTTTCTGTATTTCCTTAGGGAGCCAAAAACCATGGGGTAGTCATGCCAGATGCCAATAAGGAAAATACTCTGAACCAGCTCGTTGGGGCAGCATTTGGAGCCGCTGGTCAGCGCTGCATGGCTCTCTCAACAGCGATCCTTGTGGGAGAAGCTAAGAAGTGGCTGCCAGAGCTGGTAGAGCGTGCCAAAAAGCTGAGAGTCAATGCAGGTAACCAGTTATCTGCCTGGCTTCTTTAGACTTTGCATCTGTGGCACTAAGCTCTTGATTTTTGCATTGGCCTTGTCCAGTGGGAGCAATCATGTTTATTCTTACCATTGTCTCTCTTTGTACTGTACTACTTGTCATTTGGATTCATCTTTATTTAGCACGCATAATTTATGTTAATGAAGACCTTAAATACTTCTGTGTTGTTCTACAGGAGACCAGCCTGGAGCTGATCTTGGCCCTCTGATCACCCCCCAGGCAAAAGAGCGAGTCTGCAATCTGATTGGTAGTGGAACAAAGGAAGGAGCTTCCATCCTTCTTGACGGGCGAAATATTAAAGTCAAAGGTTATGAAAATGGGAACTTTGTTGGGCCAACCATCATCTCAAATGTCAAGGTGAACAACTCTGGATTATTTATTTTGCAAATATATAATTTTGCGAAATTAGTTAAAGGCACCTCATTCCTCTAATATATAAATGAAGACATTTAATGACTAGAGACCTCATCTCTTGCCAGAATTACTCAGTTATTTTATCTCAAGTCTGAATGAGTCTCCCCTCCTGACTTCCAACCTCTTTCCACTATACCAATGGTTGGATAAGTTTCCATTAAAAGCTAAAGAGTAAATTTTTTTGGCTTTGCAGGGATAAATAGTCTCTGTCACAACTACTCAACTCAGCCATTAACATGGTGTGGTTGTATTCCAATAAAACTTTATTTATGGACACAACTACTCAACTCAGCCATTAACATGGTGTGGTGGTATTCCAATAAAACTTTATTTATGGACAATGGAATTTGAATTTCATACAGTTTTAGGTGTCATGATTGATTTTTTTCAACCATTTAAAAATTGTAGAAACCATTCTTTGCTTGTGGGCTGTACAAAAACTGGCAGCAAGCCACTCCAGCTCACGGGCCATTATTTTGCCAGTTCCTATCTTACATTATAATTCTTACTTGTTTAACGTTAATTTCTTCTTCCCTCTCCTTCTTACTGCCTAGCTTATAGCTACTGCAGTGTCTCCATCAATATATCAGCCCCCAATAGTTATTGAATACCTACATCTTCACCAGAAAGTGACAAAAGAAAAAGAATTGGTGTCAGTTTTTATTTATCAAAACTGAAAGTTGCTCAGCTAAAATGGCAATGACTCCTCGATGACTATATTGAGGAGTTTTTTTGAAATTCAGATATCCCCACTAATCCTATTATAGTCCTGAATAGTCAAGAGCTGAATCTAAGTGTAGTAGAAATTATGAGATTTCTTGCCACAGAGTCATTGAGGAAAAATCCACTTATCAGCAACAAACACAGCTGACAAGCTGCAGTGGTAAAAGATGTTTTCAATGTTTAATGTGACCTGATACCAAAATAAAAATGTACAGACTCATTTGAGAGGCAAAGGAACAAATGAGAATAGATTGTTTATGTTGCAGAAAACTTAGCACAGGATTTCTTTAAGTAGAAAAATTCTCCTGTGGTGTTTTTAATATATATTTGATTTATTTAAAAAATGAATTTTCAAGTAGGTTTTCAGTAAGATAACAATTGGATAAACAAGTAATACAGGCATAAAACAGGAAGCTAGTGATGGGTCATGAGACCTAAAAATACAGTGCTTAAAGAAAAGGAGTGTAGTTATATAGTTATAGTAATAGAATTTCAAGTTATTTATGATTGGTAGCTTGGAAGATGGAACACAGCAAGAAAGGACTTTTTTTTATAGGTGATTTAAAATGAAAAGAGATTATTACTAACATAAAAGCTGTTCATTAAGCAAGTGGGTAATAAAGTACCAAATAAGCAAAAAATACTGACTTCTTTTCTGCTACCATCACTCCTGGCAGCCAAATATGACCTGTTACAAAGAGGAGATTTTTGGCCCAGTCCTTGTAGTTCTGGAAACAGACACTTTGGATGAAGCCATCAAGATCGTAAATGACAACCCATATGGGAATGGAACTGCCATCTTCACCACCAATGGAGCCACTGCTCGGAAATATTCCCACCTGGTAGATGTCGGACAGGTTTGTGAACAGAATTCTTAGGATATTCTTGTAGCCATTTACTGTTTCCTATGTAAGGGGAGAAGGTAAACAGCGATCAGTCACTGCCCCTCTGATCTCCCTCAGTGCCCCATTTCTTCCTCAGGAATAAAAGCTCATGGGATGCAGGATCGGGTGGAAGGTGGGTAGTTAAAAGTGGTCTCTCTGATGCCAAGCATTTGGGCTTCTAAATGGAAAGTTCCTTTGTTTGAGTGTTTTTCTTAGTATTTGATGTGGATTTGTTCTGCTTTAGGTCGGGGTGAATGTGCCCATTCCAGTGCCTTTGCCAATGTTCTCATTCACTGGCTCTCGAGCTTCCTTCAGGGGAGACACCAATTTCTATGGCAAACAGGTGACTTTACGTTTAAAAAAAATATTTTTCCTCTAAGAAACTTTCTTGAACATATTCGGGAACAAGGAATCTGCAAGGAAGGGCCTTCCAGCAGCTTCTGTGAGGTGATATGTTGTTCAGCACTGCTTGTCAGTAGTTTCTCTAGAAAAGATATAAAAGTTAACAAAACTTTGCCAATTCCTGAATAACTCAAGGCAACAGAGTTTTTGGGAAAGAGCATGAGTAAATCCAAGCCTTTGTATATGTCCTCTCCCCTGCCTGTGACCCTCTCTTCCTGTATCCCCCCTTTCTCCCCCCTTTTCATCTGACCATTAACCCCCAGTTTAAAGTGTGGACTTCTCCAGAAAATCACCCCTGACCACCACCATCCCCTTCAGTGTTGAGTTGGGTATGTCCTCATGTGCTCTCACTGCACACCTTGCTCCTGAAATAGTTACTCATTTACTGAACATTTTATTGAGCACATTCTGTATATTAAACACTGTTCTATAATGAAAATGCTAGAAATGCAGCACCAAACAAAAAATAAATAAATAGAGCAGATCTGGAACCAAACTACCACTATTATCACATCCTTCAACTGGTGCACATATCCTAAAGCAAGAACAGGCATGGCATGTCCAAACAGCAGAAATGGGCTGGAGCACAGTGAGTGAGTAAGGAAGATAGTGGCAAGAGATGAGGTTAGAGAGGTAGGCAGAGGCAAGTCATGTAGTAGGACTATTTAAGCCATGTTAAGAAGACCTCATCACACTGTAATTATTATTTACTTACCTGCAGAACGTGGCACAGAGCAAGTACCCAAATACGTGTTGGACAAATGGGCTAGTGAAAGTTCTTTGTAGTCCCACAGAAATACAGCCATTTTGGGACCTTCAGTAAAAAATTACTTGTTTTCTATACAGGTCTCCCTTTTATAGGTTAATAATAAATTAACAGTGGAATTACCCAGCAGGCTATGACAGTGTAGCCAGCTGGTTAAGAAACACTGTTTGTTTGGAGGTGGATTATCCAGTTTGTGCATTAGTCACAGCTTTTGTAAAATTGACTAGTTTGATATTATTAAAAATTTCTTTCAAGGGAAGCAGAGTAAAACTCTTGCTTAAAATAGTTTGTCAGTTTGGGAGTTTTTTTCCTCCTATGTCTTTGTTTAATTACTGTAAGTTACTCTGGTGAGTGAGGCTTCTTAGAGTAAAAGACTGACCTTATATACAGTTTGAAGTCTTAAATCCTTAGGTACTTAAATTGCTATTTTGCATTCTGGAAAGAAGACATAAAAGTATCATTCTTACATAATAAAATGTAAACTTCAGTTGTATCTTATATTGAAAGTATGTAATAATCTCTAAAGTTGTTTTCACTATATTAACATTGCCCAGATTTGTCTAATAATTCTAGAAGAGTATTTTAATCAAGCTGGTGTGTTTTTTTCTAACAATATCCTTCTAGCTTGCTAGTAATTTTATGTGTTAGATCTGCAGTCTATTCTCTTTTACTCAAGCCTATTCTTTTTTTTTTTTTTTTCTTTTTGCGGTATGCGGGCCTCTCACTGTTGTGGCCTCTCCCGTTGCGGAGCACAGGCTGCGGACGCGCAGGCCCAGCGGCCATGGCTCACGGGCCCAGCCGCTCCGCGGCATATGGGATCCTCCCAGACCGGGGCACGAACCCGTATCCCCTGCATCGGCAGGCGGACTCAACCACTGCGCCACCAGGGAGGCCCTCAAGCCTATTCTTATAAAATAAATACAAGTTTAACAGTTTACCTTGTTCAATTTTTCCATTTAGATGTGCCAGGTAATATGCTAAATGTTTTACATAGATTATCTCATGAGCAATATATTTAATTTTGGTTGCACCTATTCCTCCAGTAGGAACGTGAATAGCATTTCATAGCACCTCCTTCAAAAGTGATTAAAAGAGGAATCATGAAACCCCCGGGCATATATGATAACTCTCTCTTTCTCTCTTTTTTTTTTCTTTCTTTGTTCTCTTTAGGGCATCCAGTTCTACACTCAGCTAAAAACTGTCACTTCACAGTGGAAAGAAGAAGATGCTTCTCTTTCCTCACCTGCTGTAGTCATGCCTACCATGGGCCGTTAGAAACAAGTTTGTTCTGGACTCAGTCCATCCTGAGTAATTGCCCTTTATTCTTGACCAACTCCAACCACCAACTTTGCTCAGATCAGATCCCTGGGATTGGAATACTATGTAACTAAAATCTTTCACAGGACCATTATCCCCTGTTAAGTAGCTAATAGGGAGACTCCTAGTGTAATTCTGAAACCAGATTTTCACTTGCTCTTCATAATTTTATTTTTGAGGTCACTGTTCTAACTGTGAAATGCTTCTCTGGAATAAGAGCTTAGACCTGATTTCTAAAAATTCTCCCCTTTTCTGATAACTTGAAGGAAGGGAACATTAGTGTGTGTAAAGACGATCTTCCAAGGAAAAGGATTTCTTGTATGGGGAAATAGGTCAAAAATAATTCACCCTTTGGTTGATCGTCAAACACAACCCCACATAAATGCCAGTGGGTGAGGCCTCTCTGCAAAGCTCTGCTGAGCCTCTCATTTATCCCACACCACACAAGATATAATCCATCTCTACTTATCCCACAGATGTGACAACTGCTTCTGTCTTTTCTGCTGAATGCCACTTTGTCCTAGTGACTCATGACCACTAATTCTATCATTGTCACTGTTCTTGCTTCTTAAAACCACTTCCCAAGGATACCTCAGTATGCATTGGATAAATCAACTTTTTGTGGTGTGTGCCAAGCGTTAAATTTCAGGGTTTGCTTCAGCAATCAATTAATGCTTCAGTCATTAATTCAGATGCCAACAGGATTTTTTTAGAAAACTATTTCAAAAGTTGTATCAGGCCCAGAAATCAAGGGGTATTCCAACCATGAAAGTGAGTAAGACTTTTTATTTATTTATTTATTTTTTTGATGCTTAACAGGATCTCATGTTTATTGAGAAGTGATTAATGGGAAAAAGAAAGGCAATGCCCTTTCCTCACTGGCTGAATAAGAAACTGAAGAAACATTCACTACATGTTTTACAATATTTTTCTCTTCCAAAATGCATTTCTGTAAACAAGTTTTAACCACTGTTCTTAGCTTTGAAATCAAATTAATGCTGAACTTAATCAGTATAATGTATAAGAACAGAACATTTCTTAGGACTCCTAGTACTTTACTTTGAGTAACAAAGGGTCAGAGAAAATGAACCACCCTTAAAGATACAGCCTTTGGGTGATACTGTTAAATTCTACAAGACAAAAATTCTTCCTAAAAATGTTCTTCCAGTTTGGAAGGGAAAAACCAAATTCCTACTTTCTGGGGTGGAGGCTCAAAACCTTCAGACTCAAGTGTTCTCCAAGTATGAGCAAGACTATTGCCTAAAGTAAGACTAACCTGATATTACTTGTCAAATTTTTTATATTCTTTCCTCTTGCCTGCATTTCTCATTTGTGATACGTTTTAATGAAAGAACCCTAATGTAAAGTAATTGACTGGGGCCTAAGAAATTTCAAAGCTTTCCATGTGTGAAGTAGTCAAAGAAATGCTTTGACAGATTCTTCTGCTACCACTAATTCAACTGTCTTTATGCTTTTTGCTTCTTTGCTATAGCTCAACTTTAAGTCAGAACAGAAATTTATGTGCTAAACAGAATAGATTCTGTCTTTTTGCTCTACCATGCCAGTTGAATCCTGTCTTTCTGATATGGTCTTCACGCATTGAACTAGGAGAAGGCTTCTCATTTCTGATAGAGTAGTCTCTGGTCCTCAGCCAGATGACATAGGTCATTTATTTTTCTGCTTCCTCATTAGTTACATAGATAATGCTAACCTATTCCATGGGGGTTATTTAATGAATTAAGGATGGTAAAAACCTTGAAAATGTTTGTGCACTCTGTGGATTTTAGGCTTATTACTACCACCTGTTGGATAGAATGTCAAAATCTTTAATCACTTAAGGTGATTGAACTTTAATAAAATACATTTATGACCTTCCTGGCGCTTTTTTTTTTTTTTGGATTTGCCTGCCTAAAGGTGAGGCAATAGAAATTTATAATTTCATAATAGAATGCCTCTTGTTTTATCTCTTATCACAGCTGACAACTGGTAGTAATATTTAATCCAGTCCAACAACTACAGGCTGGGTTGAATAAAAGGTCATACTGTCTAAATTCCAAGTGGAATTAAATATAATCACAGAGACTCCTAAGTTTTCCTTACATTTAAGGAAAATTACTTTTTAAGAAATGCTAACTAATCAGAATTGTGCTGCTCTAATTGGAATCAACTCATTTGGCTAGGTACTTGCTACTCAGAAGAGTTTCTTATTTCTTAGATGGAAAAAAATCTGTACAGTTGTGTTCATGCTAGTAGCTGCTAAAAAATTCAGTATTTTCTTTTTGCTCTGATGTGGCCTCACTGGAAATTTCTCAGATTTTACACTGTACTAATTGATTATGTACAACAAATTACAAGTAAAAAGCTCTTAAAAAGAAAACCTGGCTTTTTTTTTTTAATGGTACCGTACTTCCTTATAATGCCTTTGTCCGCTAGCTTATAGTGACCCAGACTTCCCACCTCTATCCGAAGCCAAGAGTTACATGGTCACTATGTTTATTCTTACATAAAGGATAGTACATATTTTAACGGGGCTATATATTTCAAAAGGCAATTTATAGGTTTTCCACACTAAAAGAGGCACAAATATGCATTTGCATTAAATATATGCCTTCCTTAGTGTGGATATTGTTTATTAAAATGTCCACAATCTCACACTAATGTTATTACTCATTTCACTGATCCCTGAGAGCTCCTGGCTAGTAGAGAAAAGAACTGTGACTTAGAAGAAGCTGCATGAGGAAGGGGAACAATTATGTATATTGTTTGGTTAGATTACAGACTCCTTACTATGTCAGACTCTTGTGATCCTTTCTGAATATTGGGTATCACCAGTTCACCAGTAGAGTCTAAGATTGGCACTTGCTGGGTGATGAAGGTTTGATCTTGAAGCTTCCTTTCATCCCTACAGTAATGACAAAGCAAGACTTGTCAACAACCACACACATGGAACTTTGTTCAGAACAATATACTTGTTATGTTATTCTCACTCAATTCTAGTATGTATAAGATGTCTACAACCACCACTGTGATCAGGCTCATGTTCATTGCTTTGTCAAGAGAGCTTACCCAAACTCCTTTGTTGTTTCATCATCAGGACCAATATAGTCTGGAACTGGAGGTCTAGAACTCTGGCTGTATTTCCTGTAGTGGGTATAAGTTAACAATGAGGCAGTGTCTCCACATGCCCTGTATTTCAACTACACTTTAAAACTGCTAAAGGAAAAAAATAATAATAATAATAAATAAACAAATATAGGACTTCCCTGGTGGTGCAGTGGATAAGAATCCACCTGCCAATGCAGGGGACACAGGTTCGATCCCTGGTCTGGGAAGATCCCACATTCTGCGGAGCAACAAAGCCCATGGCCACAACTACTGAGCCTGTGCTCTAGAGCCCGCATGCCAGAACTACTGAGCCCACATGCTGCAACTACTGAAGCCCATGCTCCGCAACAAGAGAAGTCACTGCAAGGAGAAGCCCGTGCACCACAACAAAGAGTAGCCCCCGCTCACCACAGCTAGAGAAAGCCAGCACGCAGCAACGAAGACCCAACGCAGCCAAAAATAAATAATAGAAATTAAAAAATAATAATAAATATAAAACTGCTAAAGGGAAATGCTTCAGTTGGATGGGCTTCTTATTTTCAAAAATGAGCTTTCATACACACATAGAGGCAGTATAATATTAGGCAAGTTAATTTAAACTTACATTCTCTTAAAGTTGAGACCTGTTGAACTTAAGAAATGGAAATATTTTTGAATATAATCATGATGATACTCATAAAATAGCTATTAAGGGCTTCCCTCGTGGCACAGTGGTTAAGAATCAGCCTGCCAATGCAGGGGACACGGGTTCGAGCCCTGGTCCAGGAAGATCCCACATGCCGCAGAGCAACTAAGCCTGTGTGCCACAGCTACTGAGCCCACGTGCCACAACTACTGAAGCCCACGTGCCTAGAGCCTGTGCTCCACAACAAGAGAAGCCACCACAATGAGAGGCCTGCACACCGCAACGAAGAGTAGCCTCTGTTCGCCACAACTAGAGAAAGCTCACGCGCAGCAACGAAGACCCAATGCAGCCAAAATATTAATAATAATAATAATAAACAGCTATTAATGGTGATAGGCAAGGTTGAACCAGAGTACTGACCAAAAGCAAGGCCAAAAAATTCCCTTCCCACAAAAAGAATCTCAAAACACAGGAAAGTTACCAATTTAGATAGACCCAGTATGAAAATTTTTTCTTACACTTTGGAAATTCTAGTTTAAGAACAGAAAAATAGGCCCTCTTGCCCTCTGAGATGGCTCACATTCTGTCTATTGAGTGTGTATCACCCTGAATAAATCTGCTTTCAATCTAAAAAAAAAAAACAAAACCAGGAAATCAACATCATTCATTCAACATTCTAATTTGAAAGTGAGATTAACAGAGTTACAAAAAGTATAGTAGGTTGATTTGCCAGCAGAGAAAGACACACCCCACTCCTAAAACTTGTCCTCAATTAGGTGCATATGAAAGCAGCATAACCCCATTCAAAATCTGGCTATATTAAATAGTCCAAAAATAATGCATGAAAAAAAGTACCTTAGATACTTCTAGTGCCTGAGATATAGCCAGAGTGATTGTTGATGCACTAAAGAGTGCAGTTTATTGGTTATACTCCTTTGAGTTCGTTCAATCACAAAGAAAAATATTGTATTGTTGGATTCACAATCATATACAACCGTGAACTCTTACCAACTTCCTAATTACTCCACTTGCCTTGGAAGACCTTTTATCATCTAATTCCTCCCCCGCTGGTTTGAGCTTTCTCATTTCATCTCAACATGTCACCATCCTATTCCTATCTTATCTTTTTTTCATCCAACAGGCTTAGACATCATCCCATTGTGGCCAGTTCAAGTTCACTGATTTGGTGTGAAAGATTTCACCCAAATTCCTTTGTTTCTCCAAGTGTTGAAAACAACACAGTGTGGAACTTGAGGCCTGGTACTCTGGCTGTATTTCCTGGGGTACAGAAATACCAACTCACAAGGAGACGGACATTCAGTGCCTACAGTCTGGATCCTACCCCTACCTCTTCAATTAAACTCTTTGAAAGTCTACCAGAGACGCAAAAGCCATTTCAAAATCCCCCATCTTCCATTCAGCCTATAATTCTTTAAACTCTTCTCTTTTGGTTGTACTCTTTTTTTATTCTCCTGTTTATTTTAATTGTGGTTATTCCTAAAGGTTCTAGTCTCAGCCCCTTTATTCCTGTATCTTCATCCACTTCCCTAAACTCAACTACCAATTTTCACTAAACATGCTCCAATCTCCCTTCCTAAACTCTCGTGTGTACTCCAATCACTCTTTGCAAATGCCTTAAGTGGTTTTCACTCCAATATGTTGCCACATCTCCAGTACAGCACTGAAAATACTACTTGTATTTCTTCTGCCTAGAATGTTTTTTCCACCCGCTTTTGTTCCTACTTACCTTTAGAGATCAGCTCAAGCTTCTGCTTCCTCAGAGACTTTCCTGATCTCCTCAATTAGGTCAGATTCCCCTAATCTAGGCTCTCTTACCACTGTATACCACTCCTTTGAACCTATGTCATAGTTGTATTTTTTATTTGTGTGATGATTTGAACAATGTTTTTCTTCCATGTAGACCAAAAACTCCCTGAAATCAAGCATGATGTCTTTATTTGCTCAACACTATATCCTCAGTAAATAGTTGGCACTCAGTATGTATATGTTAAATGAATTAGCGGATGGATTAAATAAAATTTAAACATTTCCCTCACACTGGCTTTCCCGATTTTTCATTTGCCTTTCATACCACCATTCCTTCATTTCTTAAGCTTAAAAATCTTAAACATTTACTCCTTTTCTTTATTCCTTTTGTCCTTTATCACCAAGTCCTGTTTCTCCTTCCTTACTTTCTCTCAGTTTCTCCCCTTTATTCCGACTGCCCTCACTCTTGCCTAAACCCCTCACGGCTGCGTGCCCAGAGCAGTGCAGCAGCTTCTGTTGGTCCCAACTCTATTTCTGTCCTCCAATCCATCATACATGTCACTGTGTTAGGTTAAGGTCAGCTCTGAGAACAATGACCTGTGAACCCTTGCAGTGAGAGAGTATGAGTCTGGCTTCTTGCTCTTTGTATTCCTTTAAGGCAGAGAAGAAAACGATGTTACATTACTCTAGAATCTACAAAAGCTCAGGATTTTCTGCATGGTTTTTAAGGCTCATCATAATTCAATCTATAGGTTAAACCTTATTTCTAATTAGTAATTACTCTCTAGCATCACCAAATTTCCTCAAGACAGGCAGTTTCTCCTCAATGTTGCCTAAATACCCTACACCCATTCCTAACTCTGGGCTTTTTCTTAGGCTGTCTACCCCTTGCCTGATGTGCCCTCCTGCTCTACCACTATCCTACAAGGCACCCCACAGAGTCACCCTCTTTCAATCTTCCCTGACTACTCTAGCCCACTGACATATTGTCTGAATTCCATCTTTACATTATTGTGCCACCTAATTTTTTTCCTTGTTATGCTTGGTTTTATTTGGGCAACCAAATTGTAAGCTTTTTGAGATCAAAGGCAATGTCCCTTGATTCTTTTGAATCCCCACAATACAATGGTGCCAAGCATTTAACAAGCAATCAGTAAGTGGTTGATTTATTTTAGCCACTTTATAGTTACTATAAAGTGACTATAACCAGGGTTATAGTCACTGATAAAACATAATGAAGAAAGAGAGTGAAACTAATCATTAAAAATAATTATTTGGAGTACCTGTGGATTTCTGTTTTCCTTTCCAGGTCTTTTTCTTGGTATTAGAGATCCCCTTGATTAATAATCAGCTTTAAAATAATTTACTTATCTTTGCAGACCAATACAATCTTAACAATTGTTATGCTTCTCTTTAGTTACCACTCATTCAGCTGAACAATGTTATACCTTCTCAGGAAGCATTACCTTAAACACCTAAGATTAATCGATTTTCTTTCCCCTTTAACTCTAATACCTCTTTCATTTTTGTGCTCACTTACACATCTCCCATTCTTTATCTCTGGGACTTGCAGTAGCTAAGCAGTATGACCCTTTTATATTGATATTTTCTGGTCCTTTCCCATTCCCTTAATTCTAAGTAAGAATATGTTCACTTTTCCTATATGGCCTCTAGGTTTGATAGCAAATTGGTATTTCACTACTGAAATAGGGAGTTACCTAGGAACAAAGCCATTCATTTTTGCAAAGAGCAACCTCAAGACTTTCTCTTTCTGCTCCCAGGTCAAATCTCCAATGTCCATATTTCCTTGAATATCTGTCCTAAAGAATTTCAAAGAAAAAAATGAAAAAAAAATGGTCAAAGTAAGCATCTCTTCTTTTTAAAAAATATAAAATATGTAAACATGAGAAAATTTCTAAATCGTTGAATATTATGAGGTTTCCAAATGGAATGACGACAAAGCAAACCATGTCCATTACAAAATCATAAATTTGAAAAGCACATTAACATGGTAGCCAATTTGAAGTGTTATATAGTCATGAAACTGAAAATAAGAAAAACTCTAACATGAAAAAAATCTGTACTCAAACATTAAGCAAATAAGCAAAAAAGAAAGTTGTAATGCAATATTATGTATCCAGATAATACGAGGACAAAAGGTACAAGAAAAAAACAGTTGTTTGGTGAAATTATTGATAAATTCCTTTTTAGCAAGTCTGTAGTATTAGATATTTTGCTGTGAAAATAGAGTGATTGGGCCTCCCTGGTGGCACAGTGGTTGAGAGTCCGCCTGCCGATGCAGGGGATACGGGTTCGTGCCCCGGTCCGGGAGGATCCCATATGCCGCGGAGCGGCTGGGCCCGTGAGCCATGGCCGCTGAGCCTGCGCATCCGGAGCCTGTGCTCCGCAACGGGAGAGGCCACAACAGTGAGAGGCCCGCATACCGCAAAAAAAAAAAAAAAAAAAAAAAAAAAAAAAAAAAATAGAGTGATAAGAGGTAACTGTATAAAATAACATGTAACTTATCTAGTCTATTTCTTACCTCCAAATAATTTCATCAAACAAAACTGTTTTTTTTCTTGTACCTTTTGTCTTTGTATGTATCATTATCTGCTTAAGAGGCAGCTAAGCCTTCCAGGAAGGTATTTATCTATACCATAACTTTTCCAAAGGATCCATAGTCTACTTGCTATTTACAAAAGTTGGCTGACATGTAGATAGAGTACTGATGTATAATGTAAGAAATATTTTTTCATATACATCAGTTGGGTTAGTATTAAGTTTAGGTTTTGCCTTATAATCACCATATACTTTAATTGTCCTTCCCCCATCTGCCTCTTAAGCAGATAATGTAATATTTTAACTACAATTTCTGCCTTCCTGGCAGAAATCCTATTGAACACTAGGATTAAAGTGATAAGTTGCTCATGAGGCAGAATTGGGAAGTGTCCAGTTTCTGTAACAACAATGTGGAGAATCATTTTATGTACCGTCCTCTGAAAACTTATAGACCACTTAGTATACAGTAGATTTTTAAAAATGTAAAAGAAACTGCCTTATGTATGGTGGGGACTCAACTTGCTTGACTTATTAAATAAAAAAATAAAGTGAATCTCTTGGTAATAGTTATTATAATAACTATTATTATAATAGAATAATAGTAATAGTGTTATTAACAGACTTCTGAATATGGCAAGAAGGTAAAAAAACTATAGTATGGACATTTTTGAAGAAGAGTCATTGGCCATGTCCAACCTTCCCAACAGCTATACAATTTAAAAGAACCTACATATTAGACTATTAAAAAATAATTTAAAACAGAAAACACATTTGGAAGCCCTCTCAATAAGATGTTAAGTCATAGTAGTAAGGAGTCGTTTTAAGTTTCTTAAGGCCTTTGAAGAATCTAATCGTGTTGGGATATAAAACAATTTTTTCAGAATAATCTTTAAAATGCACTATAATTTAATCCATGGTTTATAGGGAGGAAAGTATTCAAACAGATTAAAATGCTAACAGGAAACAACAACTGTACATAGTCTACAAATGTCTCAATCATTCTACCACCTTTATCATGGTGGCAGTAGATCTCTAGTGTATTTTAAAGCCTTGTGGGGACTCTTTTGGTTAATACAATGATGGAGGGGGCACTACCGCGTGACCTCCAATCCATAGGACAGTTCTGTACAACAAAGAGTTGCTGCAAAGAATTGTTATATTGATTTTTTAAATTATAGGTTTGATTAGATATTGCTACCTATGAATTTCATCTCAGAATAGTAAAGGGAACATTACAAAATATTTGTGAAAAGTATGTTTATCAAAAATGTTTAACCTGAATCTAATCAAACCTTTATAACAAATTTATAGGAAACAAAATAAAGGAACATGTTAAAAGATATTACAATGACATTCAAAATGGAACAAATAATCCCTTTAACAAGTCTCTGTCACACAAAAAAGGGGGGACATCTACTAAGAATACCTACTAAGCCCCACACAGTATGCTAAGCATAGGGGTTACAAAGCTGAGTAAGACAGTTCCTCTCCTCAAGTAACTTACTGAGTAATCTAGTCAATACTTAGATATTACCAAACTGAACTTTTCAGGGTTTTTATTTCTCTAAAGGGCACAAGAAGAGCAGTACAAAGGCAGAATACTAAAGCAATTATTAGTACCATTTATCGGCCTCCGTAAGATCCTGGTTCACACTGTTGGTGCTGTGCTCTCTGCCATCAAATGTTCGGATTTGGGGATATTCTGTTCTTCCTGCACACGCCTCTCTCATTTTAAAATTGAAAGCAGCTTGTGCTACCTGTTTATAATGCTTTCTGCTAAATAGGATCTGTTGCTTTACTTGGTGTAGAGCATCTAAAAAGAATCTTTCCACTTCTGTTCTTTCATCTAGTATGTTCTTGGCCAGCTTCTTTACTCGATTCATTTCCTTGTCCTTCATCTGAAGAAGACGCTGCAGCTTGAAAATTTCAATCCGACCCGCTTGGTTCTCTACCATTGCCTGCTGCTGCAGTTTTAAAACTTCAGTCTCAAACTCTTTGGTCATACAACTCAGGGCAGTCTCCAGGCTTACTGCCTTCTTCTGAAGAGTTTGGATTTGTAATCTCTGCTGGGTAAGCTGCGTTATCTTTTCCTTAACCAACAGATCATTGATTTCCTAAAACAGAAAGATGAGAGAGGTGAGAGTTTTTTTTAAAATTAATTTCAAAACTTAAAAGTTCCTCACTAATATCCATTATTTCGTGAGATTTGAGTTTGAGGCCAGGTTGCAATGGCGATATTTTGCTATTCTGTGCATAAAGAATAAGAAACATCAAGAGTCCCTGTCTGGACTTAGGAAGGCCACAAATTTTGCTAATTAAGAAACTTTCCTTCCTCTAAAATTATGAAAAGTTCAATATTTTATATTATCAAAAAAATATTCCAAAATCAATAAGACTGTACAGTAAAACAGTAATTTAACAACTATATACTGCAAACTGTGGCAGTCTGCTAGTTGCCTATCCTAGTGTCCATTTTCCGTTTCCTCCTTCGTAATAAAACCCCAATTTATTCAGAAAGGTAGTAAGCCCAGCTGAAAATTCCCAGTTTCCCTTGTGTTCAGCAAAGCCACGTGACTAAGCTCTGATGGAAGAGCTGTGAGTAGAAATTTGTATAGGACTTCCAGGAAGAGCTCTAAAGGGAGGGGCATGCTGTTTTCCTTCCTGTCCTTCTTCTGTCCTGTTGTTAGAGCTCCAGCAGCTGCTGGGGGCCATGAGGTGACTCTGAGGAGATAAGCCATATATTGCAGAACAAAGTTGAGGAGCCCGAGTGTCTGCCGAATTTGTAGCACTACCATTCCAGCTCTGGATTGCTTACCTCCAGACTTCCTTTAGGGAGAGAATACACCTTACATGGGGAAACCATTGTTGTCACAGTTCCTAAGTGATTCAGAAACCAACTCTAAGCAAAGTAAAATGAATACTAAGGTAGTAGAGGACAGGAGTTATATTTATGTTTCGGATGTATTCTTTATAAAGCCAAGTCTAAAGTTTCTTATAAGTCATTCAGTAATTAACTTTTCAGATAAGAAAAATACACCATCCAGACAGAAGAAAAATTGTCCTATTGTCCTTATGTATCACTACTATACTCAATTCTTAGTATTCACCAACCCAATCTTTACAGAAAAGGAAACAAAATCTAAATGAACCTTTTGCTGTAAAAGAAAAGTCTCTGTCTCTTGCAACTTCTGAGAGTTTTTTTGTAGAGCATCAGCTTCCTTCAGGTGGTATGCGAGAGCTTTCTGGAGATAAATATTCTCTTTAAAAACAGCTCTTCCAGCATTGTTCAATTGCCTGAAATAGATAGATATAAGATCCCAAAACATAGACCTAAGTTTTAAATATTACCAAACTAGAACAATGACTGCTATATCCCCTAACATTAATAATAATGATCATCCGGAATTCCCTGGTGGTCCAGTGGTTAGGACTTGGCAATTTCACTGACGTGGTCCACCCGGGTTCAATCCCTCGTCAGGGAACTAAGATCCCGCAAGCTGCATGGGGCAATCAAAAAATAATAATAATAATCAATAATTTTAAAAAATAATAATGACCAGCACTTATTTAGCTTATGGTGGGTACTCAATAGTTAGGTGGGGATCTTGAGAACTAAGTTCTCACCAACAGGAAAGTGAAAAGGGACGTGTTACTTCCAGTCCAAGGCAATTAAGGGCAGGTATGAGTCTCCCATGCTCTCTCTTTGTACATGTGACTGGACATGAAGAACAAGATGGAAGCAGCCCAGGTTCCTGAATCACCCCTGGAGTAGAGCTGTCAGACCCACATGAGATTAGAAATAAACGACTGAGACTTAGTTTATTAACACAGTGCAGTTTAGTGTTACTTTCACTAATATACCTCAGGACAACTGTGCACAGTTGCCATTATTAACACCATTTTTAGATGAAGAAATTTAATTTCAAAAAAGTTAAGAAGTCTTCTTATAGTCAGTTAGTATACATGTTGAGAACCAAAGTGTAACTTTGAAGCCCAGGTTCTTTTCTCCACACTATGCTGCTACAAAAAGGGTGGATGGAAAAGGGGTGGGTACACAGAGAGAAAGAAACAGTGAAGGAAAGTAAACCAGAAAATTGGAAGAAAGCAAGCCAAGAGAGAAGGGGGTAGAAAACATGATAAGAACAAAAAAGACTAGCAAAGAGGTAAGAGAGGCTATTAGAAAGAAAGAAGAGGCAGCGATCTCCTACACAACAGCTTCATGGTGGGCTCTGTCTGCCAGCATTATTATCTTCTTCTCAGCCTCTTTTTCTAGTCGGTGCTAAAAAAGAAAATAGGCTGTTTTAATATGGTTATATTTCTAACAACAAATTTTACACATAAAAAGTTAAGTATTTATTTTATAATGTCAAATAAAATACTCCTGTCCACATGACCTGATGTGAAGTACTCCAAGTATCAATGGAGGAGCCAGCAAAGAGTATAGGGTGAACACAGGGACTTTAGGGTACTTCCCAATTTCACCATTAAAAAAGCAAAATGACATATAAATAGAAAAAAAATTCCACATCAGACCTGGAAAGCAGAGCTGGGAGAAATTTCTGTTAAATACAATGTGATGAGAATCATTTATTCATTCATTCAACAAATTCCTATTGAGTACTAATAGTGTACCAGATTTTTTAGATACTAGAGATGCTGTGGTGAACATAACAGATAAGGTTCCTGTTCTCATGGAGCTTATATTCTAGGATGAGATCCAAACAATAATAATAATTAAAATGCATTGAGCATTTACTATGTGCCAGGCATGGTTCTACACATGTATTATTTACTTCTCACAACAATGTAATTAGATACCTATGAATTAGGTACTATTATTGTCCCCAAAGACAAGGACTGAGGAAACTGAGAGAAAGGTTAGTGACTTGTCCAAAATCATATAGCTAGTAAATGGCAGAGCAGGGATTCATACGCAGGCAATTTGATGCTATACAGCCTCCCAGCAAGTAAACAAATAAGAGAATTAATAGACTGTGATAAATGCTATAAATGAAATAAATGGGGTAATGAAATAGATAGTAACCGAGGGAGGTAATTTTAGATTGGGTTTAGGGATTATCTCTTTGAGGGGATGACATTTGAGCTCTGAAGAATGAGAATAAGCCAGAACTGCAATAAGAACATTTCAGGAAGAGAGAATAGCAAGTACAAAAATATGCAGGTGGGGAAGGGTTTGGTGGTTCAAGGAACAGAAAGGATTAAATGGGAAAACACAACAAAATACTAATAACCTGAGGGAAGTCCTTTATATGATCAGGTGGAACATGCTGAGGTATGAGATGAATGAACAGGGCTTACTAGAAAGCCCACTGCCATGGACCAGCAGCACTGGGGCTCAAACCAGTATAGGAGTTTGTATCTAACTATGAAGTCTGTACCTCACATGGTAAGGCAGACAGTGCTGTGGCTGGACAACCCAACACTCATTCCCATCCTCCTTTTTCCTTCCCAGCTTCCACCAGTGGCTGGAGAAACAAAACACCCCTTTTCCCTGGCGTCCATTATAACATGGTTCTGGACAATCAGAGAGATGTAAGAAGAAATCTGCTAGGAGCTTCTGGGGAAAGTTTTATGGTTTCCAGATAAAAGGGACAGATACAGATGGAGCCTCCCTTCTTCCCGCCCTAAGAGAGATGACTCTCAGAGCTGCATTAACTAACCATCTTGCAATTATGAGGGAAAGGCCAGCAGCCACCTACTTCCAGACATAAAAATCCTATTTATATAAGCACTGTCATTCAAGTAATCTGTAAACTGACCAAGCACTTCTAACACTTGTTTGTGGAATGTTAGACCAAGTAGGAGAGAGATCAAGTGTAGGGTGGAGTGAGGAAAGAGGCAGCTGAGAGCAGCCCAGTCCTGAGCACTTCCATTCCTAACAGTGCCAGGAAGTGCCTGAGAGGGAAAGCATCTAGATACTGCTCCTGCCCCACTCCCAGGTTATTCAATACACAAACTGGAAACCTAGAGCCACTTTTAAAGCAAATCCTTTTATATAAACCTGATATGAGTACTTATTTGCCTCAGTCTCACTTCCCTACATTCCCACCGATTTGTGAAAAAAATTATTCATTTCTTTCCTAAGGATGAAAAATTAAAGAAAATATTAAAAGAATTAAAGAAAAACCAGGGGGACTCTGAGAGTTAACTTTAGAAGCACAGAGAAATGTGGAAGTTTGTGATGTGCTAAGGAACATTTTTGAGCCCCCTTTTTATTTATTTATTTATTTATAGCTGCTTTGGGTCTTCGTTGCTGCACACACAGGGGCTACTCTTTGTTGCGGTGCGCGGGCTTCTCACTGCGGTGGCTTCTCTTGTTGCGGAGCACGGGCTCTAGGCGCACGGGCTTCAGTAGTTGTGGCTCACGGGCTTTAGAGCGCAGGCTCAGTAGTTGTGGCGCACAGGCTTAGTTGCTCCACGGCATGTGGGATCTTCCTGGACCAGGGCTCGAACCTGTGTCCCCTGCACTGGCAGGCGGATTCTACACCACGGTGCCACCAGGGAAGTCCTGAGCCCCTTTTATTAATATCCTTAGTTGGCTTGACGAAGGGAAGACCCTCATGTGTATCAGAGCAACCTCTCTAATCCCATCTCCCCTACAAAAAGTGGTACATGGAGATTTAGTTCTGCCAGGAGACACCAAGCTGGGGTGGGGGATGTGTCCTGAAGCCTTGGTCAGATGACAATCTCTCTTGAGGATTTCAAGAGTCTCTAACTAAGAGGGGGGAAAAAGATAATCTTCTAATAAGATACCAAATGAAAAGCTGATGTCTCAGAATACATATAAATATACTTAAGTCGTTCTAGTACACAATATATTTATTTATTAATGCAAATATGCTGTACCTTTTCTTCCAAAAACCTGCGTTCTAATCTCCTAAGAGTCTCCTGATGTTTCTGCTCTGTGTTCCTTAAGCCCTCCTTCAGCTAAAATTAAAATAACGAAGAAAAGAATGATCAGTAGGAAATGGGGTGGATTGGGGCATATTCCTGGAAAATTCTCAGTCAAGAAATATTTTCTGTTATACATTACCTCTTAATCCTGAACACACAGAAAAACTCCATGCCCTCCCTTTGAGTACCATACTTCTCATAATCGTCTATAGATTTACAAGATCAGTATTGAGTTTCTAAAAAGCTTTTCATGAATAACAGTTTTCAGAACATTCAGATAAGTTATTATCATATTCATTTCCCCCCCCAAATACCTTCATTTTAAACATGTGGACTTACAGAGTCATAATATTTTAGAATTACCAGGAATCTTAGGAGTCAGACTATACAAATCTCCCACTTAATATAGGAATCTCTTCTATGAGAAAAATATCTAGAGACAGAAGCATCACTAATCAAATCCTATTAATTCACTAGGCTGCCCTTTTAAGAGTTCCCATTTTTAGAAAATTCTTCCTAGTATCAATCTAAAAAGTATCTCCCTGTGATTCCCATAGACAGATCCTTCTATCCTCTAAAACTACATAGAATAAAAAAGACATAAAATTCTTCCAGGCAAAGAGAATTGAGCTAACTTAAAGCTATGATCCTGAAGGCTCTATATACTGGCAAGAACCAATCAGATTGAAATCGGCACACTCAATCTAATATTCATGCCACAAAAAAAGGCAGTAGAGAAGAGCTTTCCATCACACAGAGCAGAGTTCAACTGTTACCTCGCTGACTTACCAGCTGTTTGGGCAAATCACTTATCTTCTCTAAGTCTCAAGTCTCCAGGGTAAAAAGAGGATAATAATAGTAGCTATTTTCAGAGAGGTGTGACAAAGATTAAATAACAAATAACACACACAAAATACTTAGAATAGTAACCATTTAATACAGAGGTTAGTTATTTTATGTCTAATATTGTCCTCCCTTATACTTCACAATCTTCCTTACTGTGATCTCTGTCCTAACAGTATTAAATCTCCATTTGATCCATATCATATGATTTCAGATGTTCTTCTTTCTTCCTGTATTTTTTATACAATTAAAAAAAATGGCCTCATATTGTCAAAGACTTTCAAAATTAATGTCAATATATAAAATTGTGGAAATGTCTACCATCCCAGTGGGATGGGGGTGGACCTTTCAATTGCCATTGGGGTCCCCAAAAATCTATAAATTAATAAATAAATCTTTTGGAAGATAATTAGGCAATGCATATGAAAAACCTTAAAAGTTCACGTTCTAATTTAACCTATAAATTTCACTATAACTTCTAGGAAGTTATCCTAAAAACTAATCAAAAATATAGAAAAATACTTTGTTACTTAGATGTTCCTCAGTTTATAATAGTGAAAAATTAGAAAAAAGTCCAAATGTCCAACAACGAGGGACCGATTAGTAAATCACGATATAGCTACCCAATGAAATTCCATGCATCTAGTCAAAAGGTTTTATAGAAAAATACATAATGGCATTGAAAAATGTTCACAATATGTAAAGTGAAAAAATCAGGCTAACAAACAATTTGTACATCATAACCTCATTGTTGTAAAAATAGCATATATTGTAGATACTTTAAAATATATTTATACATAGCAGAGGTGGAAAAAATAAAGACAGTATACCAAAGTATTAACAATGGTTATCTTTGAGTAACATAGTTGTGAGGGGAGGGTTTTTCATTTTCTTTTATCAGCTAAATTTGCTGAAATGGGTATTATCACTTTGTCAAAAGAAGAAAGACTAAAACAAATTATTTTAAAAATATTAATTGCAGGGGCTTCCCTGGTGGCGCAGTGGTTGGGAGTCCGCCTGCCGATGCAGGGGACGCGGGTTCGTGCCCCGGTCTGGGAAGATCCCACATGCCGCGGAGCGGCTGGGTCCGTGAGCCATGGCCGCTGAGCCTGCGCGTCCGGAGCCTGTGTTCCGCAACGGGAGAGGCCACAACAGTGAGAAGCCCGCGTACCGCAAAAAAAAAAAAAAAAAAAAAAAAAAAAAAATATTAATTGCAACCTACCAATGTATGCTCCTTTTGTTAATCAGGTAATGGAAATAATTTTTCTTTAAATTTGTGCTTTGAATACCTAAACTTAATTGGCCTCTTTTAAATTTGCATAATGAATCCTATAGCACAGTATAATTAATTTTCCTCCCTTTTTTTAAATTCATGGGCCCCACACCTGCCTTAATTCTTCCATATTTGGGATTCCGCATAACCATCTTATTTTTTCCCATTAGCCAGTATCTTTTGCTTTTGAATTTTAAGTTTTCCTGGCCCACCACCCCTCTTTCAAAGGGCTGAAATTTATTTCTCCACTAGGTGGCAACATTGTTCTTTAAAAAAAATCACACCAAGGCCCAAAAGAATATGCACAACTAGTTTTTTTTTTTTTAACATCTTTATTGGAGTATAATTGCTTTACAATGTTGTGTTAGTTTCTGCTGTATCACAAAGTGAATCAGCTATATGTATACATATATCCCCATAGCCTCATAACACCTTCCTCTTGAGCCTCCCTTCCACCCTCCCTATCCCACCCCTCTAGGTGGTCACAAAGCACAGAGCTGATCTCCCTGTGCTACGTGGCTGCTTCCCACTAGCTATCTACCTTACGTTTGGTAGTGTATATATGTCCATGCCTCTCTCTCACTTAGTCACAGCGTACCCTTCCCCCTCCCCATATCCTCAAGTCCATTCTCAAGTAGGTCTGTGTCTTTATTCCTGTTTTACCCCTAGGTCCTTCATGACATTTTTTTTCTTAAATTCCATATATATGTGTTAGCATACGGTATTTGTTTTTCTCTTTCTGACTTACTTCACTCTGTATGACAGACTCTAGGTCCATCCACCTCACTACAAATAACTCAATTTCGTTTCTTTTTATGGCTGAGTAATATTCCATTGTATATATGTACCACATCTTCTTTATCCATTCATCTGTTGATGCACACTTAGGTTGCTTCCATGTCCTGGCTATTGTAAAAAGAGCTGCAATGAACATTTTGGTACATGACTCTTTTTGAATTATAGTTTTCTCAGGGTATATGCCCAGTAGTGGGATTGCTGGGTCGTACGGTAGTTCTATTTTTAGTTTTTTAAGGAACCTCCATACTGTTCTCCATAGTGGCTGTATCAATTTACATTCCCACCAACAGTGCAAGAGGGTTCCCTTTTCTCCACACCCTCTCCAGCATTTATTGTTTCTAGATTTTTTGATGATGGCCATTCTGACTGGTGTGAGGTGATACCTCATTGTAGTTTTGATTTGCATTTCTCTAATGATTAGTGATGTTGAGCATCCTTTCATGTGTTTGTTGGCAATCTGTATATCTTCTTTGGAGAAATGTCTATTTAGGTCTTCTGCCCTTTTTCGGATTGGGTTGTTTGTTTTTTTGATATTGAGCTGCATGAGCTGCTTGTAAATTTTGGACATTAATCCTTTGTCAGTTGCTTCGTTTGCAAATATTTTCTCCCATTCTGAAGGTTGTCTTTTCGCCTTGTTTATGGTTTCCTTTGCTGTGCAAAAGCTTTTAAGTTTCATTAGGTCCCATTTGTTTATTTTTGTTTTTATTTTCATGACTCTAGGAGGTGGGTCAAAAAGGATCTTGCTTGCAGAACACATAAGAGTGTTCTGCCTATGTTTTCCTCTAAGAGTTTTATAGTGTCTGGCCTTACATTTAGGTCTTTAATACATTTTGAGTTTATTTTTGTGTATGGTGTTAGGAATTTCATTCTTTTACATGTAGCTGTCCAGTTTTCCCAGTACCACTTATTGAAGAGGCTGTCTTTTCTCCATTGTATATTCTTGCCTCCTTTATCAAAGATAAGGTGACCATATGTGTGTGGGTTATCTCTGGGTTTTCTATCCTGTTCCATTGATCTATATTTCTGTTTTTGTGCCAGTACCATACTGTCTTGATTACTGTAGCTTTGTAGTATAGTCTGAAGTCAGGGAGCCTGATTCCTCCAGCTCTGTTTTTCTTCCTCAAGATTGCTTTGGCTATTTGGGGTCTTTTGTGTTTCCATACAACTTGTGAAATTTTTTGTTCTAGTTCTGTGAAAAAGGCCATTGGTAGTTTGATAAAGATTGCATTGAATCTGTAGATTGCTTTGGGTAGTATAGTCATTTTCACAATGTTGATTCTTCCAATCCAAGAACATGGTATATCTCTCCATCTGTTGGTGACATCTTTAATTTCTTTCATCAGTGTCTTATAGTTTTCTGAATACAGGTCTTTTGTCTACTTGGGTAGGCTTATCCCTAGGTATTTTATTCTTTTTGTTGCAATGATAAATGGGAGTGTTTCCTTAACAGCTAGTTCCTAATTCACTTTGATTCAGAATGTATACCTACACTTAGGATGGCTATTTTAAAGTTCCTGAAAAGTTAGTGAACTTAACTTGATTCATTCTGCAGCATTTTCATATAAAACAAAACTAGATATTCTTCTAGAAACTTTTCAGCTTTATTGAGGAATTGTAGACAAATACAATGTATGATAGTTCAAGTGTACATCATGATGATTTGATATACATACACATTGTGAAAGGATTCTTCCCATTTAGTGGAAAACTTGATATTCCTTCAATTACATTTAATAAAAGACCCACTCAGCATTTAACATAGATTTATTGAGCATTACTGTGTATCTTGTCCTTCAGTGAATACAAAGTACAGTACTGCTCCTGCCTCAAAAAATTTACAATCTAGCAGGGGAGATAAGACAAATAATAAATATAATATCAAGATAGAATGGGCTAAGTTGTATAAAAGAAATACAAAATGCTATGGAAACATACAAAAAATTACTTTTTTGCTAATCATCTTTTTAAAATTTTTTTCTCTTTTTTCTAGCTTAATTGAAATATAATTGATCTATAACATTGTGTAAATTTATTTATTTATTTATTTTTTTTTTTTGCGGTACGCGGGCCTCTCACTGTTGTGGCCTCTCCCGTTGCGGGGCACAGGCTCCGGACGCGCAGGCCCAGCAGCCATGGCTCACGGTCCCAGCCGCTCCGCGGCATGTGGGATCTTCCCAGACCGGGGCACGAACCCGTGTTCCCTATATCGGCAGGCGGACTCTCAACCACTGCACCACCGGGGAAGCCCAGCATTGTGTAAATTTAAGGTGTACAAAGTGTTACTTTGATACACTATATTGCAAAATGATTACTACCATAGCATTAGCTAACACTTCCATCATGTCACAGAAAACTACCATTTCTTTTTCTGTAGCAAGAACATTTAAGATCTACTCTCTTAGCAACTTTCAAGTATGTCATACAGTATTATTAGTTATAATCACCATACTGTACATTAGATTCCTAAGAACTTGTCAGTCTTATAACTGGCAGTTTGTACCCTTTGACCAACATCTCCCCGTTCCTCCCCCCGCCAGCCCAAGTAACCACTCTGAGTTCAGCGTGGTTTTTTTTGGCCGCACCACACTGCTTGTGGGATCCACAGACCAGGGATTGAAGCTGCACCACTGCAGTGAAAGTAACAAGTCCTAACCACGGACCACCAGGGAATTCCCAAAGTTCAGCTTTTTAAATTATTTATTTATTTATTTTAATAAATTTATTTATTTTATTTTATTTATTTTTGGCTGTGTTGGGTCTTTGCTGCTTTGCTGTGCGCAGGCTTTCTCTAGTTGTGGTGAGTGGGGGCTACTCATTGTTGTGGTGTGCAGGCTTCTCATTGTGCTGGCTTCTCTTGTTGCAGAGCACAGGCTCTAGGCGTGCAGACTTCAGTAGTTGTGGCTCATGGGCTCTAGTGTGCAGGCTCAGTAGTTGTGGCACACAGGCTTAGTTGCTCCACGGCATGTGGGATCTTCCTGGACCAGGGCTTGAACCCGTGTCCCCTGCATTGGCAGGCGGACTCTTAACCACTGTGCCACCAGGGAAGTCCCTCAACTTTTTTTAGATTCCACATATAAGTTGTATTGCACGGTATTTGTCTTTCTCTGTCTGACTTATTTCACTTAGCATAATGCCCTCAAGTTTTGTCCAAATTGTCACAAATGGCAAGAAGAAAATTATTACTTTTAAACTGCACACTGAGGAAGTCCTTACGGAGAATACGCATTTGAGCTGAGCCTCTGAAGAATAGGTAAAATTTTAATGGACAGAGCTCTATCAGTATATTCCAGATAGAAGAAACAGCGTAAACAAAGAAAGGCAGAAAAGACTTCAGGGAATATCCGGGTTGGGTGGATTAAAGGTGGTGTGTATGGGAAAGTGTAGGAAAAGGAAATAATATGTTCCAAAGTAGGTGTAGGGTCTTGATTTTCACACTAAGGTGTCTGGACAATATTCTGTTTACAATAGAGAAGATTGTTTATAATCTTCTTTACTAAAGAAGATTCTTTTTTCCCCCCTTGTTGCTATATTTATTTTAAATATAGCAGTGTGTACACGTCAATCCCAAACTCCCTAACTATCCCTTCCCCCCACCCTTCCCCCCGGTAACCATAAGTTCGTTCTTTAAGTCTGTGAGTCTATTACTAAAGAAGATTCTTGAGGGAAGTGACCAGAACATCATCAGAACTGTGATATTTTAAGATTATTCCTGCAGTAGTGTGTACTTTGTACTGTGATGGTGTGGTGAACTTAAAATACGTCCACATTTGGAATTTCCTGGCGGTCCAGTGGTTAGGCTCAGAGATCTCATTGCCTAGGGCCCAGGTTCAAACCCTGGTCGGGGAACTAAGATCCCACAAGCCTCAGGGACCTGCCAAAAAAAAAAGTTGAACTCAGAGTGGTGGTTACCTGGGCTGGGGGGAGGGGGAAATGGGGAGATATTGGTCAAAGGGTACAAACTACCGGTTATAAGACTGACAATTTCTTAGGAGTCTAATATGCAGTAATAAGAGTAGCAGGATCAGCAATAGCAGGTAATCTTTATCATACAGTGCTAAGCATTTACAGTAAAATGGATTACAGGTATTCCCCGCTTTTCTGAAAGTTCGCTGTACACCACTCTGCTTTTACAAAAAAATCTACATTAGTACCTGTTTTCATTAACCGAAAGTAATCCAGAGAGGATTTTCACTTTTATGAAAAAAAGGTGAAAAGCAAAAACATAGTGTTCAGCAGCGAGTGGTGTACTGAGGCAAAGCACACTCTTAGCAACGAGGGGAGTGGCACCACTAAACTCCTTCTCTGGAACCTATACTCAGCGTCAAGCTGCCATAGCTTTGAACTACGTCTGTGAGCATCTGTGCTTTATCTTGATTTTGTGCTTCTGTTAGCAAGGTGTGTCCTATGGTAACTGCTTCTTCAGCTTAGGAAAGGTTTCATAGGAACTACTTTCAGATAGTGAGGGAAACCTGTATTTCATTTAGTCTTCACGATGACCCTTTGAAGTTGGTACTATTGTTCTCACCCCCATGTTACAGATGAGGAAACTTAACAAGATACCCAAGTAGTGAACACAGTATTTACACTCTAGCAGTATGACTTCAAAGCACCAACTTTTAGCCCCTATACCACATGGTGTATGGCTATCTTAGGTGGCAATACTACTTCTGTTACTATTACTAATAATAGCAGCAGTTGCGTGTTAGAGCTGGCTCATACCAGGAATTTTGCTAGCACATTGTAAAAGCATTGGTAGCTTGAAATTGGCCACAACATAAGTATTTACACCAAGGAAATCAGCAAATGTTACAAATGAGGACCTTTTTTTGCAGAGAGCTACACACCACTGTCAATTCTCACTATGTGACATACACTATTTTAAGCACTTTACATATATGAACTCATTTAAGCCTTACAACAACCCTATGAGCCAGTAACTCTTATCACCCCCATTTTACAGATGAGGAAACCTAGGTACAGAGAGGGTAAGTAATTTGCCCAAAACCACAAAGCTGATTTCAGCTACTTGTGCCCAGCCCTCATCTGTGCCATATATTGCATTGTCATTAATGCAATAGAACTATTTTCTGAACTGAGGGCATGGAAAGAGCATGCAAGGTCAGAGAAACTTTCTGAAAGCACTCAGTTTTCCTCACCACATCCACCCGTACCCAGAGTGTCTTAAATTTTTCTAAAATTATCATTCATCAGTCTAAACATATTTTCCTTTAGGACTTCGCTACTTTGCCACTAATGTTTTTCTGGATCTGTAGTTCCAAAGGTTTAACGGCTGATAAATGTGAGCAGGTGTATTGGCTAAGATCTGGTGAATTCACAAAGAAATCAAAGCTTAGAAAAAGAAAAGTCTAACCATCAAGACTTTTTGTGTCCAGTCCTACACTGATATGTCTTCCCTGTTTCTCTCATATAATTTCTAAAATAACAAAGGGAGTCCTTCACAGGAGTAAATTTCTTTGAAGGCCTTTGCAGACATAAGTAGTTAATTCTAATCTCCTTTTTAAAAAAAGGAAGAAAGAAAGAAACTTACATCATCTAATTCTTTCTCTACTTGGATTTTTCTCTTCTGGCATTGTTTTATTGTTTTGAGTTCTGTCTGAATCATGCCAATTTCTCTGGCTTTTTGATGGAACTGTCCCTCTAGCTCAGTATATTTTTGTTCCTGTAGGCAAAAAAAAAAAAAAAGGTAAATGAGTTAGGAAAAAGAACAGAGGTCACACAGAGTCCTGTTCCATATGAAGCCTTAAGCCATTTGTCTATCTTTGAAGAAATTGTTCCCTTTTTATTTTTGCTTTTGCATAAAGTTTTAATTTTTATTAAAAGAGACCAAGTGCCTTGAATAAGTAAAAAATTCTAAAATGAGATGATCTTGTATAGAAGATGTAGATATTTATTTAAAAGAGGTATGAGGAACTTCCCTGGTGGCGCAGTGGTTAAGAATCTGCCTGCCAATGCAGGGGACACAGGTTCGAGCCCTGGGCTGGGAAGATCTTTAACCTGTAAGAGAAATAAATAACATCCCTGATCCTAAATTAAAATTAGTAAGCTAAGAGACAAAGGGAGGGCCAATATCTCTTATAAATAAAGAAAGAAGAAGGTGGGAGAAGAAGGAAGGAAAGGGGGGAGACAGAGAAGGAGAAAAAAAAGAGAGAGGAGGAGAAAGGGAAGAGGAGAAGGTGAGGAGAAAAAAAAAAGAGGGAAATAGAGGAGAAAAAGGCCCAATAACACAATTAAAACATGAACAAGGGCTATCAAAAGAAATACAAATGGGGCTTCCCTGGTGGTGCAGTGGTTGAGAGTCCGCCTGCCGATGGAGGGGACACGGGTTTGTGCCCTGGTCCGGGAAGATCCCACATGCCACGGAGCGGCTGGGCCCGTGAGCCATGGCCGCTGAGCCTGCGCGTCCGGAGCCTGTGCTCCGCAATGGGAGAGGCCACAGCAGTGAGAGGCCCGTGTACCACAAAAAAAAAAAAAAAAAAAAGAAATACAAATGACCCTCAACCACATGAAAAAGTGCGGTGGCTACGGTGATGGCCTGGCCTGGGTAGGGCAGAGTTGGAGGTGGTGGTGTTCGCTCTCCCTAGGGGCCGTCAGGAGCTCAGCGGGGACCGAGCCTGGGAGGTCGGTCGGCGGCAGCACATTTTGGCTTCTGGGACAGCGGCGGCAGCGTTCAGGTTCTAAATGGCTTCTAAGAAGTTGGGTGCAGATTTTCATGGGACTTTCAGTGACCTTGATGATGTCCCATTTAAGACAGGAGACAAATTCAAAACACCAGCTAAAGTTGGTCTACCTATTGGCTTCTCCTTGCCTGACTGTTTGCAGGTTGTCAGAGAAGTACAGAATGGCTTCCCTTTGGAAAAGAAAACCATTGAGTGGGCTGAAGATATTAAGAAAATCCAAGAAGCCCAGTGGGAAGAAGAGCACAAGGCTGAGGAAGCAGAAGCTAAAGTGAATTCTAAGAGTGGCCCAGAGGGTGACAGCAAAATGAGCTTCTCCAAGACTCACAGTACAGCCACAATGCCACCTCCTATCAATCCCATCCTTGCCAGCTTACAGCACAACAGCATCCTCACCCCAACTCAGGTCAGCAGCAGTGCCACAAGACAGAAAGTTCTAGCCCACCCCACACAAAGGCAGATTTCAATCCTGCTGACTTTGAGTGTGAAGAAGACCCGTTTGATAATCTGGAGTTAAAAACTATTGATGAGAAGGAAGAGCTGAGAAACATTCTGGTAGGAACCAGTGGACCCATTATGGCCCAGTTATTGGACAGTAACTTGCCTAGAGGTGGCTCTGGGTCTGTGTTACAGGATGAGGAGGTCCCGGCATCCCTGGAGCGGGCAACCCTAGATTTCAAGGCTCTTCACAAACCCAGTGGCTTTATAACCTTACCACAGTTGGGCAACTGTGAAAAGATGTTGCGGTCTTCCAAACTGTCCCTCCCCCCATCCCTGAAGTAAGCAATATCAAGTCCCTGTCCTTCCCCAAACTTGACTCTGACGACAGCAGTCAGAAGACAGCCAAGATGGCAAGCAGTTTCCACAGCACATCCTGCCTCCGCAGTGGCACGTTCCGGAATTCCCTAAAGCCTTCCACCCAAAGCAGTGCCAGTGAGCTCAATGGGCATCATACTCTTGGCTTTCAGCTTTGAACTTGGACAGTAGCACAGAGGTGCCAACCCTGAACCATTCCCAGATGCCTTCCCTCTCTGTCTTGTATGTGTGCACAGAAGAATCACCACCTCCAAATACCTGTCCCACGGTCACACCTCCTAATTCCTCAATGTCACAAGTGCCCAACACTCCCAGCTGTCCCCGGGCTTATTCTGAACTGCAGACGCTGTCCCCCAGTGAGTGGCAATGTGTGGAGATGGTGGTCAACATGGGCTACTCATATGAGTATGTCTTGAAAGCCATGAAGAAGAAAGGAGAGAATATTGAGCAGATTCTCGACTATCTCTTTGCACATGGACAGCTCTGTGAGAAGGGCTTTGACCCTCTTTTAGTGGAAGAGGCTCTGGAAATGTAGCAGTGTTCAGAGGAAAAGATGATGGAGTTCCTTCAGTTAATGAGCAAATTTAAGGAAATGGGCTTTGAACTGAAAGATATTAAGGAAGTTCTGTTATTACACAACAATAACGAGGACAATGCTTTGGAAGACCTCATGGCTTGGGCGGAAGCCAGCTGAGACCAGGCCCTGCCTAGGCCCTGCCATGGAGCCCCCGCTGCCAAAGGCCCTGAGGAGACCACCTGTGGGGATGAAGGGGCACACTTCCGGATTTTCTTTTGGGGGTGGAAGGTCAGGTGTAGAGACTGTGCTTGCCAAGTATCTATGAGCCTAGGTCCTGAGCTGGGGAGAAAGTGGGGAAGATTTGGGCATGCAAATGCCCCCAGAACTGTCTTGGCTCCTTCCATAGTAAAAGTATTTGTATTCTGAGAAGTGTCCTTCCCACCTTGGCCATCCAGAGAGACTTCTCTGGTCTTTCTGGGGTCTGTATGGCCTCAGCCGAAACCTGGCCCAGCTGCCAAAAGGAATTGGGGAGAAGGAGGTGGGGGGGCCAGACTCAGTGTTGCTTTGGGGCTAGATGTTTCCCTTCTCTGCAAGGGTGGACTGCCCTCTAATCCAAGTTGAGTGCAGTTGAAAGGTTCTTCCAGGGTTTTGGTTTTTTCCCCTTTTAACGACGTCACTTAGTGTTACACTGGTTCTGCAATGTCTCTGAGGTGCAAAGAATGCCCTTTCCCCCTTGGGGCCCTGAGTTTGCCTTTTCTGCCAAGCAGTTACCATGCTTCCCTGCCCCAGCCTGTTTCTTTTGGCCTGGTTTGGACCACAGTCTTCTGTTACCCCAGATTTTAGAGCCCCCTGCTCTAGAAAACAGTTGTCAGTTTAAGAAATCATTGGCCCCTTCCCCGCACATCAAGTGGGGAAGAAAGAGGCTGGGATTTAGTCACCCAGCACTAACTCCCCCTCAGTTCTCCCTGGAGAACAGCCTCTCCCTCCAGCCCCTTGCTCTAGGATGACACAATGAATAACACCTAGTCATAGAAATCAGTCTCTTTGGTTTGTTTTGTATTATGTTGTACATCATTAAAGATCAAAATACAAAGGATATACAGTCTTGAGGAATCTAAAGTAATTTGCTAACTGTTTTGATCCTTCAGAGAGAACTACTAATAAAAATCTAAAAGGTAAAAAAAAGAAAAAAAAGAAATGCAAATTGAAGTACACTGAAATATCATTTCTTACCTATGTTGACAAAAATCCATTTTGACAATATACTCTGGTATATTGTGGAGACATGAATAGAAGTTAGATTTCTCAGAATATACCATGTTTGATAGATTTTACTTTGGAACCATATAAATATTTTACATAATTATAATTATATAATTACATAATTGTACGTTAAATTAAACTTTTTAAAGCAACTCCTAAAAATCAAAAGCAAAATGTGTTGTTGAGTTGGTGGCATACCCTCACAGGAAGGAATTATTCCAAATCATTTTTAAACCTTGTTAATTTGATTGTAGATCCCTATCAGTATATATCCTAAGGGGAAAAGTGGCCCCCCCAAATCTTAAACGGTATCCACTAATTTATGTTGGTGGTAGTATTAATATTAGTATTCTGTGCCGATTGATATATTAAGGTTTGAAGAAAATACACAGTTATACTGGTATCATTAAGAACCAGGGTTTTTGGTGAGGAAGAAAGGAGACACAGATAAAGTTCAGTAAAAATCCTCTACTCTGAATTTAAAGTATTAGTATGGGCTTATGATATATTTTAATCTTCAAAAACTATATATTTCCTCACTGAAAAGCCCTAGAGCTCAAGATCAGTAAACACCACTACTACCAGATGGTTTTCTACAATAACAAAATTTTATGTTATTTTTGAGCTTCTGTGCAATCAAGTGTGTGGGCCTTAAGGTCACTGAGCTGCTCAGAGGATCTACTCACTTGTTCTCCTTGTGTCTTAAATATCTGAACTTGCCAGAAACCTGACCACCAGTAAGTGACCACCAATGTACATACCAATTTTTCCTTCTCTTCTTGGGCTTTTTCCTTAGTTTCATTCAATTGCTGTTTCAGTTTTTCAATCTGTAGAAAATGGAAATACAGAGGAAGGTAAAGAAATTACTCTGCATCCTAACTTAATTAAGTAGCCTAGTTTTCACATGATATTAAAACCAGTAGGGTTGGAGACATGGAGTAAGGTGGGAAGAAGAGAATAGAGGACATAATCCACACTGTTAACTTGCTATTGCCAGCTTCCAAAACTTGGCTATCATCACAATTGTCTGGGTAACATGTGTGTGTGTGTGTGTGTGGTAAAAAAACACAACATTAAATTTACCATCTTAACCATTTTTAAGTATATATTCACATTGTTGTGCAGCAGATCTCTGGAAATTTTTCATCTTGCAAAACAGAAACTCTATGTTCATGAGACACTAATTCCTTCTCTTCCCTCCCCTTAGCCTTTCTGCATTGTTTCTATGATTTTGACTACTTCAGATATGCCCACTGAAGAAAAACCACACAACCTGAAAGTTGTGAATTAAGTTTTATTCTAGGATTATACTGAGGGCTATAGCCTGGGAAACAGCCTCTCAGAGAGCTCTGAGGAACTGCTCAGAAGAGGTAAGAGAGGAGCCAGGATATATAGGAGTTTCTTGCTGGAAAAAAACATGTAGTCAGATATCAAAAGATTACTACTAATCACAAGGAATGGGCATTTCAAGTTAATGATTTTAGTGCTTTTGTATGTAAGGGAAGATGCAACATCTGGGCTTGTAATTATTCCTTACATATGCATCTTAACTATCTAGGGTCAGTATCCAAAGCACAGAAGGCTTCCTGTTTTTCTCCATCCTGAATTCCCCTCAGGACGCACCATGGGGGGAGGCAGGTGGTGGGTAGGGGTAGGGGCTGCAATGGCTGATGGCTTGATCCTTATAGAACCAGAATAGTGGGCAACGTTCATTGTTTACTGGAATGTCAGGCAACATTCCCTGTCCACATACACTTCATATGAGTGGAATCATACAGTATTTGTCCTTTTGTAACTGGCTTATTTCACCTAGCATAATGGCCTTGAGGTTCGTCTATGTTGTAGCATATGACAAGATTTCCTTCTTTTTTTTAAACCTGCATAATATTCCATTGTATGTATATAACACATTTTATTCACTCATCCATCAACAGACATTTGGGTTGTTTCCACATCTTGACTACATGAATGTGAATAATGTTTATGTGAATAATGTTTATATGAATAATGTTTCAAAAACATGGGTGTGCAATTGTCTCTTCAAGATCCTGCTTTAAATTCTCTTGGAAAGGTACCCCAAAGTGAGATTGTTGGATCATATGATAATTCTATTTTTAATTTTTTGAGGAACATCTGTACTGTTTTCCATAATGGTTACACCATTTCACACTCCCACCAACCGTGCACAAGGATTCCAATTTATCTACATCCTCAGCAACACTTGCTATTTTGTTTTTCTGTTTTCTGTTTTGGTTTTTTGGCCCTGAGGCACGTGGGATCTTAGCTCCCCGACCAGGGATTGAACCCGCACCCCCTGCATTGGAAGGTGAAGTCTTAACCACTGGATCGCCAGGGAAGTCCCTTGTTTTTCTGATAGTAGCCATCTTAATGGGTGTGAAGTGATGACGTGGAGTTTTGATTTGCACTTCTTTTAAATGAGCAATTTTTTAAAGGAAAGTTTCAAGAACAGTACAAAGAATTCTCATATACTCTCCACCCAATTTTGCCACATTTGCTTTCCCTCTATGATAGGTCTATCTAAATATACGTATATATGATACAGATGTTTGAAACTGTTTTTTCTGGAGCATGTGAAAATAAGTCTAGGACATCATACTCCTGTACCCCTAAATATTTCAGTATGTATTTTCTAAGAAAAAGGACAATCTCTTAGAAGCACAGTACAATGATCAAAACTGGGAAATTTAACATTGATAAAATACTATTATTTAATCTGTAGTCCATGTTCAAATTTTGCCATCAATTGTCCCAATGGTGTCCTTTTATTGTAACTTTTCTTTTCCTGGTCCAGGATGTAATCCCTGATTATGATTACACTTAGTTGTCATATATCCTAGTCTCTTTAATCTGGGGCAGTTTCTCAGTTTTTGTCTTTTATGATATCAAAGTTTTTGAAAAATACTGGCCAGGGTTGGAGTTGTCTGATGTTTCTTCATGAGAAGATTCAGGTTATGCCCTTTTGGTAGGCATACACTGCCTAAGTGATGATGTATCCTTGTCACTGCATCACATCATGAGGTGACTGACGTTAATTTTAATCAGCTGGTTAAGATTGTGTCTGCCAGGTTTCTCCACTTAAAAGGTACTATTTTTCCTTTTGTAATTGTTAAGTATTTGGGGGGAAGATATTTTGAGACTATGCAAATATCCTTCTGCTCATCAAAATTTCACCCACTAGTTTTAGCATCCACTGTTTTTCTTGACTGAATCAATTATTACTCTGAAGCCAAATGGTGACTTTTCCAATTCCACCATTCCATGGAAATTTAATAATTTACTGCATTCCACCATAAGGAAAAGCTTTCTATTCTCCCTTATTTATTTATTTAAATTTATTTATTTATTTATTTATTTATTTATTTATTTATTTATTTATTTATTTATGGCCGTGTTGGGTCTTCGTTGCTGCGAGCAGGCTTTCTCTAGTTGTGGTGAGCGGGGGCTGCTCTTCATTGCAGTGCACGGCCTTCTCATTGCAGTGGCTTCTCTTGTTGCAGAGCACAGGCTCTAGGTGCACGGGCTCAGTAGTTGTGGCACACGGGATTAGTTGCTCCGTGGCATGTGGGGTCTTCCCAGACCAGGGCTTGAAACTGTGTCCCCTGCATTGGCAGGAAGATTCCTAACCACTGCGCCACCAGGGAAGTCCCTCTCCCTTATTTATTAATATATGTGTTTATCTATTAGTTGTATGCACTCATGGACTCATTTTATTCAGTTATAATTTATTACTGTCATTATTTATTTTGAATGTTCCAGATTTGGTCAATGGGAGTCCCTTCAAGCTACCCACCGTGTCCTCTAATTTTTTTTTACTGACTTCCTGTCACAAGATAGTCCAAATTCACTTTTTAGTTCAAATTCATTTTTTACTCTCCCTGCTCCAGTCTTAGAATCAATCATTTCTCCAAGGATGCTGGTATGTTTTGGTAGGAAATCTGAGTAGCTTTTTAAACTAAAAATTCCTTGACGTGGTTATAGAATCAGAAGATACAGAAGTGAAATACTGTTGTAAATCATCTTAGAATAGTTTAAGGAAACCCTGAAAATGTTTAAAAATAAATTGAGACAGTCCTCAGTCATGTAGGACAGGTATAAAATATAATTAGATTTATTTTGTGTTGATTGAACAAAGCCTTAAATTCCAAAACCCATAAGTGAAATCTCCTAATTTTGTCCAAGATATAATAGTTTTCAAAACACACTTCACTTCTACTATTTCTATAATTAACATGAAGTAAGACTATAAACAGTTTAAATAAAGTTTAAGCAAATAACGCATTTCTAGGATATAGTAGAATGAGTAACAAAACTCGAAGAGAGCTAATCGACCAGGGTATATTGCATCTGTTTTACTTCTTCCTCCCAAAGTAGTTTCTTTGGTTTTAATGGGTATCTATGACTGTGAGAAAATTATGTATTTGCTACAGCCAGATGCTGGTCTTTCATACATGGAGGCAGATGAAAATCAGGAAATACCAGTGATACCGATAAATGCAGACCAATATCAATTAGCTAATGCAGACCACAAAGCTTCCATATAATGAATTTTGAAAATTATTTGCATGGCTGGCCTAAAGGCTTACTTTAGAATAATACTTTATAGCAGACAATTTTAATAATGCATACTATTCAAAGAGTAATTTTAAAAATGGAAGTCGCCTAGGAAAGAGGGTTAAAAAAAAGTAACGTACACGGGCTTCCCTGGTGGTGCAGTGGTTGAGAGTCCGCCTGCCGATGCAGGGGACACGGGTTCGTGCACCGGTCCGGGAAGATCCCACATGCCACGGAGCGGCTGGGCCCGTGAGCCATGGCCGCTGGGCCTGTGCGTCCGGAGCCCGTGCTCCGCAACGGGAGAGGCCACAACAGTGAGAGGCCCGCGTACCGCCAAAAAAAAAAAAAAAAAAAAAAAAAAGTAACGTACAAAAAAATTACACTTTATTTAATAAGACACACAAAATCCACACAAATGTTCAGTTGTCCGATTTCTCTGATATGCTTCGAATATCATCTTGATCTTAGTTTTGATTTCTATTAACTTTTTCAAAGCATCAGTGCAATCACAGGCCATTCATTCACGCATGCAAAAATGTTTTAATGAGTGCCTACTATGTGCCAGGCCCATACAAGGTGCTGGAGATACAGCACTCAATGACAATTTAAAAAGGCCCCCAATTCTTTACTTCTGTGAGGTTTCATTCTAATTAGGAAAAGAGAAAATAAATACATAAGTAACATGCATATAGTATGACAGAAGGTAATAAATATTACAAAGAAAATAAAATAAGGGAGATGGTTTTAATTTTAAACAGGGTAGTGAGCAAGGGTCTCCCTGAAAATATGGCATTTGAAAAAAATTATGGAATGATTCATGAATTTGCATGTCATCCTTATGCAGAAGAAATGCTCTGCATCACTCCAATATGTATACTGAAGCAAACACATAAAAACAATAAAAAATGGGTTAAGGAACATATAAAAGATGCTCAAGCGACTAGTAATCAGGAAAATTCAAATTAAATGACATACCAATTTACACATAAAATTGAGCAAAAATTGGGCTTCCCTGGTGGCGCAGTGGTTGAGAGTCCTCCTGCCGATGCAGGGGACACGGGTTCGTGCCCCGGTCCGGGAAGATCCCACATGCCACGGAGCAGCTGGGCCCATGAGCCATGGCCACTGAGCCTGCGCGTCCAGAGCCTGTGCTCCGCAACGGGAGAGGCCACAACAGTGAGAGGCCTGAGTACCGGAAAAAAAAAAAATTGAGCAAAAATTACTAAGTATAATATCAAGTGTTTTGGGCTTCCCTGGTGGCACAGTGGTTAAGAATCTGCCTGCCAACGCAGGGGACATGGGTTCGAGCCCTGGTCTGGGAAGATCCCACATGCCGCGGGGCAACTAAGCCCGTGCACCACAACTACTGAGCCTGTGCTAGAGACCGCGAGCCACAACTACTGAGCCCACGTGCCACAACTACTGAAGCCCGTGCGCCTAGAGCCCGTGCTCAGCAACAAGAGAAGCCACTGCAATGAGAAGCCCGTGCACCACAACAAAGAGTAGCCCCTGCTCGCCACAACTAGAGAAAGCCCACGTGCAGTGACAAAGACCCAATGGAGCCAAAAATAAATAAAATAAAATAAATTAATTTAAAAATATATATATCAAGTGTTCACAAAAATGTGGATAAATGGGAGCTCACTTTAATACATTGCTTGTGAAAGTATAAATTGGTATAACCTCTTTGGAGTTCAACTTAAACCCTTGTGAAGTTGAAATTATGCATACCTCATAATATAGTAATTTAACTCCTAAGTGTCTACTCTAGAGAAACTCTCACACATGGGCACAAGCAGACATACACAAGAATGTTTACTGAAGGTCTATTTGTAATAATGAAAAAATGGAGTCTAACTGACCCATAGGGTGGTATGAACAAATAAATTTTGGTTTATTTATTTATTTGATGGAATATTATAAAGCAGTTAATAATGAATGAAAAAATAAAGCATGCTCATTATCAGCTTCTTAAAAATGACCTGAATCATGTGATTTTTGTAAATATACCACAAAACATGTTTTATAAAAAAGATAAGTTACGGGCTTCCCTGGTGGTGCAGTGGTTGAGAGTCCGCCTGCCGATGCAGAGGACGCGGGTTCATGCCCCGGTTCGGGAGGATCCCACGTGCCGCGGAGCGGCTGGGCCCGTGAGCCATGGCCACTGAGCCTGCGCGTCCGGAGCCTGTGCTCCGCAGCGGGAGAGGCCACAGCGGTGAGAGGCCCGCGTACCGCAAAAAAAAAAAAAACATAGGTTGCAAAAGATATGTACAATATGACACTACTAATATAAATTTTAAAACAAGACTATAATATGTATTATTTGTGGATGTATAATACATAAATAGTAAAAATACAAAAACATACATGGGAATGAAGCATGGTGTAAATTTCCTTGGGTGTCCATTGGACTCATAGAGGCAGATGGGAAAGAGAAGAATTTAAGTCACACCTAAGTTCCACCCACTAGCTGTGAGACTTCAGGCAAGTTACCTGTCCTGAGAGTCAATTTCTTTCTCTGTAAAATGGGAAAGACAATTTGTAGCTACAGGGGGTTATTAAAAGGACTAAATGACATAGCAGAGGTAAAGTACTTCGTATAGTGCCTGGCACAAACAGGGGCCCCAAAATGTTAGCTCCCTTCCCTTTTTTTCCCAGATCTAAAATGATAGCTCTACCCCCAACAATTCAACAAAATTCAATAAGATAAATTCAAGATTCAACAGGCCAAAAAGAAGAGATTCAACTTGCTGGGTTCATAACCATGTGATCACAGATTACTGGTGAATTGCTTTACAGATCATTAATTACTTAGGTAGTGATCAGTACCATAAAATATATATATAGGTCATATATCATGCTCTTGTTTTAAAAATAAAGTTGATCATAATGTTCCCTTAGGGTCATCAATCTTTGTTTCAGGCAAGAAAACATGGGACAAGGCTGAAAATAAGAAAGAGCTAATTCTGACAGTAAAGCCATTCTGAAATAACATGTTGCTTCAAGGAGAGATGAAGTCAATTGAAGTGTCTTAACTATGTGATGAGATTTCAAGGAATTAAAATCCTTGAAATATATAACACACCAGTATAACCACAGAGGTATTTACTAAGGCTCAGGAGGGTTTCTACCTACCTACCAGATTATCTTTCTCCTGATCCTGTTTCTTCAGGTAGTTCAATACAGACATTGTGTCTTTCTCCATTCTATACTGTTGTTTCTTTAATTCTTCATTACATTTTGCCAGTCTCCGGGAAGTATCACGATACTCAATCCTAGAGAGTTCTGCGACTTCCAGCCTGGCCTCCCAAAGGGAGGCATTGGCCTTGGCTCTCTCCATGGCAGATTCCTCAGCTTTTCTCATCTTCCTGCACAGAAAGAGGACATTGACAGCATATAACTATTTCTCTACTACATTAGTATTACACCTTTCTCTTTATTGTTATTTGTTTTGCTTGGCATTTGCCTAGCACATATGAGCAAATACTGTTGGATAAATGAGTTAATAAGAAATATATATGGTCTATCAGCCTCAGTGTTTCTCATTATTGATACGTGCACTGCAGCTGCATGGTCAAAAACAGAACACATATGCTAGTGAGTTCCAGGAATGTGATAAGCCCTTGGCACTTCTAAAAAGTGCTAGACTAACTACACAGTTATACTTTTTTTTTTTTTTTTTTTCCTTTTTGCGGTATGCGGGCCTCTCACTGCTGTGGCCTCTCCCGCTGCGGAGCACAGGCTCCGGACGCGCAGGCCCAGCGGCCATGGCTCACGGGCCCAGCCGCTCCGCGGCATGTGGGATCTTCCCGGACCTGGGCACGAACCCGTGTCCCCTGCATCGGCAGGCGGACTCCCAACCACTGCGCCACCAGGGAGGCCCCAGTTATACTTTTTAAAAAATCACACTGTAGGGGCTTCCCTGGTGGCGCAGTGGTTGAGAGTCCGCCTGCCGATGCAGGGGACACGGGTTCGTGCCCCGGTCCGGGAGGATCCCACACGCCGCGGAGCGGCTGGGCCCGTGAGCCATGGCCGCTGGGCCTGCGCGTCCAGAGCCTGTGCTCCGCAACGGGAGAGGCCACAACAGTGAGAGGCCCGCGTACCACACACACACACACACACACAAATCACACTGTAGAAGAATACTTATATAATACATTGGAGGAAAATGTTACAAATAAATTTGTATATTGGGCTATCATTTTATAAAGAAGAAAAAGAATATTCCAAAACGATAGTAGTGGTTATCTTTGGATGATGGGACTACAAGTGGTTTTGTTTTCTGTTTGAGTTTCCATGTTTCCTAAGCTTTCTGTATGGAGCATGCATTACTCTCTTAAACAAGTTACTTTATAAACTTTGCAAGGATTTCCTTGTGGTCCCATATATAGTGTTGTTGGACAACGTGTATGACTCCAGTGTGTCTAGGAACCACTAGGGTCATTCAATAGGTTTAGTGGCAATCTAGCAGCAACTCCAAGCCTGCAAAGCTTTAGTGCTAGGACAATACTATCCACTTCAGAAATTCTGATCAGTTTGCGGAAACATGAATAATTACCTGAATTGGTCAAATCCTTTATGTTTTCCTTTGAACCACAAGGAATCCTTGAAAAAGCCCAAGGAACTACTTCAATCACCCAGAGACCCTTTGGATGTCCACGATCATCTCAACCACAACCGCTGAGATCGATCAGGCTACAGGCAAAAAATAATGAACCCAGGGCACCAGAGCATAGTTCTTGTGCGGGGGGGAGGGGGAGATCCAAGTTGAAGCATACACAAGCAGACACCTTAATTTGTTTATTTAACAAATATTAAGCATCTGCTATGATCCAGGCTCTCTTCTAGGTGCTGGAGATACCGTGAATAATGCTTAGTGCCTATTCTAGAGAAGCTTAAAGCCTTGAGCAGGGCTTCCCAACTACGATTATTCTGAGCTACACGATTCTTTGTTTAGAGTGGGGCTGGGGGTTGTCCTGTGCAGTGTAAGATATTTAACAGCATCCTTTGTCTCTTATCCACTAGAGGTCCCCAGATGTGACAACCAAAAATGTCTCCAGATATTAACAAACGTCCCCTGGTAGCCAAAAATCACCCCAGGCTGAGAACCACTGGTCTAGAGCAGTGCCGTCCAACAGAACTTTCTGTGATGCTCTGTATCTGGGCTGTCCAATACAGTCACTACTACTAGCCACATGTGCCTACTGAGGACATGCAATGTAGTCAGTACAAATGAGGATCTGAATTTTTAATTTTATTTATTTTTAACTAATTTTAATAACCACACGTGACCGGTGACTACCCTATTGGACAGCACAGGCTTAGAGGATCTTCGATATCCTAAAACATGTTATCCTGACCTTCACTTCTAGGGTCAGAACTAACCCTTCCTCCTCATTCTCAATTCTTTTTCCCTCCACTGGCACTTAACTTCATTCGGTCCTATGTTACTTCTGTTCTTTGGGAACTTATCTGCCTCCTCCTCCTCGTTCGTTAGCGCATTACACATAGGCAGGGACTAAGTTACTTCAGGGTCCCAAGCCTCACACTCTTGTCTTAGTTGAAGTAGTATGGTTTGGCGTGCATTTGGGTAATATCTGAACAATGGGGCTGTCCTTCTCAGAAGCGGGGAGAGAGGAGGGTCCAGGAGGGGAGGCGAGAGGGCGCCAGTTGCCCCGCCCCTGAGAATCCCGGGAGGGTAGGCCCAGGGAGCAGGGACCCCAGGGTGGCTTCTCCTTACTTCTTCTTGTCTTTGTCTTTGCCTTTGTCTTTGCCTTTACCTTTACCCTTCCCTTTCTTTTCGTCCTTTCCCTTTGATGGCATCTTGGCTTCTCCAGGGGCCCCGCCGCCGTTGGCGCCTCTCTGCGCCGCCCATGCCCGGCTCCGTCTCCAAGGACAACAGGCACAGTGAGCCCGTAACTATCCACGCAGGCCGATTCCGGCGTTCAGAGAGCGCACGCGCCCGTGACGTAGCCACGACACCGCCCCGCGGGGCCCAGTCCACTGGCTGGGCGCAGGGGGCGGGGCGGAGATCGCGCCGAGGGCGGCGGGTGGCCGCCCCGTGGAGGCGCGCGTGAGCGGTGAGTGTGCGAGTGAAGACGTGCCAGAGTCAGCCGGCGGCCGGGGCTGGGAGGGCGGGCTGGGAGGCCGGAGCGGGCCAGCCCCGGGCGGCTGCGCGACGGTGGGGGCGCTCTCCTCTAAGGAGGCTTGGCTTCGCGGCGGGTCCGGCCGGCGCGCCGCGGTCGTCAGAGCGCCGCTCTTGCCGGGTTTGCAGCGTTTCGCGTCTCGCCCGTGCGTCCTCTCCTTCCCTCGCGCTGCAGCCACCGTGGCCGTGGCCGCCTCGCTCTCGTCCCTGCTCCGTCTCTCCCGAAGCTGCCCCCGACTCTTTGGGTTTCCTTCTCCCTCTCCTGGCTTTTAACTCTTGCTAATTCTGTAAGGGATGGCGCAGCCAACGGGCTTTCCAGACCAGACATTTTTTGGTGAGGTAGTTGAGGACTTCTCTGAGGGGGGCTGGGGGTGAGGCGGGCAGAGCCTGCTGGCGTCGGAGAGCCTGGCGGGGAGAGAAGGGCTGCCCCCTGGGTTGGGAGAGGCTCCGGGACCTCGAGGAGAGTCCTTGAAGAGGATATGTGCTGGGGTCAGGCCCTCGGTCCCGTTCTGTACTGTCGTGGCCGGCGCTGCCCGCCCAGGGCCAGCCCCGGATTCCCATTTGCTAATAGGCTCTTGCGTTCGCAGCCCTCTTTTTTTCTGTGAGTCGCGTAAAGTTGAAAGCTCATGCATTTTGGTGCGTTTTGGTTTTGGTTTGGTGCTCCACTCCCCACCCCCCCCGCCAGCACGCCAGTGAAAAGGAGTAGTACTGAAACGTACTTTTCGCCTTTTTAGGAGGAGGAGCTCTGTGCTTCTGCCTTCATTCAGTGAGTTAGTCCGGGAGTCACTGAGGAAGATAGGGAATTCTAGGTGCCAGGCAACAATTAGAAAACTTGTGATTGGAGCTCTGCTGTGCGTTATTCTCCCTTTTAAAATTGAATTTTAAATTTCTTTAAAAACTTCATTGTACATCTTCCTTCTCCATTTCGCTAAGGAGAACTTAATCCCTACACCCTTTCCAGAGGTCTCTGATGCAACCCCCCCACACAGCTTTTTGTTCCACTTACGTCGTTTCTGTTTCTGAATTCAGTGGTTAGGGGGAACATGCTGATTGGTGTTAATATTAATGAGCACTGGAAATCTTTTTAGCCATACCATCTGCTTGCATGATACTGGCTTACCCTCTTCCTGGTGCTTCCCCCCCCCCATTTGCATGTCACATTTCCGTGAGCCCATGGTGGAATTATCATACATTGAAAAGGTTTATTCTCATATAGAAGCTATAAAGTTATTGATTTTATGTGTCTAAGGTTCTGAACATGCACCCTATTGATAACTTGCAGAAAAGAGAGGGTAGGGCATCTTCTGTCAGAGGCTTTACATTTGGAATTCATTCTAAAAAATTGGTTACTGTGAATATGAAAGTCAGTCCAAAACTTTTGTTGTCTGTAGACTCATTTATAAACATGAAAATTTGACTGTAACAAGATTATTTCTTAATATATATGCATAATACTTTACTTACATGTACGTTATAGTTATTTTATTATACAGCATATTTTTATTGACTTTAAGTTTGATTTTCTAGTTAAAGCTGTTGTACTTGAATACGACTAAGAGAAATGCCCAGATTCACACTGTAGTAGATGTAGGTCTAGAATCTGTAGTCTTCTGAACCTCCACATTCTCTGCCAAAGAACTGGATGTTATTATTCAGTCGTATGTTTGTAAAAAACATCCAGTGGTACAGATAATAGAGTAGGAAGTTGCTATTTAGCAATTCATCTGGTAGCATTTCCTCTCATACTTTCTTGTAGGTAGTTTTACTATGAAGTTTATTTCGCTGAATAAATTTGCTTTGTTTTATTTAATTAATTAATTCATTTATTTATTTATTTTTGGCTGTGTTAGGGCTTCGTTGCTGTGTGCGGGCTTTCTCTAGTTGTGGTGAGCGGGGGATACTCTTGTGGTTCGTGGGCTTTTCACTGTGGTGGCTTCTCGTTGCAGAGCACGGGCTCTAGAGCGCAGGCTCAGTAGTTGTGGCGCATGGGCTTAGTTACTCTGCAGCATGTGGGATCTTCCCAGACCAGGGCTCAAACCCGTGTCCCCTGCATTGGCAGGCAGATTCTTAACCACTGTGCCACCAGGGGAAGTCCCATGCTTTGTTTTATTGTTTAGAATGCTAATGCTTTTAAAACTTGGGATAAGCACTTAGTGTTTTGTTGACTTGGTTTTGTAATTCTTTTTTTGCCCAGTTTGCATGGTTCCTGGTCAGCATAGAAATGTGGAGTGTCTCGGCTGAATCCTCATGCAGACAAGATCATTATGGTCCTGGTAGGTAGGGCAAGTATCTGGATGTGAGGTAACATCTCTGCTATCTTTTTTTTTTTTTAACATCTTTATTGGAGTGTAATTGCTTTACAATGGTGTGTTAATTTCTGCTTTATAACAAAGCGAATCAGTTATGCATATATATATGTCCCCATATCTCTTCTCTCTTGCGTCTCTCTCCCTCCCACCCTCCCTATCCCACCCTTCTAGGTGGTCACAAAGCACTGAGCTGATCTCCCTGTGCTATGCGGCTGCTTCCCACTAGCTATCTATTTTACGTTTGGTAGTGTATATATGTCCATGCCACTCTCTCTCTTTGTCCCAGCTTACCCTTCCCCCTCCCCATATCCTCAAGTCCATTCTCTAGTAGGTCTGTGTCTTTATTCCCGTCTTGCCCCTAGGTTCTTCAAGACTATTTTTTTTGTTTGTTTGTTTTTTAGATTCCATATATATGTGTTAGCATACAGTATTTGTTTTTCTCTTTCTGACTTACTTCACTCTGTATGACAGACTCTAGGTCCATCCACCTCACTACAAATAACTCAATTTCATTTATTTTTATGGCTGAGTAATATTCCATTGTATATATGTGCCACATCTTCTTTATCCATTCATCTGTTGATGGACACTTAGGTTGCTTCCATGTCCTGGCTATTGTAAATAGAGCTGCAATGAACATTTTGGTACACGACTCTTTTTGAATTATGGTTTGCTCAGGGTACATGCCCAGTAGTGGGATTGCTGGGTCGTATGGTAGTTCTAAAGCTGTAAATGTACTTCATTTGCTCCTGGGTTGGTTTTGTTTTGTTTTCCTGAATTGGATTTTCTGTCTTTGCCAAAAGATGTTAACTTTTCTCTTGTCCCATTGACTGTAATACCATCAAGTGTGGAGTTGCTCAAAAAGCCAAATAAGAACTTAGGATTATATCTCAAAATACATATTATTTCTCATTTTTTCTTCCAGTAGTTCCAGAATTGGGTTTACTCTCTAAAGTCATCTGTGACTTTATTCTGGTTTAGCTTGGAGACTGAGTTTCTACTCATAAATCATCCTTGAAGTTGCCTGATAGCTGATGCTGTTTTATAAGTAGAAGAGACCAGGTGAACAGTTTTTGGTTTTGTTTTCACACACCCTTTAGAATCTTGGATGCATTTATTGTCATCTGAAGGAGACTGATCAATATTTCTGAATAACATGGAGAGTTACTTTCATCCTACCTTTTCATTACGTGTGGTACAAATATAGAATTCTATTAAATAGCTATCATCTTGTGATATTGTTGCAGGAAGGGGGACGCCTTCCAGGGCCTGAGAGTGGGCTCTTGTCTAACACTCAGAAATGAATTTTCTGAGGAGACACACGTGCTGCCAAAGCAAGAGATTTATTTGGAAGGGGCACCCGGGTGGAGAGCAGGAGGCTAAGAGAACCTAGGAAAACTGCTGTGCCACGTGGCTCGCCGTCTCAGGTTTCATGGTAATGGGGTTAGTTTCTGGGTTGTCTCTGGCCAATCACTCTGACTCAGCGTCCTTCCTGGTGGCACACGCATCACTCAGCCAAGATGGATTCCAGTGAGGAGGATTCTGGGAGGTTGGTAGGACATATGGACTGGTGTCTCCTCTCTTCTTTTGACCTTTCCCGAATTCTTCCAGTTTGTAGTGGCTTGTTAGTTCCGCATTCCTTACCAGGACCTCCTGTCGCAAGATAACTCATATACAAATGGTTACTGTGGTGCCTCGCCAGGGTGGGCGGTTTCAGTCAGTGGTTCCCCTAACAATATAATACTAGTTCACATCCCTACAGAGGATAAGGAATCCTGGAGATAAAGGATATAATCTTATAAATTTTCAAATCAGTTTAACATTCACTGTTTTACTTATATACAGAATCTGTTACCACAGATTATTGTCTATTGGCAATTTATTTGCAAAATATTCAATTTTTATTAGTTGTCCTTTCTGACAAAACCATTACACAGGACTTAGGTGATTTTTTTTGAATTCTATTTAATTTATTTTTTTCTACAGCAAGTTCTTATTAGTCATCCATTTTATACATGTCAGTGTATACATGTCAATCCCAATCTCCCAATTCATCCCACCACCACCACCCCCCACCGCTTTCCCCCCTTAAAGTCAGTTCTTTAAGAAAAGTTATATACCGGAACTTCCCTGGTGGTCCAGTGGTTAAGAATCTGCATTCCAATGCAGGGGACACGGGTTCGATCCCTGGTCGGGGAACTAAGATCCCACGTGCTGCAAGGCACCTAAGCCCATGTGCCACAACTACTGAGCCCATGTGCTCTGGAGACCCTGTGCTGCAACTAGAGAGAATCCCGCATGCTGCAGCGAAGAGCCTGTGCTGCAGCAAAGGTCCTGCATGCTGCAACTAAGACCCGATGCAGCCAAATAAATAATAAATTAAAGAGGAAAAAAAAGTTATATACCCAAATTTCAAGCCTGCTTATCTGCACTTTTCATTTCATGGATCTGTCAAATGTTCATTCATTTAAGAAATGTTTAGTAGGTACAGTACCAACTGAATACCAGGCTCTGATACCTTGAGGGGTACAGTGGGAGACAAGACAGGGCCCTGCCTTCAAGTGGCTTACAGTCAGGTGTATAAGGTGCTGACCTGGACATTGACTTCTGAGAATACACAATACACATAGCTTCCTCATTGGAAGCTATGCACAAACAGTTAACAATAAAATTCACCAAGTAGTGATGGATAAAGCAGAGATGGTATGGACCCTAAGTGCTACAGGAATTTGGAGGCATGAAAGACTGTCAGAGAGAAAGTTTACAGGAGGAGGTAGGCTGAAAGTAAAAGGGAAGGCTTTCTGGGAAGGTAGAACAAATGAGCAAAATCAGTGTGTGCTTGAGACAAGGAGTAATTTAACTAGAGCAACAGTTCCCGAAGTGTGGTCCACACACCAGTAGTATCAGCATCGTCTGGTAACTTGTTAGAAATGCAGATTCTCAGTCCCAACTTGAGACCCATTGAATTGGAAATGCTGACAGTGAAGCCCAGCAATCTATGTGTTTTTTGTTGTTGTTGTTTTTAAATATTTATTTATTTATTTGGCTGTGCTGGGTCTTAGTTGCAGCACGTGAGATCTTCGTTGCAGTGTGCAGAATCTTTACTTGGCGGCATGTGGGATCTAGTTCCCTGACCAGGGATTGAACCTGGGCCCCCTGCGTTGGGAGTGCAGAGTCTTAGCCACTGGACCACCAGGGAAGTCCCCCAGCAATCCATGTTTTAACAAGCCCTCCAGGTGGCTCTGATGTGTGCTTAGAGCAAAGGGTTCTTGTATGAAAGTAGTGGGCAAAAAACTTTGGTTAAGGTAGCCTGGGACTTAGAAGGACTTAGAACGTTAGGCAAGAAGTTTGTCTTTTAATCCTACAGAGCAGAGTCACCAACTTGAAACGAGAGCTGGATTTGGCCCATAGATAATGTTTTGTTTGGCCTGCACGGTGGTTTTTTGAGTTTTGTTTTTGTTTTTTGTTTTTTTAATGGAATTAGTTGTCACTATTTAAAAAACTAGATTCTACGTAGAAATCTGTGCTTTTAGCTTATTTTGAAAAATCAGAAGACCTGACAATACTGAGCCTGTATTTCATCATGGCAGCAATTTGTGGGAACAGCAAGCAACTTACCCTTTAGATGGGACAAGATAGGACATGTGCTTTCCAGTTTACACAGTCCCCACAACTTCCTGTTGATTACACACACCTTTACTTACTTACATTTTCTGCCTGGCCCCAGTAGGTATTTCAGGATTTGAGTTTGTAACTTCTGTTATGAACACTGGGAAATTGATGAAAGTTTTCAGAAGGAAAGTGATGTGACTTATATATTCATTAATTCATTCAACAAACATTGATGAACTAACTAACCATTGCATATGCCAGGTTATGCAATGTTCTCAAAGATGAATGAATCCCTGCCATGATATGGGTTACAGTCTAGTGAGAAAACGATGAAAGTAGTATTTAGGAAGACAGTAGCATATGGGTTTGAGAAGAGAGACATTGGTGACTGGAAGACCAGTTAAGAGGCTATAGCAGTCCAAGTCTGAAGTAATAAAGGCCAGACTTTAGATATCAGCAAGAAGCTAGGAGGGAAGAAGGAGATGGGAAAGATATTGCAAAGCAAAAATCCTCAATCCCTGATAAGAGATTGGGCATGAGAGGAGAATTCAAAGATGATGAAGATTTTGAGTTGTGAATTAGGAAGTTTGTGGTGCCATTAACAAAGACAGGAAATTAGAGAATCCATTTAACCCTCTCTATATGGGGCGGGGGCATGAGATGAGAATTCAAAGATGATGAAGATTTTGAGTTGTGAATTAGGAAGTTTGTGGTGCCATTAACAAAGACAGGAAATTAGAGAATCCATTTAACCCTCTCTGTATGGGGCGGGGGCATGGAGGAAGGGAGATGTTTGGAGATGCCAGTTTGAGGTGTCTCTTGTTTTGAGTTCAGTGTATTAGCATGTACACAATATGAGTGTTTTTAAAAGGAAGATTTAATAGAAATGTTGTCAAGATTGCATGCTTAGGGGTAGATACCACTCATTCCATCCTAGGATACCAAGGGAATACCTGGAGAAGCATTGAAGTTGTAAACAAAATGTAAGGCCTTTCTTGAAAATGTTTGCTTTGGAGGCCCTATAGTTAGAATTTATAATATTGTTCACATCCTCTCTTAAATGTATAATTTTCAGGTTTATGTTGCATTGGTAAGTTTAACTTTCTCTTTCTGGGAAAATAGAAGATACTATATAAACTCAGATGCTCAAAGACATTTTCTGAGTATCAGAGTTTAAGTCATAATTGGCTCATGAGGTAGTTCAGGGATGAACATTGTCATAACTGTTGCTCTGTTGAGATAGTAGCCAAAGTTTTTCCTCTTATGATCTTATGTTTGCAGTGCTTGGTTCCCTCTGCTTTTAAAGAAAAAAAATTTTTAACTGTGGTAAAATATATATGACATAAAAATTGTCATTTTAACCATTCTAAGTATACAATTCAGTGGTATTAATTATATACTCAGTGTTGTACAACTATCACTACTATCTATTTGCAAAACTTTTTCATCACCCCAAACAAAAACTGTGGACCTGTTAAGCAATAACTTCCATTCTCCCCTCATCCCAACCCCTGGTAAACTCTAGTCTACTTTCTGTCTCTGTGAATTTGCTTATTCTAGATATTTCATGTAAGTGGACTCATATTTTTTGTGTGTGTCTTAGCGTAACATTTTCAAGGTTCATCAGTGTCATAGCATGTATCAGAACTTCTTTTTTGTAGCTAAATAATATTCCATTGTATTTGTGTATACTATATTGTTTATCTATGCATCTGTTGATGGAAACTTGGGCTTTTTCCACTTCTGACTGTTGTGAATAATGCTGCAGTGAACATTGGTATAGAAATATCTGAGTCCCTGTTTTTAATCTTGTGGATATGTACCTAGGACTGGGATTGGCTTAGTCCCTTTTAACCACATACTCATTATGTAGTAGTACCATTCTCGATCACATTGTGGAACACACAACTGGTATTTGAGTTCTTCACAGCCAAAAAAGGACCTCACAAAGTGCCTAAACTTATGTACTTTGTTTATGAATTAGCTCTTTAATCACTGCCCCCCGATACATGTGCACACATACATTTACACAGTAATGTACTCTAGCTTTCAGAGAGAGTGTGCCTTGCCTCCCCTTGTTATTGCTGATTTTGTAAACAAGTGATTTTATTAGAATGGCTGCAGTTGTAGTTTGAAAAGAAATTGTGAAAGAGGAGAAAGAGCCCAAGAGTACTAGACTACAAGTCAGGAGATTAACTTGGTGATCTGCTTTCCAGAGCCTGAATAGATTGGAAAAAGAAATGCAAAAAGAGATAATTGAATCAAAAATAGGCATACTGACAAGAGAGAAAAAAAGAGAACTTTGGTCTTATGAGTATCCACGTCCATCTTCTATAGGTTGAAAAAGTGATACATTAGTTGAAGGAAACAAAGCGGAAAGCCTAGAAGGAAAAGAAGATATTGGTAAGTAACCTATATAAAGTAATACCCTACTTTTCCATAGGTCAGATTTATGCTTTCTTATTCCTAGCTGAGAGCTCGTAGTAAATGGAAAGGTATCAATGAGCTAGTAAAAGCTGTCACAGATTCCACAACCCTTATTTGTTGGAGAGGCCCTCATTTGTGTAAGTTGACATAAAAGTCTAATGATTATGGCTGTCTGGTTCATATCCCACAAAAGCTTTTTTAAAATTAGATGATGGCAGCTTATTGAAGGAGTCAGGCACATGACAACACTGATCAGCGATAATAGATAGTATGAAGTCAAGGAAAACTAGCTCAAAAAGCGTAGCAATCTGCGACTATTCGTTGGCAGAAGGGCAAACAGTCCTACAGACCGATAGTCCCTGAAGGCATCCGAAGTTTACAGAAAAATATAGCTGATGATCATAATCATAGCTCTGAACCATAAATAAAATATGTCACTTTAGAAACATTTTTACCAAACACTATTAAAATAAAAATGTTATGGTATTTAGAGAAGAAATATTGTAAAGACATATTTGAGGGACTTCCCTGGTGATACAGTGGGTAAGACTCAGTGCTCCCAATGCAGGGGGCCCAGGTTCGATCCCTGGTCGGGGAACTAGATCCCACATACACGCCGCAACTAAGAGTCTGCATGCCTCAACTAAAAGATCCCATGTGCAGCAATGAAGATCCTGCATGCCGCAACTAAGACCTGGTGCAGCCAAAATAAATAAATAAATAAATGTTTTTTAAAAAAGACACATTTGAGGAAATGTACTTATATGGCACCCCTGTTCCTTGCTTTATACATGAGGTATCATTGTAATATTTGCCTTTCTCAAGTTTTTCATACTGATTCAACATGTTTGAAGGAGTAGCTGTTTTTCAGTTGATAACAAGAAAGGGAAAATATGTTTTCACTTCTCTTCCCACAAACTCCAGTATAAACAGTGACACATGGCACTGATCCTTGCAATTCCTCTTCTGCACATAAGTGCCTCCCATGGTGGATATGGGTTTGGAGGCAGAGATAGTTTATCACCTTAGATTTTCATTATATTTGCTCACTGGGGCAATATTAATCCCCTCCTGATTAATAGTATCTTCTTACCTAAAGGACTTTCTACTTTTTTTTTTTTTTTTTTTTTTGCCGTACGCGGGCCTCTCACTGTTGTGGCTTCTCCCGTTGTGGAGCACAGGCTCCGGATGCGCAGGCTCAGCGGCCATGGCCCACGGGCCCAGCCGCTCCGCGGCACATGGGATCCTCCCGGACCGGGGCACGAACTCACGTCCCCTGCATCGGCAGGCGGACCCTCAACCACTGCGCCACCAGGGAAGCCCAGGACTTTCTACTTGTAATGAATAGGGAAGAAAAGGCCTTGTGACTTGTGAGGAAAGTGAGGCAGCAGTAGCAACGGCTCCCCTATGTGGTGACGATTGTAGCTGAGTCAAGCCTGAAACAGTGAACAATGAAATCATGCACTGCCTGACCTCATTCCAGTATAAGACTCAGATGGTGCATTGTACAGAGTGGGCCTTCTTGACACATGTCTAATGATGTTTTTATTAAAGTGGAATAAAGTACTGAAAGAAGTAATCTATTTATATTTGTTGGTAACTACCAATTCCAATTCCTTTATTGAGAGAGTATTTGATCTTAGTGTTGAAGGGACCTTGAAAGAAATCTCATTCAACCAGCCTTCTGATTTGTGAATCCACTTGGACAGATCTGATCACAGATCCACTTGTGATCAGATTTGGGCTGAGCCCTTAGGGCAAGAATTCTCCTCTCCCCACCAACATGAGACAACTCATATTATTGGGAAATTCTTTTTCCTATTCTATCTCTCCCCTGTAGTTTCCATGCTCACAGGTCTTATTATAGCTCCTTGGCAACAATCTAATAAAAGTTGGTTTTTTTAATAAACCTTTTTTTATCTAGTTAATATTTGAAAAATGCTTGTTATAAAATTTTTCAGTGGTTTTCACATCTGTGCCAGTTGTCAGTCTTATCCCTTTCTACCAAATATCTCTTCAGTACCTAAGTATTAATTATTTTTATTTATTTATTTATTGTCTGCTTTGGGTCTTCATTGCCGTGCGTGGGCTTTCTCTAGTTGCGGCAAGCGGGGGCTACTCTTTGTTGCAGTGTGCAGGCTTCTCATTGCGGTGGCTTCTCTTCGTTGTGGAGCACAGGCTCTAGGCATGCGGGCTGCAGTAGTTGTGGCATGCAGGCTCAGTAGTTGTGGCTTGCAGGCTCTAGAGCACAGGCTCAGTTGTTGTGGCGCACAAACTTAGTTGCTCCGTGGCATGTGGGATCTTCCCGGACCAGGGCTCGAACCCGTGTCCCCTGCATTGGCAGGCAGATTCCTAAGTATTAATTATTAATACTACCATTGTATTAGAATTTTTCTTCTGTATGTAGCATGAAGAAAGTTGCTATTCTGTTAATAGATTTTCACTCTGTATCTTCCTTGATTTAGTATTTAATTTTTATTATTCAGTTATTAACTGATGTCTGTAATCTGTAATGACTCACTTCTTTTCTTCCTACTCTTTTCTAAAATTATCTGACTTTTATATGAAGTATTTAAACTCATTTTCACTCTTAGAAACAAGCAGGACATTGTTTGAATTGTAGTTTTTCTGACTTTAATTCTTTTCCTTAAGTAAAATATTGGGACTCTAACAGAAAAAATGAATGGCTTCAAGTGGTGGGATATGATATTTTCAGAGCAGTTAAAAGTCTATGACATTTTTAATTTTTAAGAGTTAATATCATTGGAGGGACTTCCCTGGTGGCACAGTGGTTAAGAATCCGCCTGCCAATGCAAGGAACACGGGTTCGAGCCCTGGTCCGGGAAGATCCCACATGCCACGGAGCAACTAACCCCATGTGCCACAACTACTGAGCCTGCGCTCTAGAACCCGTGAGCCACAACTACTGAAGCCTGCACGCCTAGAGCCTGTGCTTTGCAACAAAGAGAAGCCACTGTGATGAGAAACCTGTGCACCACAACGAAGAGTAGCCCTTGCTCACTGCAACTAGAGAAAGCCCGCACACAGCAACGAAGACCCAACACAGGCAAAAATAAAATATAAATAAATAAGTAAATTTATAAAAAGTAGTTAATATCATTGGAATAATATATAATTTCTAAAGCAAGAAGTATGTAAGTTGTGTTAATAGGAATATATATAAACTGGAAAGAAAAAGCTGAATACAAAATACTATACAAATACTGGTTATAACTGGCAGTAGCCAGCCTCCAAGATGGCCCCATTGATCCTCACCTCCTAGTATTTGTGCCCTTGTGTAGTCCTCTTGCACATTTCATCAGCATTGGTCTGTATGACCAATGGAATATGGGGAAAATGATAGTGTATGACCTGAAGGGTCGTACAAAGCATTGCTGCTTCTGCATTGCTCTCTCTTGGATTGCCCAGTCTGGAGGAAGCCAGCCAGCACATTGTGAAGACATTTAAGGCTCTATAGAGAGTCCATGTGGGAAGCAACTGAGACTTTTTTCCAACAACCAAGATCAGCTTGCCAACCACTGAGTGAGCCATCTTGGAGGTGGGTCCTCGGCCTTATCCAAGCCTTCAGATGACTGCAGCCCCAGCCTGCATCTTGACTATAGTATCATGAGAGACCCTGAGCCAGAACTGTCAAATTAAGCCACTCCCAAGTTCCTGAACTAGAAACTATGAGATAATAAATGTTTCTTGTCATTCTAAGCAACTAAGTTTGGGGGTTATTTGTTGTGCAGCAATAGATAACTAAGGTACAGGATCCTAAAATATTTATTGATTTGATATGTAGAAGAGAATTTGGACAATGTAAACAGTGTTTACTATCTTATAGATTTTTTTTGGAAAATCACTTTATCACAGTTTTAACAGTTGAATGTGTTTTGTTAGATTGAATTTAGCTATAGACCTAATAGATTCAGAAAAAGAAAATTATAGCTCCTCCTAAAACAAATTGAATAGGTATTCATTAATCATTCTCTCTTAAAAATTTAACTATTTATGAAAGTATTCTCCCTTTTTATGTCACTTTGCACTTTATTTCTATTGTCACTTCTCATTGAGCACCTTACTGGATGGATACTCTTCTAGGTGCTTGGGCTACATCAAAACAAAAAAGATTTCTCCTCTCAAGGAGCTTATATTCTATCAGAGAAACGCAGATAGTAAACATAGTAAATAATCTCTCTAGCACGTTAGAATTGATAAGTGGTGTGGAGAAAAAACGTAGACCAGTGTAAGGGGGATTGAGAAAGCAGATGGAGGTAGGGGAGAGTGAGGGAGAGTGGTTAGAGTAGTAAAGATAGGCCCCTATACAGAAGCAGCATCTGAACAATGATTTGAAGGAGTTGCAGGAATTCATCAAGTGGATATATGGGAAAAGATTGTTCCAGACAGTGGGGACAGCTAGAGCAAAGGCCATAAGGCAGGAGCATGTGTGACGTTTCAGCACGGAGTGTGGGTGGGGTGAGTGAGGTGCAAACTGTTAGTAGATGAGGTCCGAGAGGTCATGGGGTGGGAGGCGGAGCAGGTGGACCCGTGAAGGCTATTGTTTGGACCTTGCTGCCCTGAGGGAAATGGGAAGTCAGTGCTGGACTTTGCAGAAGAGAGACATGCTCTAACTTATAGTTTAAAGGATGACTTAGTTGCATGTTAAAGATAGACTCTAGGGGAGTCAGGGTAAAAGGAGAGATCTGTTAGGACAATATTAGAGTAAATCATATGACAGCGGATGGCGGCTCCGGCCAAGGCAGTGGTGGTGGAAGTGGTCAGAAACGGTCAGATTCTGGAAATGTAATAAAGGTAGATAGACCAGCGGGAAACAGATCAAAAGCTCCTGGTCGTGCACAGGAAAGAGATCAAGCTGCTGTAAGACTTTCACATCTGATGCCAGTCTTTGACCATCTTTCTCTGCTCTGCACTGTCTTCCCCACCCCCATAGCTACCTTTCCCTAGTACCACACTGGCTGACCTTTCCTGTGACCTAGCAGTTAAAACTGTGCGCTCTGGAATTAGTCCATCTGGGTTTGATTTCTGGCTCTTTTCACTTATCTACTGTGTGGTCTTAAATTACTTAAGCCTCAGTTTTCTTATTTCTAGAATGGTGATGTTAATAATAGAACTACCTCACAGGGTGGTATTGTGAGATTAAATGAGATAGTCCATGTAAAATACTTCACATAGTGCTTGGCAGATATTAAGATCTCAGTAAATAATAGTTGCTATTATTATTATTACCTCAGATTGTTTTCCTTTGGCCACAGTCTTTCCTCTGCATTAAATGCTAACCTTCTTATACCCCTTCCCCTCTAATCTTCTATTTTTTTGTTTTCATTGTTTCTCAAATCCATATGACAGAAAATTCTTGAGGAAATTTAAAAATGAAATAAGACTATCCATAATTTCCCTGCTATCTGTTTTCATCTTTTTATAGTCTCTCTGCTCTTTGTCCGCATGTCTCTATTATTTATGTAGGTACTTCTGCTCATTTTTCATAATCAGTTTAAATGTCATCTCAGTGCCTTTCCTAATCCTCTAGGTAGAGTTAGTCATCTGTGCTTTGGGCTCCTTTAGCATTTTTGTTATTAACTTTAAAAGATGTGGTTATTTGTATATGTATCTGTCACCTCTGCCACACTCTGAGCATCTTGAATTTAAAAGTCTGTTTATTCACCTTTAATTCTCTGGCACCTAGTACTTCGTAGGCACCAGTAAACACTTGTAGAATTAGACAAGTGAGTGGAACCTACCAAGGCTCCCCACCCTAATCCTTCTTACATGTAACTGCCAGATTCATATTTGTGACACTCCCTTGCTCAAAATTTTCAATGGCTTCCCATCGCCTGCAAAGTGAAGTCTAAATTCCTTAGCTGAGTATTTGGTGTGTTGTACTGTCTGACCTCAGTTTGCCTTTACAATTTTATTTTCTACTACAATTAGTCAAACTGCTCTGTTTACTATCCCTTGGGGTTCCCCAATCCCCTTTCTGCATCCGTGTCTTGATTCATATTATTTCTTTTTCCTGAAAAGCGCTCCTCTTCTGTCCCTAGTTCCCCTCTTCAGTACCCTCCTCAAATGCCACCGCTTTCACAAGGCCTTCTCTGATCATCCCAGCTGGAAGTAATCTCTCCCTGCTTTGAAATCTCAGAGCATGGAACTGTGGTACTTGTCACATTTTAACTTTACAAAGGTAATTAAATGGACATGTATTTTTTTTCCTGTTTACTGTAGTCTCTCTTTTTTTTTAATTAATTTATTTTTGGCTGCATTGGGTCTTCGTTGCTGCACACAGGCTTTCTTTAGTTGTGACGAGCGGGGGCTACTCTTGGCTGCGGTGCGCAGGCTTCTCACTGTGGTGGCTTCTCTTGTTGCAGAGCACGGGCTCTAGGTGCACGGGCTTCAGTAGTTGTGGCTCACGGGCTCTAGAGCGCAGGCTCAGTAGTTGTGGCATACGGGTTTAGTTGCTCCGCAGCATGTGGGATCTTCCTGGACCAGGGCTCGAACCCAGGTCCCCTGCATTGACAGGTGGATTCTTAACCACTGCGCCACCAGGGAAGCCCTACAGTAGTCTCTTAAAGGGCAGGTCTAAGATGATTCATCTTTGCCTGCTATACTTATAAGTAGCACTAGGCAACTGATAATTTCTGGAATGGCTAAATGAACGAATATGTGAATAAATAGACTTCCTAGAATAGCACTCCTATAGGCTGCTTTGGAGGGGAAATGGGAGTTGTGGATGTGATACATAGCCATAGTAAGACACTGGGAAAGAGGGTGCTGTCTGCAGATACCATTAGCCCAATTGTACCAAGTTCATTTCGGACGTATTTCCTGATGTCTGACATGTTCCCCGCTCAGTACTTGGCTTTAGAAATAAAAAAGATATTATGTACCTTCACCTGTATACCCTTCAAATAGCAAAGTGTTCCAGGGCTCTGGCCCTTGGTATCAGGTATGTAAGTCCTAAGTTACATCCTCAAATGAGGCATTGCTTACCGTGCTGAAATCTATCTCAGACTTACCTTATTAGACCCACCTTGGTTTTACTTTGCTTGGCTAACTTATGCTCTGGGTGTTTTGGCTAATCCATTCCCATGGTTCAGCTTACTGTTTAAAAATTTCATTCTAGTTACACTTTAAATTTGCTTTATGTTTAATTTTTAACTTTGTTAAAGCCAGCTATGCTGTGGAACTCAGAAGAATTGGCAGTGGGAGCTTTTACATTTCAGTGTTTTCAGATGTTTTGGTAGACCTTTCTAGTCACTTCTCTCATTCCATTATTTTACACTTTTGGGAAATACTGTCATTTTATTCAGATCAGTCAATATTGATATTTGCTTAAGGAGGGGATAGAAAGCCATAAATAACTGTCAGGTGTCACCATGGAACTGTATAAGGGAAACAAGTCCACTCATTTGGAAATCTGATTTGATGCCTCCAGAACAATGGTTTCTCACACCTGTCCTCTTTATTCTGGTACACCTCTACATTCCAGCCATACTGAGCTCTTAATATTTGAAGTTCTCAAGGTTCTCCTGTGTCACTTCCCCAGGGTAATTCCTGTCTGATTCAGGACTCAGGTTATGCCTCTCGTCCCTTAAAAAGCCTCCCACTCCCTTCCAGCTCTATCCTTCTCCTTCTAAGATGAGTTACTTGTCCCTTATGTCCATTGCTGTCATACCCTGTGCATAGTTCTGTCAGAGAACTTGCCGCAGTACATTATAGCTGTTGGTTTGTCTGTTTCTTCTGGGCCTATATTTGAATTCTCTTTTGTATCTAGAAGCTAGCACAGTGTCTGGTATATATTAGAAACTCAGTGATGCTTATTAATTAGACAATTCAATGCCAGCCTTCTAAGTTCATCTCAAGGATGGAAGCTATTGAGGAGTGCTATTCACTTCTCTACTATTGGGCTAATGTTGTAAAAACATGAATCAATATTCTTACATGGTTACATATTTTTAATTGTAAACATAGCATTATTAAATAATGTTGTAAAAACATTAATTATAACCTCCTGTGTAAAAACCACACAGAATTCAGTTCCTCAGCAACTTCAGCCCTATAGGCAGTAATTCTGCCAGTTGGCACTTAACTATTATAAAAGTAGATGAACCAGACAATCATGTATACTCAGAAAAAAGGTAGATAACGGAGGAATGAAGGATACAGAAGGGAGTGAGTTAGCAGAATGCCATGTGTTAGTTGCAAACTAGCACAAAGGTGAATATGATTCACGAAGCTAGCTTGATTCAGAAAGGCTGAAATAGGAGCAAAGAGCAAAAGGCAACCAACAGTGAAATCAAGGATTCACAGAGATCGGGCAGGCACGAGCAGGTGAGCACACAGGTAGGGCCCGCATCCTGTGGGATTGTGGACTCAAACTCTGGGTGACATGGAAGAAGGGAATCCAGAGTGTGATGCTTTGGGGAGGCTGAGGGGGAAGGACTGGTGTTTACTACAGAGACAAAGATGCACTGAAAAGAAGGAGATGGGCATAGTGACAAACCCTAGCTGGCACCAAAGTCTCAAAAGAATTGATGAGAGGGCTTTGTTGGGGGTGAATAAGGAGATAGCCAGAGAGATTGAGAAGACCAATTCTGAAAGGAGTGGATTTAAATATACTGATATATACTCTTCAGTCTATGTACATTATTTTGAGTAGCGTATAAAACTTTGTAAATAACACATTGGGAGAAACAATCCATCCTTTAAAGTTTGGAATCATGATCTTCCCATGGGTGGGTAGTTACTCTCCTTTTGGAAAGAAGTCAGCTATTATTATTAAATGGATGAGATACAGTCCCTGAGTCACTGGATCACTGTTCATCCCTTCAGGGTATATATTCAACACCTACTATGTGCCAGTATTAAATTATATAGTGTATTAGAAGGTGAGAAGTGCTGTGGAGAAAAATAAACAGGGAATGAAGGTAGAAGACGTACATGTGACCAGGTGGGTTGCAATGTTAAATAAAGTAGATAAGGAAGGACTCTCTGAGAAGGGGACATTTGAGCAAGCCTTGTAGGCTGTGTCATGTAAAATAGTGCACCATTATATGTGCTCTAAGTTGTAAGCCTTTCTAATACCATCCTTAAAGTAGCTAACCTTAAAGAAAAATGAGATTGGAAGTGGTGTTAGAAGGTAAGGGTTGAGAGCAGAAGGTGCGTTTTATGTGTTCATCCTTTGCTTTTCCTAAAATCTACTGTTTAGTTTACACTGAACACCTGGTATGACTGCAGTTTTCACTTCATGAAAACAGATACCTATTATGCATTTTTTTTTCTCCTTGAAATTTCTTTTGGAAGAAAACAAATGTTTGCTTAATGGAAACAGAAGCTGGAGCAGTTTTTTTTCAGAAACCACAATAATAGAGAAAATATGAGTGAGCCCTGAAGAAGTTGCTGTGGAATCAGTCATAGTGATGGAAGCAGGCTGGTGACTGGAGAGCCCCTAAATACACTTCCTGAGAATGTGGAATATGGTTTGAACTTTGAACAAGGCAATGATCTGTTAATACTCAGAATCTGAAAGGTGGTTTTTTTTCAGTTCTTTAGATTGATCTACATGACCAGCCTAGTTGCTGGAAAAGAAGAATCCACCAAAGGGAGTGATTTAAGATGTGAGTATGAATCTGGCCAAGCAGCTGCCCTTTTGCAGTGGTTGATTTCCTGAGATGAGCTTCCTTTGTTTGAGATTCTAAGTTTTCCTTTCCTTAGCCAGTAGCTCTCATTCTTAACGACAGAAGTTCAGCCTTGAAGAGTGCTCAGACTGATAATTCTAACTCTGCCTTTGAGGTACTTCAGAACAACTCTAGTTATTTTAAATAGTTTTACATTCCAAATGCAATTAACTTTAATTAGCTTTATTTTATATGATATGTCACCTGGTAAGGGAGGCATTTTGATAAAATGAACCCTGGGAGATCCACAAACCTGAGAATGATTAAGGATCCTCAATCTGTACTCCAGATATACCAAGTATTCTATTAGAGATTTGCGGACTGGGAATGGGGACTTTGGAATTAGATCTTGTTTAACTAGTAGCTATGACTCACACAAGGAGAAGTTCAGAGGTGAAAGATGGATCAGAAGACCCAAAACTGTTTTGAGCAAAGTACATAAAGGGCAATTAAGGAAGCCTTAAATCTTAGAGGATAGATAGGGCATTCTTCATTAATACCAGGAGAAGATACAGCCTATGCAGGAGACATTTTCCCATGTATCTTATTCTAGGTTTTCTGCATCATTTGTACCCAACCTACCATGATATACAAATCCAGAACAAACAGTGCTGAGCACTTATAAGTTTCTTGCCTTGCTAAGGACATGTTAAGAAATACAGGCAGTAACTTGCCATAACTCACCACTGACCTGCTTTATGACTTTCAACAAGTCATTGAGCCTTTCTGTCTTAATTTGCCCACCTGCTCTAAGTTCTTATGGAGATAACATGGCCTAACCTGTGAAGGATGTTTTAAAAACCATAATGGTCTAGTTAAGTGTTTTTGAATTAAGTTGATTTATTTCCTTAAAATGTGGTTGAATGTGCAAGCCACTGGCCATATCGTTGTCACAGGTGGCCTGATTTTTAAAGGCTGTGAACACCCCAATACTAGGGACTTTGTAACTTTTTTATAACTTTATAACTTTAATTCAGAAATTGAAGCTTCTGTTTATCAATCAAAAAGAAGAAAGAGGGAATTCCCTGACAGTCCAGTGGTTAGGACTACACACTTCCACTGCAGGGGACACCAGTTTGATCCCTGGTCAGGGAACTAAGATCCCGCAAGCCATGCAGTATGGCCAAAAAAAAAAAAAAAAAAAAAAAAGAAGAAGAAAGAGACGGAAAGAGAGAGGAAGTGTTAGTATATGATCTAAAGACAAAATTGTCAAAATGGAAAGAAAAAAATTAGATTCAACATTAGGAGCAGGGTGGCAGAGAGAGCTTTTGAGTATGTGAGATCCACCCTACAATTAAAAGCAGAGCATGGGAAAATATATTTCAAATCCCAGTGTCCTTTTGCAACCAGGTACCCTTCAGAAAAGGTGCTAAGAGCCTGTGTCACCCTGGCCTAGCTTGTTGTGCTGGTTATTAGGAATAGAGAAGGAGCAGCTTAGGGAAAGGGGCGGGATTTCTGTAATGGGTGTTTCTTCTTTTACAGGTGTAAACAAAGAGGCCAGTTGGTCTAACGTTGCGTGTCTTTGTCCTATAAGCCACTGCAGGTGTGTTAGCAGCACTGCTTCTGTAACGGAAGACTCACTACATCTTGGAAGAGAATGGCCATTTCCCAGGGGGCAGCCTTTTTCATGCTGGTAGTGTCCTGTGTTTGCAGCACTGTCTTCCACAGAGACCAGCAGACTTGGTTTGAGGGTGTCTTCCTGTCTTCCATGTGTCCCATCAATGTCAGTGCCAGCACCTTGTATGGAATTATGTTTGATGCAGGGAGCACTGGAACTCGAATTCATGTTTACACCTTTGTGCAGAAATTACCAGGTACGTGCAACTGGTACCCTCACCAGAGTCAACACATCCATACTTTAGCAACTCCTCCCAGAAATAAATGTGCTGAGAGTGTGTGATGTCAGTTACAGAATCTTACAGCGACTGAATGTCTTTCTTCAGAGAACACTTTGGGCTATAACTGAACACATATGGTTTAATTCAGTGTGAAATTAAGAGAGATCTGGACTGCCTGTAGTCTGAAACCCATGTGTCCAAGAAGTACAGCTGTAATGTGTCTTTCCTTTTCTCTAAAGGTGACTGTTACTCCAGGGTACAGAATATTGAGAGTGGTCTTGAGAGAAAGATCACTACCATCCTCGGAAAAGGGGATGAGGGGACCCTGAAGATTAACGTTTTCTAAATATTCAGTGTTCTATCCTCAAGTTACACACAGAGTCTAGGGAAAGGAGTAGAAGCTAGGTGTCCACCAGAGGAATGGCAGAGGGACCCTCAGTGATTACTTTTCATCCTCCATCCCCCTACCCAATACTCCTGCAAGCCATTTCTCACAGGTGGGATGACTTGGAATATCTGGGGGAAGTAGCAGGTTAATATGATACAGAGCCCAGAATCAGAAACAGCCTAACTTTTTTTTTTTTTAATTTGTTTTTGGTTGCCTTGGGTCTTTGTTGCTGTGTACAGGCTTTCTCTAGTTGCAGCGAGCTGGGGCTGCTCTTCGTTGCGGTGCATGGGCTTCTCATTGCGGTGGCTTCTTTTGTTGCAGAGCACGGGCTGTAGGTGCGCGGGCTTCAGTAGTTGTGGCACGCGGGCTTCAGTAGTTGTGGCTCACGGGCTCAGTAGTTGTGGCTCGCGGGCTGTAGAGCGCAGGCTCAGTAGATGTGGTGCACGGGCTTAGTTGCTCCGTGGCATGTGGGATCTTACTGGACCAGGGCTCAAATCTGTGTCCCCTGCATTGGCAGGTGGGTTCTTAACCACTGCGCCACCAGGGAAGTCCAGAGACAGCCTAACTTTTGATAATCAGCCATCTCTCTTCTGTTTTGCTCCATGGACAACATAGGACAGCTTCCAATTCTGGAAGGGGAAATTTTTGATTCTGTGAATCCAGGACTTTCTGCTTTTGTAGATCAACCTAAGCAGGTGAGTTTTTTACAATTAGATGTTTCAATTCTCAAATGCCTTGATAACTTTACCACACCACTGCTGTTAAATATCTCATGCTGTTCACTACTGATATTGAGGTCATGTGTGAGATCAGTTTTCTGTCCTAGCTAATCTCCTGGATAACAGTAATTGTACACCCCAGGCTCACCAGGGCTTAGGTGGAAGGAGGTGTGAAAATAGATTGTGGCCATGCAGGGATAACACGGTCTTTCAAGAACTACCAAATGTAAAATAGATAGCTAGTGGGAAGCTATTTACTGTGACCACCTAGAGGCGGGGGATAGGGAAGGTGGGAGGGAGACACAAGAGGGAGGGGATATGGGGATATATGTATATGTATAGCTGATTCACTTTGTTATGAAGCAGAAACTAACACACCACTGTAAAGCAATTATACTCCAATAAAGATGTTAAAAAAAGAAAAAAGAAAAAGAAACTGCGCTCTTTGTATTTACTGTTTAAGATTTTGATTTGAAGCCATCAACTGCATCAATTAATGTAGATGCAGAAAATGGTTGTGAAGTTCTATAAGGTAGGAGGTATACACATGGCAATTAAGGGAATATAGATCCAGTGAACTCCACTTCAGAGTGCCCTTATACAGCACAGAACCATGCTTATATTCTAGAAATTGGGCAAAACCCACGACAACAAAATTTTCAGTAATAGAAGATGAATGTAGAGTTCTGTCATAACTGTATTTCACATTTGAGCTCTCACAACATACAGCACCCCGTGTCAGAGGCCACAATGATATAAAATAGAATAAGGCAGAATGTTGAACTTTGGTGGCATATATAAAGGTGTTGTTCAGTGTCACAAGTGTAATCATTAACCAAAGGAACACCTGATGTTAAAAATGGCTTGAACTTGAAGAACCGAGAGGATGTTTATTTTCTTAGCTTGCTGTTATGAAATGGCAAATGTGCTAGAAAATTAGGAGTTGTTGAAAGCAACCACATTATTAGAAACTGATTTGACATTTGGAGAGTAAAACTGTGTTGTGGTTGCTAATAATTATAATGATTAAGAGGCAGCGTGTTATCAGAACAGATGTTTACTCAGATAAACAATGGCTTTAAAATAACGGTTTTTAACATACCATAATTTGAACATCTGCTGTGTGCCATGCAGGTAGGTGCTGGTAATGCAAAAATGAACCTGATGTGTTCTGTCCTTGTAGAAGTCATAAAAGAGGTAGCATAATAACAGCTGCAGCTGGCATTTTTGTGGCAGCTCCACACAGTCTGCTGCATCTAACGCATGCGACAGTTTTGTATGATGGTATCTCCATCTCACAGCAGAGGAGACCAAGCCCCAGGAGCGCCAAGTGACCTATGTTAGGCCACAGGGCTAGCGAGCAAGTCTTCTAACTCCAGGCCTTGTTTCCTTTCACCATACCAACTTTCTGGCCTGAAGCTAATTTTTAAAAAAATATGTTGTTATTAGTGAATGAATATGAAATTCTTTAATATTAGATACCATTTTTCTTTTCTTTGCTTTTTTTTTTGGCTGCGCCATGCTGCTTATGAGATCTCAGTTCCTCAACAGGGGATTGAAACTGGGCCACAGCAGTGAGAGCACCGAACCCTAACCACTAGACCACCAGGGAACTCCCCCCGTGAAGCTAATTTTTATTTGAGATAAAATAATAATTAAAATGACCACACTGTAAAAGAATCTTTTTTTTTTTTTTTTTTTTTGCGGTACACGGGCCCTCTCACTGTTGTGGCCTCTCCCGTTGTGGAGCACAGGCTCTGGACACGCAGGCTCAGCGGCCATGGCTCACGGGCCCAGCCGCTCCGCGGCATGTGGGATCTTCCTGGACCGGGGCACGGCAGGCGGACTCTCAAGCACTGCGCCCAAGAATCATTTTTATTATAACGTAATCAGAATGAAATGGCTTCTCCTTCTTCAAAGAAGCCCGCTTCTTTAGGTTTCTGCTCTGTGGAGCAGAGAAGGGTTGGAGCCTTCTGCCACCTCACTCCTGGTACTCTGCCAGAGCATGCTGAGGGAATGGACAAGCTCCACTAAATGAACTGTTCACTGGATACGTGAATCATCTCTTTTGAAGGGTGCTGAGACTGTTCAAGAACTCTTAGAGGTGGCAAAAGACTCAATCCCTCGAAGTCACTGGAAGAGAACGCCAGTGGTCCTGAGGGCAACAGCGGGACTGCGCTTACTGCCAGAAAAGAAAGCCCAGGCTCTGCTCTTTGAGGTAGTTTTTGTTCTTTACAAGAAACCAGTAATTTCTTGCCTAATTCCTTCTCTAGTTTCTTAAGGAAAAGGAGTGAGTTCTGCTAAAATTTTATCTAGGGAAAATGAAGAGTGTAGTTTTCTAAGCATTATAGGATACAGTCAAAATGCAGAAATCTATTCTATCGCCTTAGGGAATCCAGATTTCTTTCTTTTTTTGCTAGGTAAAAGAGATTTTCAGGAAGTCACCTTTCCTGGTACCAGATGACAGTGTTAGCATCATGGATGGATCCTATGAAGGTGAGAGAGGTATTGATGTATGTTCTAGGGGGAGAGGGCCAGGGTTAACAAAAGATCTGATTAAAGGAACTGGGAACAGGGATGGGGGTGCTGAAGAAAAAGGAACTAAGTAAGGAGAATAAATAAGGAGAACAAATAAGCAAGGAGGAAGGGGATAGCAGGAAATGGAAAGATGGGGAGAGGGAAATGTATGCTTTAGACATGAAATTTAGAGAGAAAAAGAGTAAAGATGGGGCTAGGGAACGGGGGTAAAAAATGCTCTGGATATAATCTTTGTCTTCTCTCTTTTTTTAGGCATATTAGCTTGGGTTACTGTGAATTTTCTGACAGGTAATATATTCTCAAGTTTATATCTAAGACCTTAACTGGGTTTCACACATGGTCAGGGAGCAGAAATACCTTTTTTTTTTTGTATTGTTCTTTCTTTTGTTTAATAAAAAGGAGGGTGGTGAGGAAAGACAGGAAGTTAGTGTCTGTTACCTGCCTTCAAGGCCTCAGCTGCAGCAAGAGTCCTTCTAGGTTAGCATTTATTGGCAGCCTTTGGGGCTGGGGAGCAGTGGAGTATTTACAGAATTCCTCCAATATATGACAAGAGCAGGAGAGAAATTGCAGACAGAGGAGTGTTGGGCTGTCCAGGAAACAGAAGATGTTCAGAGCTGGCTCTCATTCACAGGTCAGCTGCATGGCCACAGCCAGGAGACTGTGGGGACTCTGGACCTGGGGGGTGCCTCCACCCAAATCACGTTCCTGCCGCAGTTTGAGGTGAGTCAGATACATATGAAGGTATGGTTACCAGCCCACTTGACAGGCATATCGTGGTGCTAAGAAAGTGGTGCCCCATTTCAGACAGCAGCTCCACCACGAACAGGCTGAGTCAAGTCAATTAATGACTGACCGAACTTCCCCTCACTGTTCAGAGTCCCTTTGATTCCTCAAGCCTTGTGAGATTAGTTGTTTAATCTTCTCCTTCATCTCTTATTTTTTGGGGGGGAGGGATAGGGATGGTGGTGATAACATCTTCAGGTAATTGGGGATCCTGAATAGCCTTTTTGCTTTTTCTGTTTTGCAGAAAACCCTGGAACAAACCCCTAGAGGCTACCTCACTTCCTTTGAGATGTTTAACAGCACTTATAAGCTCTATACACATAGGTGAAGAGGGGAACATGGAGGAATAATAATATTTCACATTGTATGATTCTCCTAACTTTTCAAAACATTTTCACATCTATTGTTGCATCTGACCAGCCTTACAAAGTCTTTGCCAGTCCCTGAAGGCCTGTTAACTGAAACCTAAGCTACTTACCAAAGCCCAAGGGACCCAAGAGGTTTCTCCATTCTTGTCCTCAAAAACATATAATAGTAATAAAGTAAAAAGTAATGTAAGATTTTTAAAAATAATGTAAAAGAGTAAAAGATAAGTAATATAAGAGTAAAAGTAATATGAGTCAAGTTTTCTCCAGAGAGAGGATACTCAGAGAAGGTTCAGCCAAAGCTCTGTGTCAGCTCCTTTTAAGCTGACCTTCAGATGTTCAAAATCCAGCCTAGAATTTGATCACAGTTGGGCTGGGAGCTAAGATAATGAGATTTCTTCTGGGGATGGTTCCCAGTGTGGGACCCTAGGAAGTGTCACTGCCCCTGGCCTTTAAAGCATAGCTGTGGGAAGTTCTTACTGCATGGCCTTGATCTGAACTGTGCAAGAATTACTGCTTGTTGTCCACACGAGATGAATAGAGCACAGAGAACAAGGTTTTCTTCCCTCCAGAGTGAGACAGAGAAACCATGTTACTTTTGCAAGAGGGAGCTTTAGGCTAGAGAATTCAGGATCACATGAAATTAGTCAATCCTGTATTTTACAGTTACTTGGGATTTGGATTGAAAGCTGCAAGACTAACAACTCTGGGAGCCCTGGAGACAGAAGGTTCGTCTGGGTGTGCTGGTTGGGGTAGGGTGAGAGTGACACCAGTACTCAGCTTGCCTTTTCCCTACCTTGGCAGTGATTCTATGGCAGAAAGGGTGATGCTGAAGTAAGACGCCTGTGTTGTATAATAGACATCATAATGGCAAATTCCTTTTCTACTTTATGAGGTCAGATGTTTTGGTATATATTATTAGCCATTTCCAGCATGAAGTCTCTTGGTATGGGGGGAACGGTCTGTGGGGCAGACCGTTAAATTTGGTTAAACTTGGCAGGAGCTTGCTCAAGCCCTTAGTTTTACATTTTACATGGGAGGTGCAGGTAGCAGCAGTCCACTTACAAGGTGGAATAACTGAACAACTCCATTCCTTTCTTCCTAGGCAGTAGAGGGGTAAAGAGCTCAGCTTTTGGGGTCAGGCAGAACTAGGGTCAGTCCCAGTCTTGTAATTTGGGGCCAGTTAGCTAAACTTTTTGTGCCCGTTTCCTCACCTTAAAAGAGATTTTGCATTTATTTTAATTTTTATGGTGTGTGGTTCACAGTAAGCTATTATTGTGATGAGTATATAGCATTTCAGAGTTTACATTTTCAAGTGTATTTTATTTAAGCCTCACAACAATCAATGAGAAAAGTAGAACAGTATTTTTTCCCTTTTTTAGAAAGGAGGGAACTTATTCCATTGTAGGTTTTACATTTGAGATGTGATGAAAGCCATCAACCCCTCTGCCAAATGGACATAAGCATGAAAGTTTGCCTGTAGTTTCAGGGGGTTCACCAACCCCACAAAGCCCATCTATGAACCCTGAGTTAAGAATTCCCATCGTAGTACGCAGTCGTGGAACTAATTTCATATGATTTTAAGGCCCAGCCACCTTGATTATTCCTTTCAACCTTACTGACTTCTTGCTTTCCTTCCTCTCTCTTTCTCTCTCACACCCTTGCCTCTTTGTGGTCTGGTTTCTTTCAGGAATTGATGGACACACTTTCCGAAGTGCCTGTCTACCAAGATGGTTGGAAGCAGAGTGGATCTTTGCGGGTGTGAAATACCAGTATGGTGGCAACCAAGAAGGCAGGTGATATTTTTTCACTGGTTGAAATTATTTTTGCAGTAGAAGTCTGGAAAAGTTCCATGGGAAACTTTTTCCAGAGCTAGGAGAAGCTTGTCTTTTGCAGGAACTAGTTCCAAATAGATGCTGGTGTGCTTCCAAGGAGTAGTGTGAAGTGATCGTGAACAAGGCAGCTGTCACTCTGTGTTCAGCTCTTTCCCTGCCCAAGTGTTGTGGATCCATTAGAAACCTCTTCTTACCCTGGGTCTAATGTATTGAGGGTCTCTGCCGTCAGCAGGGTGAAGCTGTTTCAGATCCAATTAATGTTTAGCTATTTCAGTTATAGAATTGAGACGATAAGAATAATTGATCTTAGGTATTATAAAAGGCATAGAAGGCATAGACCTTAAACGCGAGGAAAAAACTTGATTTTTCCCATGAAGGAAGCAGGTGAGCCTCTGCATACTTCTCATAAATGCCATGAAACATAATGCTAAGGGGCAGCTTGAGGTCGGCTGTGGCTTTTTTGGTGAACACAGGTTAGGGAGGGGACCTGCCGTGGAGAAGCAGGTACTGGTTCTCCAAAGGGATGAGGCTGCAAAAGTTTGTTCATCTTTGTCTGTAAGCCCTTTGTCCTGAGCCTCAGCTCGCCTTGATCCTCCTGCTGTTCCACTGGCTTCAGCAGCTTGCCTCTCACTTTCTCACCTTGCCCCTCTGCACCTTTTGCCCCATCAGGGGAGGTGGGCTTTGAGCCCTGCTATGCTGAAGTGCTGAGGGTGGTCCAAGGAAAACTTCATCAGCCAGATGAGGTCCAGAGAAGCTCCTTCTATGCTTTCTCTTACTATTATGACCGAGCTGTTGACACAGACATGATTGGTAAGTTCACTCCAGGTGTCAGTGCAGGGGGGAGACTGGGCAGGGCTGTGGTGGGGAAGGGAAAGGGACAAAAGGAGTATTTGCAATGCCTTGTTGAGGTGGTCACCGTACTTTTCTCCCAAGTCACCCAAGTGGAAGAGTGAATATGATTTCGAATCTTTTGGGGCTAGAAGATGGCCTAAACAAATATACATGAAGACTTTTTTTTCTTTAAGTATTTTTATGGAGGTATAATTGACATAAAATAAAATGCACATATTTGAAGTGTACAATTTGGTAAGTTTTGACATATGTATACACCCATGAAACCATCACCAAATTCAAGTCAATGAACATATTCACCCCAAAAAGTTTCCTCTTTCCCCTTTATAACATTTTTCCTTATAATAGTAACACATTTTGTTTAGCTGTGAGAATGTATATATCTGATCTGTCATGGCCTGAGCTATGAATTAATTATTTTCTGACGTGTTTAATGGCCCCTTTTTAATGGGCCTATTTTTTAGCTGTAGTTAAATATACATAACATAAAATAAATTATAAGTAAATAAAATAAACTGTATAGATTATATTGTAGGGATATGTCATGTTTGCTTGTCTCATTCTTTAATGTTGGAAATTTTATTTTTAGTTTTTCATTATTATAAATAGGATAATTTCCTAGGATAAATTTCCTTATGTTTCCTGGAAGGCTTTTTGACATCAACTACTGTTCTGTTTCATTTCAGATTATGAAAAGGGGGGTGTTTTAAAAGTTGAAGATTTTGAAAGGAAAGCAAGGGAAGGTAAGTGTCAGTGGAAACCATTGAAGGTGAGCCCGTGAGGCTGCCACCCCCAGTGACCTTAAAGTGACCTAATGTGCTTTGGCCAGTAGAAAGCCTCTCAGAAGGTTGGTTTCCTGTCTTTACCAGGAGTTAAAAGCATTAAGTGGCAAAGAAAAATATAAGAATACAAGAGACTTTGGAGAAACGGTGAAAACCTTTTCTTCTTTCCACATTTCTTTCTTCCTTTTTTTAAAAAACAATTGAAAAACTTTTATCAGTGGTAATGAAACACTGAGCACCAGAATATATGGAAAATAGACACAGAGGCTTCCTTGAAAGAGTTCATTAAAAATGCAAATGGGGCTTCCCTGGTGGTGCAGTGGTTAAGAATCCGCCTGCCAATGCAGGGCACACAGGTTCGAGCCCTAGTCCGGGAAGATCCCACATGCAGTGGAGCAACTAAGCCTGTGCACCACAACTACTGAGCTTGCGCTCTAGAGCCCGCGAGCCACAACTACCGAGCCCGTGTGCCACAGCTACTGAAGCCCGCGCACCTAGAGCCCGTGCTCTGCAACAAGAGAGGCCACCTCAATGAGAAGCCCACGCACTGCAACGCAGAGTAGCCCCTGCTCACCACAACTATGGAAAGCCCATGCACAACAAAGAAGAGCCAACGCAGCCAAAAATAAATTAAATTTTTAAAAAAACACCAGAAATACAGCTACACGTGGAAAACTCCTACAGAACACCTGCTGAACGCTGGCAGAAGACCTCAGACCTCCCAAAATGCAAGAAACTCCCCACGTACCTGGGTAAGGCAAAGCGGAGAGATTCCCGCACAGAGGATCAGTGCCAACTGGCACTCACCAGCCCGAGAGGCTTGTCTGCTCGCCCGCCGGGGCAGGTGACGCTGGGAGCTGAGGCTCGGGCTTCAGTCGGAGCGCAGGGAGAGGACTGGGGCTGGCGGCATGAACACAGCCTGAAGGGGCTAATGTGCCACAGCTAGCCGGGAGGGAGTCTGGGAAAAAGTCTGGACCTGCCAAAGAGGCAAGAGACTTTTTCTTCCCTCTTTGTTTCCTGGTACATGAGGAGAGGGGATTAAGAGCGCTGCTTAAAGGAGCTCCAGAGACGGGCGTGAGCCGCGGCTGAAAGCGCGGACCCCAGAGACGGGTGTGGGACGCTGGGGCTGCTGCCGCCGCCAAGAGGCCTGTGTGCGAGCGCAGGTCACTGTCCACGCCCCCCTTCCGGGGAGCCTGTGCAGCCCGTCACTGCCGGGGTCCCGGGATCCAGGGACGGCTTCCCTGGGAGAACGCACGGCGTGCCTCAGGCTGGTGCAACGTCACACTGGCCTCTGCTGCCGCAGGCTCGCCCCACACTCCGTGCCCCTCCCTCCCTCCCGGCCTGAGTGAGCCAGAGTCCCCGAAGCGGCTGCTCCTTTAACCCTGTCCTGTCTGAGCAAAGAACAGACGCCCTCCGGCGACCTACACGCAGAGGCGGGGCCAAATCCAAAGCTGAGCCCCGGGAGCTGTGAGAACAAAGAAGAGAAAGGGAAATCTCTCCCAGCAGCTTCAGAAGCAGAGGATTAAAGCTCCACAATCAACTTGATATACCCTGCATCTGTGGAATACATGAATAGACAACGAATCATCCCAAATTGAGGATCCAGGAGTCAGTGCTGTGCCTCTGAGGTGGGAGAGCCAACTTCAGGACACTGGTCTACAAGAGACCTCCCAGCTCCACATAATATCAAACAGCGAAAATCTTCCAGAGATCTCCATCTCAACACCAGCACCCAGCTTCACTCAATGACCAGCAAGCTACAGTGCTGGACACCCTATGCCAAACAACTAGCAAGACAGGAACACAACACCACCCATTAGCAGAGAGGCTGCCTAAAATCATAAAAAGTCCACAGACACCCCAAAACACCACCAGACGTGGACCTGCCCACCAGAAAGACAAGATCCAGCCTCATCCACCAGAACACAGGCACTAGTCCCCTCCACAAGGAAGCCTACACAACCCTCTGAACCAACCTTAGCCACTGGGGACAGACACCAAAAACAACGGGAACTACGAACCTGCAGCCTGCAAAAAGGAGACCCCAAACACAGTAAGATAAGCAAAATGAGAAGACAGAAAAACACACAGCAGGAGAAGGAGCAAGATAAAAACCCACCACACCTAACAAATGAAGAGGAAATAGGCAGTCTACCTGAAAAAGAATTCAGAATAATGATAGTAAAGATGATCCAAAATCTTGGAAGTAGAATAGACAAAATGCAAGAAACAGTTAACAAGGACCTAGAAGAACTAAAGATGAATCAAGCAACGATTAAAAACACAATAAATGAAATAAAAAATACTCTAGATGGGATCAATAGCAGAATAACTGAGGCAGAAGAACGGATAAGTGAGGTGGAAGATAAAATAGTGGAAATAACTACTGCAGAGCAGAAGAAAGAAAAAAGAATGAAAAGAACTGAGGACAGTCTCAGAGACCTTTGGGACAACATTAAACGCACCAACATTCGAATTATAGGGGTTCCAGAAGAAGAAGAGAAAAAGAAAGGGACTGAGAAAATATTTGAAGAGATTATAGTTGAAAACTTCCCTAATATGGGAAAGGAAATACTCAGTCAAGTCCAGGAGGCACAGAGAGTCCCATACAGGATAAATCCAAGGAGAAATACACCAAGACACATATTAATCAAACTGTCAAAAATTAAATACAAAGAAAACATATTAAAAGCAGCAAGGGAAAAACAACAAATAACACACAAGGGAATCCCCATAAGGTTAACAGCTGATCTTTCAGCAGAAACTCTGCAAGCCAGAAGGGACTGGCAGGACATATTTAAAGTGATGAAGGAGAAAAACCTGCAGCCAAGATTACTCTACCCAGCAAGGATCTCATTCAGATTTGATGGAGAAATTAAAACGTTTACAGACAAGCAAAAGCTGAGAGAGTTCAGCACCACCAAACCAGCTTTACAACAAATGCTAAAGGAACTTCTCTAGGCACGAAACACAACAGAAGGAATATACCTACAATAACGAACCCAAAACAGTTAAGAAAATGGGAATAGGAACATACATATCGACAATTACCTTAAATGTAAATAGACTAAATGCTCCCACCAAAAGACACAGATTGGCTGAACGGATACAAAAACAAGACCCATATATATGCTGTCTACAAGAGACCCACTTCAGACCTAGAGACACATACAGACTGAAAGTAAGGGGATGTAAAAAGATATTCCATGCAAATGGAAACCAAAAGAAAGCTGGAGTAGCAATTCTTATATCAGACAAAATAGACTTTAAAATAAAGACTACTAGAAGAGACAAAGAAGGACACTATATAATGATCAAGGGATCGATCCAAGAAGAAGACATAACAATTGTAAATATTTATGCACCCAACATAGGAGCACCTCAATACATAAGGCAAATACTAACAGCCATAAAAGGGGAAATCGACAGTAACACATTCATAGTAGGGGACTTTAACACCCCACTTTCACCAATGGACAGATCATCCAAAATGAAAATAAATAAGGAAACACAAGCTTTAAATGATACATTAAACAAGATGGACTTAATTGATATTTATAGGACATTCCATCCAAAAACAACAGAATACACATTTTTCTCAAGTGCTCATGGAACATTCTCCAGGATAGATCATATCTTGGGTCACAAATCAAGCCTTGGTAAATTTAAGAAAATTGAAATTGTATCAAGTATCTTTTCCGACCACAATGCTATGAGACTAGATATCAATTACAGGAAAAGAGCTGTAAAAAATACAAAGACATGGAGGCTAAACAATACACTACTTAATAACGAAGTGATCACTGAAGAAATCAAAGAGGAAATCAAAAAATACCTAGAAACAAATGACAATGGAGACACGATGACCCAAAACCTATGGGACGCAGCAAAAGCAGTTCGAAGAGGGAAGTTTATAGCAATACATTCCCACCTTAAGAAACAGGAAACATCTCAAACAACCTAACCTTGCACCTAAAGCAATTAGAGAAAGAAGAACAAAAACACCCCAAAGTTAGCAGAAGGAAAGAAATCATAAAGATCAGATAAGAAATAAATGAAAAAGAAATGAAGGAAACGATAGCAAAGATCAATAAAACTAAAAGCTGGTTCTTTGAGAAGATAAACAAAATTGATAAACCATTAGCCAGACTCATCAAGAAAAAAAGGGAGAAGACTGAAATCAATAGAATTAGAAATGAAAAAGGAGAAGTAACAACTGACACTGCAGAAATACAAAAGATCATGAGAGATTACTACAAGCAACTCTATGCCAATAAAATGGACAAGCTGGAAGAAATGGACAAATTCTTAGAAATGCACAACCTGCCAAGACTGAATCAGGAAGAAATAGAAAATATGAATAGACCAATCACAAGCACTGAAATTGAAACTGATAAAAAATCTTCCAACAAACAAAAGCCCAGGACCAGATGGCTTCACAGGCGAATTGTATCAAACATTTAGAGAAGAGCTAACACCTATCCTTCTCAAACTCTTCCAAAGTATAGCAGAGGGAGGAACACTCCCAAACTCATTCTACGAGGCCACCATCACCTTGATACCAAAACCAGACAAGGATGTCACAAAGGGCTTCCCTGGTGGCGCAGTGGTTGAGAGTCCGCCTGCCAATGCAGGGGACGCGGGATCGTGCCCCGGTCCGGGAAGATCCCACATGCCGCGGAGCGGCTGGGCCCGTGAGCCATGGCCGCTGAGCCTGCATGTCCGGAGCCTGTGCTCCGCAACAGGAGAGGCCACAACAGTGAGAGGCCCGCGTACCGCAAAAAAAAAAAAAAAAAAAAGGATGTCACAAAGAAAGAAAACTACAGGCCAGTATCACTGATGAACATAGATGCAAAAATCCTCAAATAAATACTAGCAAACAGAATCCAACAGCACATTAAAAGGATCATACACCATGATCAAGTGGGGTTTATTCCAGGAATGCAAGGATTCTTCAATGTATGCAAATCAATCAACGTGATACACCATATCAACAAATTGAAGGAGAAAAACCATATGATCATCTCAATAGATTCAGAGAAAGCTTTCGACAAAATTCAACACCCATTTTTGATAAAAACCCTGCAGAAAGTAGGCATAGAGGGAACTTTCCTCAACATAATAAAGGCCATATATGACAAACCCACAGCCAATGTCGTCCTCAATGGTGAAAAACTGAAACCATTTCCACTAAAATCAGGAACAAGACAAGGTTGCCCACTCTCACCACTCTTATTCAACATAGTTTTGGAAGTTTTAGCCACAGCAATCAGAGAAGAAAAGGAAATAAAAGGAATCCAAATCGGAAAAGAAGAAGTAAAGCTGTCACTGTTTGCAGATGACATGATACTATGCATAGAGAATCCTAAAGGTGCTACCAGAAAACTACTAGAGCTAATCAATGAATTTGGTAAAGTTGCAGGATACAAAATTAATGCACAGAAATCTTTGGCATTCCTATACACTAATGATGAAAAATCTGAAAGTGAAATCAAGAAAACACTCCCATTTACCATTGCAACAAAAAGAATAAAATATCTAGGAATAAACCTACCTAAGGAGACAAAAGACCTGTATGCAGAAAATTATAAGACACTGATGAACGAAATTAAAGATGATACAGATAGATGGAGAGCTATACCACGTTCTTGGATTGGAAGAATCAACATTGTGAAAATGACTCTACTACCCAAAGCAATCTACAGATTCAATGCAATCCCTATCAAACTACCACTGGCATTTTTCACAGAACTAGAACAAAAAATTTCACAATTTGTATGGAAACACAAAAGACCCCAAATAGCCGAAGCAATCTTGAGAACGAAAAATGGAGCTGGAGGAATCAGGCTCCCTGACTTCAGACCATACTACAAAGCTACAGTAATCAAGACAGTATGGTACTGGCACAAAAACAGAAAGATAGATTAATGGAACAGGATAGAAAGCCCAGGGATATACCCACACACATATGGTCACCTTATCTTTGATAAAGGAGGCAGGAATGTACAGTGGAGAAAGGACAGTCTCTTCAATAACTGGTGCTGGGAAAACTGGACAGGGACATGTAAAAGTATGAGATTAGATCACTCCCTAACACCATACACAAAAATAAGCTCAAAATGGATTAAAGACCTAAATGTAAGGTGAGATACTATCAAACTCTTAGAGGAAAACATAGGCAGAACACTCTATGACATAAATCACAGCAAGATCCTTTTTGACCCACCTCCTAGAGAAATGGAAATAAAGACAAAAATAAACACATGGGACCTAATGAAACTTCAAAGCTTTTGCACAGCAAAGGAAACCATAAACAAGACCAAAAGACAACCCTTAGCATGGGAGAAAATATTTGCAAATGAAGCAACTGACAAAGGATTAATCTCCAAAATTTATAAGCAGCTCATGCAGCTCAATAACAAAAAAACAACCCAATCCAAAAATGGGCAGGAGACCTAAATAGACATTTCTCCACAGAAGATATACAGACTGCCAACAAACACATGAAAGGATGCTCAACATCTTTACTCATTAGAGAAATGCAAATCAAAACTACAATGAGATATCATCTCACAGCAGTCAGAATGGCCATCATCAAAAAATCTACAAACAGTAAATGCTGGAGAGGGTGTGGAAAAAAGGGAACACTCTTGCACTGCTGGTGGGAATGTGAATTGGTACAGCCACTATGGAGAACAGTATGGAGGTTCCTTAAAAAACTAAAAATAGAACTACCATTTGACCCAGCAATCCCACTACTGGGCATATACCCTGAGAAAACCATAATTCAAAAAGAGTCATGTACCAAAATGTTCATAGCAGCCCTATTTACAATAGCCAGGAGATGGAAACAACCTAAGTGTCCATCATCAGATGAATGGGTAAAGAAGATGTGGCACATATATACAATGGAATATTACTCAGCCATAAAAAGAAACGAAATTGAGCTATTTGTAGTGAGGTGGATGGACCTAGAGTCTGTCATACAGAGTGAAGTAAGTCAGAAAGAGAAAGACAAATACTGTATGCTGACACATATATATGGAATTTAAGAAAAAAATGTCATGAAGAACATAGGGGTAAGACAGGAATAAAGACACAGACCTACTAGAGAATGGACTTGAGGATATGGGGAGGGGGAAGAGTAAGCTGTGACAAAGCGAAAGAGAGGCATGGACATATACACACTACCAAACGTAAGGTAGATAGCTAGTGAGAAGCAGCCGCATAGCACAGGGAGATCAGCTCAGTGCTTTGTGACCGCCTGGAGGGGTGGGATAGGGAGGGTGGGAGGGAGACGCAAGAGGGGTGGGATATGGGAACATATGTATATGTATAACTGATTCATTTTGTTATAAAGCAGAAACTAACACACCATTGTTAAGCAATTATACTCCAATAAAGATGTAAAAAAATAAATAAGCAAATAATTGCTCTTATCCAGTGGCCCTGAAGTAGGGCTAACTGGTATTTCCCTGTCTTACTATATAAGGGCCTTAGTTGAATTAAGCCCCAACAATAAGTCATAGAATATATGTCATAGCAAATAAACTAGGACCCGTGTACCTTTGAGTAGATTAGATGTCACATCAGAAACGTGCAGGTTCTTGATGAGCTGGGGTCTTGCAGAGGCTATCAGTGCACAGTTCTAGCCTCCAAGACTCCCAGGCATCTGGGAGAAGGAGAATGGAGGATTCTGCTTTGCTCATTCTCAGTCTGTATTTAGAGAAAATCATACACCTCTCAGTTGGCTGCAAACTTGAATTCCACTTTTCTCTTTCTGTCACCTCCAGTATGTGATAACCTGGAAAACTTCACCTCAGGCAGTCCTTTCCTGTGTATGGATCTCAGTTACATCACAGCCTTGTTGAAGGATGGCTTTGGCTTTGCAGGCAGCACCGTCTTACAGGTAAGAGAGGACACCGGCATCACATAACAGTCCTTTTACTTGGGAGTTAGAAAGAAAGTTAAAAACTTGTTTAGGGGACTTCCCTGGTGGCGCAGTGGTTAAGACTCCACGTTCCCAGTGCAGGGGGCCTAGGTTCGATCCCTGGTCAGGGAACTAGATCCCACATGCATGCCGCAACTAAGAGTTCACATGCCACAACTAAGGAGCCGCAACTAAGGAGCCTGCCTGCCACAACTAAGACCTGGCACAACCAAATAAATAAATTAATATTTTTTAAAAAACAAAAAAACTTGTTTAGTAATCAGAGTGGCTGTAGGTGGAGTTTTGAGGTAATTTTATTCAGGCTATGGACAAGGCACTGTGCAAGGCACCATGAATGTGGGAAATTACCTTGATACAATGGCAGCTTCTAAGTACCATTGATCCTTGAATAACAGGTTTGAACTGGGTCCACTTATACATGGATTCTTTTCAATAGTAAATACTACAGTACTTCACAATCTGTGGTTGGTTGAATCCATGGATATGGAGGGCCAGCTGTAAAGTTATATGTGGATTTTTGACTGCACGGGGGTCGGCACCTATAACCCCCATGTTGTTCAACGGTCAACTGTATATTACTAGGCAAGCTATCCCAGAGGTCACAGAGCCAAAAGGCTTGCAGCCCAGGTTAAGATGCCCAAGTTACATGGTTTATTAAATCAACTTCAAAAGTCAGGGTGAGGGACTTCCATGGCAGTCCAGTGGTTAAGAATCTGCACTTCCACTGCAGGGGGCATGGGTTTGATCCCTGGTCGGGGAACTAAGATCCCGCATGCTGCGTCGGGTGGCCAAAAGCAAAACAAAGAAACCCCACAAAAGTCAGGGTGAAAAGCAAGGGGAAAGAAATGGGATAGGTGAACACACAGGATAGGGTACATACAAGCTGGAGGTGCTGTACTTCCTGAATCCTGGGTTCATATGTCCTGCCTCTCTCTGCCGATGATAGTGTGGTTACAGGTACTGTAGCTGAAGTTTGATCAAGGGGGCACAAGGACAGAAGGTGCTGGGGCCGTCACACAAACTTGCTCTGTTTGGAGGGGCACAGAGGCAAGTGCACTGGCCAGTAGCATTAGCTCACTCATTAGCCCATTAGATGGTTTGATGGTTCTGTTTGGCAGAGGACATGAGGGACCTCTGCCAAAGAGCATCACCAGTGAGTGGCTTATTTAAGACCTTGTGAGTATTGAATGCCTTGTGTAGTATGTCGTATGTATTTTGTGTGTGCCTCATGTATTTCGTGCCTCTTGAGTCTCGGGTCCCTCTCTGTCTTCCTAAGTTTATCTGCAGTAACTTATTTATTCCAAACACATCTTATGAGTTTCATCCATCCCATATATAATATTTTTTATCTTCCATACCATAGTTGAATAATTGCACATTATAGTTACAAAGATGATTAAGATGTAATCTTTGTCCTCAAATAGCATAGTCTATTAGAGGAGATGTGACAAAAATATAGTTGTGGCACAGGGCAACTTTGAACTTTCGGGGTCAAGGAAGTAGGGATTGTACTTTGTTTATGAAGCTCCTTCCTTCTTTTGTGTCACTTCCCCTTCCTGTTTCCTCATTTCCAGATGAGTTTATATTGCCCCATTTCTTGTGTTATACAGATTTCATAAATTCATTTGTACAAAGGTATTTGGATTTAATGTGTTGTTATACCTGCTGAGAATATTGGCATTTAAAGAGTTACTTGCCAGTAGAGTCAGTATAGTGTAGTGTTTAAAGTTTGGGCTCTGTTGTCCATCAGATCTGGGTTCAAGTTCTGATTCTGCAAGCTTACTAGCTCTGTGATGTTAGATGATTTACTTCCCCTCTAACTTTTAGGTTCCTCACTCAAAACACAGGGATCCTTAGAGTACCTATTTCTTAGGGCTGTTATAAAAATGGAGATAAAGCACAGTGCCTGGCACATAAGAAGTTATTAATATTGGTTTAATTGTTAGTATAGGTATTTCACACCAGTTGGAGCTAGATTTGTGGATAAGAGAGGTCATCCTGAGCCCTCAATACATACCAGGTTAACAACTGCCTCTACTTAAGCATCAACAATAACCAAATCATTTAAGGACAGTTTTCTGCCGTTTCCATTTCTGCATCCTTTTAGTCTTTATTTCAATGGCAGCAGAATTTGTATCAGGGGTGAACAGCCCTCTGTCCCAGAGATCACTTCACTTTGGCATCTATATCCCTAGACTGTCGGTCCTAAGGACAGAGGAAGAACATTTTGGGGAGGTGGGGGGCACTCCCAGTTTGACTTCGGGGTCACAGACTAAATCTCAAGATAATGATTCACATGCCATTCTTCTCAGTTTTTGGCACAGTGACTATAGACTAAATTTCATCAGGTTAACACAGAAGTATTGTGTCCTAAGAAGTTAGTACTACAAGGAAAGACTAAAACCAGTTTGCTGATTTATAAACCTGGGTATGGGTATGGTGGTGACATCTTTATTCAACAGTGGCTTATGGAGAATTCCAGTAAAACTGATAAAAATGAAGCTATCTGGTTGAATCAGAGGTCGGGGATCTGGAACTCCTTCACCGTTTTGCCTCCCTTTCTCCTTTGAAGCACTGTCAAGGAACCCCTAGGATTCTGAAGAAAACAATTTGATATATTGACTAATCTAACCCACTTGTTATGTAGTTGACAAAATCGAGTCTAAACTTTTGCCCAAGGTCACTGAACTAGTTGAGGTACAACCTGGCCTAGAATGCCTCAAGTGCCTTGGTTTGTCATTAAGTAGTGCTTAAGAAGATGCACTTGCTTACAAAGTATGAATTGAGAAGCTTAGTATGTTCTTTCCTACCCCTGAATCTATTGCTAACTCCTGTTGTGTTTAGTTTAGGATTAGGGAGAGAGTTCAGAAGCCTGTCTGTCTAAAAGGTCCTCTCTAGAAGTCCTGGGTTGAGACCACTTCTTGGGCCCAGAGATTCAGGGATCAGATTGGCAGGTGTAGGGGCAATGGCCGGATGGGAACCTACAGAGAGGATTGGGAGAAGCCTCCAGAGACTGGCTACTCCCAGTTCTGCCTTGGTTTGGCCATGTGGATGATCTTTGCAGATATTCTCTGCTTGTTGTGCTTGCTAGAGTTGAAAATTGAATGAAAATATTAAGACTTTTTTTTTCTCCTTCCCAACAGCTCACAAAGAAAGTGAACAACATAGAGACAGGCTGGGCCTTGGGGGCCACCTTTCACCTGCTGCAGTCTCTGGGCATCTCCCACTGAGGCCAAGCCGTTCCTCTGAGGCCTGCATTTGTCAACAACCTTGTTAAAGGGAGAAGGAGAGAGGAGAGGACTCAGTTGTATTCTGAGCTAGTCTGGGGACAGCCTAGACTGAAGCCCAGCAGCTGATTTTATCTGGAGGAAGGGGCTTCTGTAGACAGGTCTTGCCCTTGAGTCTATAGAGATCTGGATTTAATTACTTTTACACCTCAAATGTGAACTATTTCCTAACCACTCTTCGTGCACAGCTGGTACCAGAGTCTAAATCTTCGAGGTTCCTTGTGTGTCACAGAGAGCCAAAGGAATAGCTTTGGAACTTAACCTTGGGGAACCCAGGGATGGAACCCTGGGAACCAAAGAAGAATCTCATTTCAACCCTTTCAGTGCCTCATTCCTTTGAACATTTTAATTTTCCTCTTACATGTTAAACTCAGCTGACTGATTGCAATCCCATGACCTATCAACAGCAGTGTTTTCTTTTCCCTGCACATTGCCCTGTCCCACCTTTATCTCCACTCACCTACCCTAAAAAAAAAAGAAAGAAAAAAATACCTGGTTTTACTTTCCATGTGTAGTTTGAAGAGGAAAAAAAAAAAAAAAAGCCATATCTGGGGAATTCCCTGGAGGTCCGGTGGTTAGGACTACGAGCTTTCACTGCCAAGGACATGGGTTCGATCCCTGGTCGGAGAACTAAGATCCTGGAAGCCGTGCACGTGGTGTGGCCAAAAAAAAAAAAAAAAAGGGTACCATATCTGAAGTTATGTGATCCGGCTTTGTGTCAGCACCAATCAGCCAGCTGAGACCATTTTAAATCTCAGAAGGCTGGAGAGCAACTCACAGCTGGGCAGAAGGGAGGCCATCCAGTTTCTAGGGCCACGCTTTGGGAGGGTGTGGCTGCCTTCCACAGACTACCTCCTTGTACTCACCTTTTTCTCGGTGAGCCCTGGGGTACTGAGCATATCCACCTTATGGGAACGTGCGCGTCTGTGTTTTCAGAGCTAGCGCGTCTTTCCTCAGGCTACTGTGTTCATAGTCATTAGTCACCCGAAACTTGTTTTCTGGGTGTTTCTAAGGAGTACATCTGTACCCTAGCTTTTGGGCTGCAGTGAGAGGCCTGTGGCTGTGCTTTTCAAGGATCTGGATTTGGGTGATAGCCCCTTTCAGTTTGTCCTTTTATTCTGTTTACAGCAGTGTCTCTTTCTGCCCTGGCCCCTGATCATTTTAGCTAGCATCCTCCACATTATTTGTCTAGTTCTAGGGTTTCTGAACCCTCCTTGATGATACCTAACATTTGATTTACTTGGCCATTTTGGCCCACATCCATACAGTGGATGCTCACTTTGAGTTTGAATGTTCAGAGCTCTTGACTTTGTGAATTACTTCCCCTAAACTTCATGATCTTGCACTTTCCCACATAACTACTATTTCCTTGTCTACCCATGCTGCTCTTAGACGTGAAAGATCTTCCAGTAGTCTGGCTTCTACACCTTGGCTCTTTACCTCCAGCTTCTTTCCAGCAGAGTATCTCCCCAGACTTGTACTTTTCACAGTAGACTGTCTTTCAGCTTTTTCACAAAAGATGTTAAATATACCTGGCCCTCACACCAGTCCCTGGGGAACCTTATTTTTAAAAGTATTCCACTGAGTCAATAAATATTTAACATCTGATATGTGCAAATAACTAGGCAAATTTCTATACCCTCATCCCCCCAAATTTTAGTTTTTCAATTCAATGTGGAATTTTTTCTTCTTCACAGTGATTTTTTTTTTTTAAGTTTTATTATTTTGGGCTGTGTTGGGTCTTCACTGCTGCACACAGGCTCCCTCTAGTTGTGGCAAGCAGGGGGCTACTCTTTGTTGCGGTGCGCGGGCTTCTCACTGCGGTGGCTTCTCTTGTTGCGGGCCACCGGCTCTAGGCGCATGGGCTCAGTAGTTGTGGCTCGTGGGCTCTAGAGCGCAGGCTCAGTGGTTGTGGCTCATGGGCTTAGTTGCTCTGCGGCATGTGGGATCCTCCCGGACCAGGGCTCGAACCTACGTCCCCTGCATTGGCAGGCGGACTCCTAAACACTGTGCCACCAGGGAAGCCCTTCACAGTGATTTTTAATTATACTAAGGTCACCTTTATACCTACTGTCTCTTCCTCCAAAAATGCTAATACAGAGTGAAATAACAGAATCTTTAGAGTTGGAAACAGCCCAAAGATATAATCAATCCAATCTTCTACCCATTGCAGAACTCCCTTAACACTTCTAACCGGTTGTCATTCAGCTTCTGTGTAGGCATGTTTCCAGACACCTCATTCCACTTTGGGATTTTGCACTGATGTTAAAACCCCTCCTTCTCAGTGGTCTCAGTTCTGCTCTAATCCCTCCTTCCACAGCCTTTCGGTCTGAAGAAAACTTCTCCCAAGTCCTTCACATTCTTCTTAATATTATCACTTGACTTCTAGGCCCCCTTCCCATCTTTGTCAAGAGTATGGTGTTAGAACCAGTCATCATACACGAAATGCTGTTCTGCAAGATTAGGGGGAGACAGTTCTCTATTAGAAACCAAGTTTTCCCAAGAGATGATAAGCTGTGTTCACTAAAGACTCCTCCAGCTTGATGGGTTCAGAGAGGTAAGAGTTCCTGGTCTTTATCACCACAGCTTGTCTCTGAAGCTTTTCTTATAAAGGCCACATATTGTTCAGCAGACACCTTCGGTCATCCCAAATACTTTCAGAATTGTTAGGTAGGTGCATTATAACTCCAGAAATGTATCTACATATTTTCTGATAATCTTGATTAGACTATCTGGAGAATTAACCAGTCTATCCATTATAGGAGCAATTTGGAATGAGACTTTTTATTTCTTAGAAAAAACAATTTGTAATGTCCTTTTTGCCCCTAGCATACCTTTTGGGCCTCTTATTAAGAGTCCTACAAGGCCTAATCTTGATGGTTAGGTTTTCTTTCTGTAAATGTGTTATATATTTCAAATACTAGGACATGGCCTGGCACATAGTGGATTTTGTGTGTTTGTTATCATCATCATATGAAAAACACTGTGGGTTATGGCGGTCCTTGCAAGCTGTGCCTTAAAATTCTTCATGTCTTGCCTGATTCTGTTTGCATACTTCTGGAGAGTCCATGTTCTTCATACCTGGGCTACCTTTCCATTTTTTTATGAAAGATGACCTTTTTTCCCCTACAGTGACCTTACTGGACTCTGCCAGTCATCACACAGCTTTTTCCAGTAGCTGCCATCTTTCATTCTGGACACATTTTTTTCCTGAGATTCCAGGAAGGTTTGTGACATTCACACTTTTTTAGTATCTTATAAATTTTCCGCATTTACCTGAAAAGCTCCCCTGTGGTAACAAATTTTCCATTCCCTAAAATTTCCCAAGAATAGCTTAGGTTGGATCAAAAGCAGACTGTTATCTTCTCCTTTCATCTGCAAGTCAGACTTCTGGGCAAGATGTTGTTTGTGGTATACAAATCTAATGGATCCAAAACTCTCTTCGACAGGTATCTCTGGTACTGTGAGGTAACCGCTTCTAAAGTGCACAGTAAAACAACCCACCCCCACCCGGGCTGGCACCAGCCTGCAACCAAACATGAACAAATTCTGCTGCTAGTCAGATTTTTCCTTTTGACCTGGTTCCTGAGGTCTTTAAACCTGTGCAATGAAATTATTTATTGTTTTATTACAGAATACTGGTGTCCCACAGAGGAACCATAAATGAAATACGGTGCTGTGATGAGGAAATAATAACTAGCATTTTAAGATTTGGTTTTCTTTTCAGAAAGTCTAATATACCTATAATAAAGGTTAAAGCAATTTGTGTTTATTTTGCATTCTAGTGTTACTAATTTTAAAACAGCAATTCTAACAAAAATGCATCAATTGACTATTTCTAATTCTTATCTTTATCAAAAAACAACTGTATAAATTTACAACCAGCATTCTTTTTGAATTGTATAAATCCTCTCTTTAGAAAGGACTGCTAACAAGTGAGAATGAATGAGACAGCACCTTAGCAATTTTTTAGTAATAAAAAGTTCTTTTCAATCAAATCATAGTCTTCCTTTGGGTTTTTTTTCTTGGCTTGGTTGATATGCCCTCCTCACAGCAAATTATCACTCACTATTTGAGCTCCACAGGTCCATTAAGCAGAGGAGAAAAAGAGACTGCAGAATTCTAATGTAAGTTTATTAAATTAAATCTTGAAAATACGTGATGGTCTTGGGAAAAGATCCAGAAGAGGAGAATTCATTTGCTTGCAAAGGCCATAATCTGTTCCTGGAGGAAAAAATGAAACAAAGTGAGTGATACTCTGACATTGTAAAGTATGTGGGCAGGTGAAGATAATACTTTAAAATATCTAAAGTGATTAAAGCAAAAATTTGGCAAAAGTCCCAGATAGATTCTCCTCCTGAGTCCCTCCAAAGTGTCTTTTAATGCAAGTTTCTCAGGAAAGAAGCTGGCCAAGCAGCAAAAGGAGTTTAAGCATCTTTATCTTTACAAGTCCCTATTCACTATTTTAAACCCTTATATAAGGTTACTGCTTAGATGTGGGCCCTAGCACCAAAAACCCCGGAAGGGATATTTCTGCTCATAACCACTGGGGAAGGTACTCAGATAAAGATGATAATTTTACAGCCAAGAAAATTAATTCAAAGAAACCGAGTCATTGGTGAAGTCATTCCTCAGTGAGCAAGACTCTTGGAGATCTGGGAGAAAGAACTCTCTTACTTTGAGCGGAGATACTGCATTTGTAGCCTGCAAGCCCCACGTCCTGAGCAGCACCAGTGGGGTGGCACTGGTAGAATACAGCCGTTTTAGTAGGTCAGTAGCAGCCAGAAGAGCAGTGTTGTGACGCTGTCTGTCTGTTTCATAAGCTGTGAGGTGACTCATGGAGCCTGAAGGGAAAAGGAAAGGTTAAATCCCTAATTCAGTAGTGAAGTTTTCCTTCCTAGCAAACCAGATGCATTATGTCCACTACATCTAGCTACTGAGGGCCATTTTCCTGATCTTCCCGTATTATAGGACCTTGGGATACCTCTCTAAGGTACTTGAATCCTTACCTAAGTCTTTCCCATTGAAGGCTGCAGTCCTGAGGTGATGGAGCAAGCTGGAGATATCCCCAAAGCCCATGTTGGCACCTTGTCCTGCAAGTGGATGGACTCTGTGGGCTGCATCCCTAAGGATAAAGCAGAGTTCAGGTGTAGCCTCCAGCCTAGAGTGAAAAGGAGTGGCCCTGCTCTGTTATTATCTTACCCAATGAGTGCCAGCCGAGGCCGGACGTACTCTGCAGCATGTCCCAACCCAAGAGGAAACAGTACTCGGCTTTTGGCATCCACCCTGGCTACACTTGGGGGCAGCTGGCGAGCTGAGATCTTAGTGGGCTTCAGAAAGGCAACCGCATACTGCAGCATGGAGCCAGCCGAGTCGATGAAGTCTGTGTGGTTGGCATCACTCCACTGAGTAGCACCAGCCACAAAACAAAGTGAAATTTCATGAGCGACTCCAGCAGGGAATTAACAATCCAACAAGGCAACCATTTTATAACCACAGCCAAGGGTAGTGGGACCTAACACACCTAAACTGATTTGTGTCACTAAAGTGACAAGCCCCTCAAACAAATGCAAAATGCAACTTCCCATCACTTCCCACAGGCTTTAGGATCAAGCCAAACTACTCATGAGCTGCCCCTACCTACCTCTGAGCTTCACCTTCCACTAATCCTACCCTCAAAATGCACATGCCAGCCACAAAGTAGCTCACTCTACAACATGCCTCCACACACCCCTCTACTTAGAACGTCCTCCCACTTCTAGTTCACCAGGATAACACCTCAGAGCATGCAGAAGCTGTCACCCCTTTTTGTAAACCTCCCTCCGAACCTTCTTCTGTGTGTGTCTTTCTCCTCCATGCTCCCACAGTATCCTATGCATACTCTACCAACTGTACCCAAACTGTCATTTCTGTATCTTTCTCCCTCACTTGACTGTGAGCTTCCTGAAAGCAGGGACTATGTCTCATCTGTCCAACTCCAGAGCCTTCTATATACAAGCACTCATAACTCTTGCTGAATGAATGTACTGCAAAGGCCTATGCCAGGAATATATACTAAATGACCCATAAAGGGTCACCATTTATCTTGGAAGCGACTTCAGTGTGTTCAGTTCTTTTTATCCTTGAGGTTACTGCAGAGCAGCGGAGCTTACGTTCTTCACTGTAAACCAGTGTGAAGTCATTGGCGAGGCAGTAGGGTTTGGCGGTTAAAAGCATAGGCTCAAGGGCCGGCCTGATTTCAGAACCCAGCTTTGCCACCAGCTGCATGACCTCAGGCAAGTCACCTGTCTCTACGTGAGCAGGATAATAGTACCTACCTCAGTGGTTCACTGAATTAAATACATAAATACATGTAAAAAAAACTCTTCACCTGTACCTGGCACATAGTAAGTGCTGGAGAAATGTTATCGATCAGTATCATTAGTGAATTTAGATAATGTGACATCTGAACTCCAAAAATATTGGTGTCTGTATTATCTAAAGGCTATGTCTACTCCAGTAATAATTATCATTTGTTGAGTACCCTATAATGTACTAGGTATGTTCCAAGCATTTTACATAAATTCTCTTTCTAAGTCTTTAGACTTTTATTACTATTAAACCCTAAGAGGTTGGTGATACTATGTCCATTTTTCAGGAGATTAACAGGTAGAACCAATATTGAACCCACATCTCTCTACAAAGCTTACTCTTAAGCTCACTATGGAAGTGTGCTCAGCCCCTCCCCAGAAACATTTCTGATGAATCAGGCTTCAATGGTTCAGGTACTTGGCATCTGTTAAAAATTATCAAAGTATTACAGCTTCAAAAAAAGTTACTTATCCAAGTAACTACCACCCAGGCAGCTGTTTCAGTCAGCATAGCAGCAGCCCACAACCCTCAGAAGAGCACACAAATTAATTTCTTTGTTTTACATTTTCCTGAGTCCCCTCCTCCACATAATCCACATCAAGTGTTACAGGTTCAAAGGGGCAGCTGGTTGGTTGTTCTTCTTTTCTTACTCAAAACCACCTTTCTGTACCTATCCCAGCAACATATCGTCAGCTGGTGATACTCACAAAGGCAGAGTTAACGGCATCCACAAACTTTTCCTCATCCATGCTGACCAGCTCTGCTGCATGTTCATGGGATGTGGACCAAACCAAGGAACTCAAAGTGTCTGAGAGCTGTGTCAAAAGAACATCAATACCAAGGGCTAAAACTTCTGTTCTTAAGAGCTCTCAAGCACGAAGGAAGACAAAAAGGGGTAACAAAGCTAGCCTGGGCATATTCCCTTGAAACCAGAAAAAGGCTGAGAGAAAATGAAGTTCTATAAGAGGAAGGCTTGATATGTTCAAGCAGACTAGCCAGAAGGACTTCTTACCGGAAGCAGAGCAATGGGCCCGGAGGGGAGAAATCTCTGCCAAGCTACGTTGTTTTCTGTGGCCTACAACGGAGAGGAGAAGAGTTCTTGTGAGAAGTACCCAGTACCAATTATTATTGGTTTTTTTCCTAGGTCATAAGATATCTATATGTATTTTATTTTTTATTTTTTTAACATCTTTATTGGAGTGTAACTGCTTTACAATGGTGTGTTAGTTTCTGCTTTATAACACAGTGGCTCAGCTATAGATATACATATATCCCCATATCTCCCCAGTACCAATTAAACCCGAGCAAGGCCCCCAGATAGTGGGCTCAAGATCTTACCTCCGATAAATGCAGAGTAGCCACAACAGCGGACTGGTCATAGTTCCAGCTAACATTTTGGATTCCAGCGGCCTGCCGTACTCCTGAGTTGTGGCCATCTGCACCAATCTGCATGGAGACAAGAGCCTGCTGAGTCTTAAAACCTTTTAATTAATGAAACTGTTCCAGAAGTTTGTCTCTGCCTCCTAAGAGTTTTCTCCACTTCCCACTGGTGGCAAGCCCATCTGTGGCAGGTAACTCTTTATCATGCCTGCCTCACTCCCAGCCCCTAGAAGGGTAGCCATACATATGCGATCCCAGCTTCAATTAACAGACCAAAGCTGGACATCTGATCCAAGAGGTGCCAGCTGTAGGTTAAACTGAGCCAAAGTCTCTTGATATTTGAACTAGAAAGCAATAAGGCAGGCGCTGGAGCTGAAGAATCCTGAAGTAAGGTTGGGAACGGCTGCCATGGAAAAGGGGAAGCTGATGAGCAGAAAGAGAAAAAAATGGGAGACGCAAGGAGATGAACGACTACAGGACTCCTGAGAGGGAATGAACGGCCTCAATTTCTGACCCTCTGATTCCTGTCCCTGTAAGGCCAGCTATCCTTTATTTCAAGACCTATGATGGTCCAAGAGATTGCTTCCTGTACAGGATTTACAACAGAACCATCTTAACTGGAGCTGGCTTGAGTGGGTATGGGTCCTTATAACCAAAAGCTTTGCCTAAAATTAACTTTAACTATAGCTTAGATCTAAAACTAGAGATGCTAGAATCTAACAAGATGTGGATATGCGAGACCCCTGGCAAAATAAGAATCTTCAACTACCAACAATTTGGTCTGGAGGATGCTGCCATCACCTAGGGTAATATGAACCCAAGGGCTGGAGTCTGCCATGGAAAATGGATAAGGCCAGGTATAGCTGACTGCTTTGCTCTTGTAGAGAACGGTCACTCGGTCTAGGGAGGTCAAAAGAGAAAAAACAAAACATTAGACAGTTGGCCCACAGGTTGAGGAAAAAACTAAAGCAAAGTCCCAAGACAGCTTATATTTATCTTATCATTTACTCCTAAACAAGAAAAGTAAAGATCTCAAAAATAACTCATGTGATATATGCTATGGTCTAAGAGCTAATAAATGACAGAGGCCACAGGGATGAATCAGTGTGAGGAAAACAAGGACAAAAAAAAGTAAGCTCTCACTGAATTGTCACCTGCATGAGGCACTCTTCCCATCTTCATGATCCTGCTCCAGTTTCACTCTATGCCTACATGAACCCACATGTGTTTTCAAAGCAAATAGGGTGGGGAATACCACAGACTCAAACAAGTTCTAGATTTCATAAGATTTTTCTTCCCACTGGAAGTCATTTTACTTTTCTGATCATAAGAAGTATATGCTTACTACTTTTACTTTGTGTAAAAGTCTGAACCACAAAGAAAGGTTTAAAAAGGGGGAAAAAATCACCTTTAATCATACCACTCAGAGACAGCTAGTTAAAGCTTTGTTGTATAGCTTTCCAAACAACTTCCTATGTGTGTATATGCACACACACCCCACACACACTCACACACACAAGTGGGATCATATGACACACTTTTTTTCACCAATATATTATGGGACATGTTTCTAAGTGACTATTAGATCTAAATTATCTTTAGGACCTCCCTGGTGGCGCAGTGGTTAAGAATCTGCCTGCCAATGCAGGGGACACGGGTTCAATCCCTGGTCCGGGAAGATCCCACATGCCGCGGAGCTGCTAAGCCCGTGCACCACAACTACTGAGCCTGCGCTCTAGAGCTCGCACGCCACAACTACTGAAGCCTGTGCACCTAGAGCCCATGCTCCGCAACAAGAAAAGCCACGACAATGAGAAGTCCATGGACTGCAATGAACAGTAGCTCCCGCTCGCTGCAACAAGAGAAAGCCCGTGTGCAGCGACACAGACCCAACACAGCCAAAAAAATTTTTTAAATAAATTAATTTTAAAAAGACAGATAATCTAGTTTTAAAATGAGCAAAAGATTTTAAATAGACACTTCTCCAAAGAAGATATACAAATAGGGACTTCCCTTGTGGTCCAGTGTTTAAGAATCCACCTTCCAATGCAGGGGACGCAGGTTCTATCTCTGGTAGGGGAACTAAGATCCCACATGCCGCGGGGCAGCTAAGCCCACACACCACAACTAGAGAGAAGCCTGAGCACCGCAACGAAAGATCCCACATGCCACAACTAAGACCCAATACAGCCCAAAGAAAAAAAGAAAGATATACAAATAGCCAACAAGTACATGAAAAGACACTCAACATTATTAGTCATCAGGTAAATACAATCAAAACTACGAGATGGGACTTCCCTGGCAGTACAGTGGTTAAGAGTCTGTGCTCCCAATGCAGGCGGCACAGGTTCACTCTCTGGTCGGGGAACTGAGATCCCACATGCTGTGCGGTGTGGCCAAAAAAAATAAACAAAAAAACTACAATGAGATACCACTTCAGTTACTAGGACGGCTATTAAAAAAAAAAAAAAAAGGTTGAGGGGAATAAAGTGTTGGTGGAGAAATTGGAACCCTTATATATTGTTGGTGGGAAAGGGACATGGTACAGCCTCTTTAAAGTTTGGCAGTTTATGAAAATGTTAAACATAGAATTATTACATGACCCAGCAATTCTACTCCTAAGTATCCACCCAGAAGAAATGAAACATGTCCACACAAAACCTTGTCCATAAATGTTCACAGCTTTATTCACAATCACCAAAAAGAAACAACCCAAAATGTCCATCAGCTGATGAATGGATAACCAAATGTGATATATCCACACAATGAAATACTACTGGGCAGTAAAAAAGACTGGAGTACTGATACATACTACAACATGAATGAATCTCAAAAATGCATTTAGGGCTTCCCTGGTGGCACAGTGGTTGAGAGTCCGCCTGCCGATGCAGGGGACACAGGTTCGTGCCCTGGTCCGGGAGGATCCCACATGCCGCGGAGCGGCTGGGCCCGTGAGCCATGGCCGCTGAGCCTGCGCGTCCGGAGCCTGTGCTCCGCAACGGGAGAGGTCACAGCAGTGAGAGGCCCGCATACCGCAAAAAAAAAAAAAAAGGAAAAAAAAATGCATTTAGTGAGAGAAGTCAGACATTAAAAAATACATATTGTATGATTCTATTGACATGAAATGTCCAGAATAGGCAAATCTCAAAAACCAGAAAGTAGATTAGTGGTGCCAGGGGCTAGGAGTGGGACTGGGGAATGACTGTAAACAGGTACGAGGTTTACTTTTGAGTAATAGGAATGTTCTATAATCATATTGTGGTGATGGTGGCACAACTCTATAAATATATTCAAAAATCACTGAATTGTACACTTAAAATCAGTGAATTATTGGTATGTAAGTTATACCTGAATAAAGCTGTTTAAAAAAGAGAGAGGGAGAAAGAACATCCCTGAGATAACTGTTTGAGGGCTTCTTTATGGTGGACATCAATATCTGTAAAAGGGGTCCTTCCAGTAAGTCCCAGAATAACTCTAAGATAGTTCATCTTCCAGAAAGTGAGTGGAAGATGGAAGAGATAGATACCTCACCTGACACAGCCTCCAGCTGCTTAGTGAGAGCGTGCATGATGACATCGTTCTCCACTATATAGCCCATGTCATCTAAATTATCCTTATCGAACATTATCAGGGCTTCTGAGCAGGCATCCCACACCTGGAAACACAAAGGGAAAGTCTGTATTACAACCCAAGGAAAAGGAAATATTACTCCAGTCAAACTGAGCACTGACTGAAGCAGAAAAACCACAGTTTGTCAGTCCCTCTGGCAGCAGGTATAAGGTGGGAGGAAAATTCTCTCATGAATGCTTCCCTCCTACTTCCTTCGACTGAGTGTAAACTCTGTCTGAATTCCTCCCACATTTACAGAAAACCTGTAATGAGAGAATATGAACTCCAATATCTTAACTCAAGATAGACCAAGACAAGCCAAAGGTGATAAAGGAGGCACCTGCATTCGCCGAAAGGCTCTGTATCTCATGTTGCAGATGTGGTCCCAGGCACCAAAACCTACAAAAGAAAGGAGTTATATATAGACCAGAGCAACCTGATGGGACCGGCATCCCTCCTGGGTTCCCCTTTCTCTCTCCTTCCTGTTAAGTAAGAGGTTGTTTTCAGCGTTCTCCAATAATAGGGAAATACTCTTCACTTCTATCCTGTTTGATGCTAGGAGCTAAGCTACTCTGTTCCCAAGTTCAGATTATACAGCATGAAAAAGACCCAGCTTTCATGATCAAAGGTCAAATCGCATTAAAGTGGGGGAAATAATAAAGTGGGGGAAATAAACCAAATCCGTATTTTCTTTTCCTTCATCATCCTATTGAGGATACAAACTCCCTGGATAAAGACTATTTTTTGCTTAATTCCAGAGCACTAAACCGATTCATTCATTGAGGAAATATTTACTGAGCACTTACTATGTGCCAGATACACTTCTAGGTACTGAGCATAAAGCGGGAAACCAAACAGACAAATCTCTGCCCTTCAGCAGCTGACATTCTAGTTGGAGAGATAGACAATTAAAAAAAAATTCATAATAAAATGTCAGGTAGTGTTATAAAGAAAAACAAAGCAGTATAAGGAGCTAGAGAGTCATGCAAGAGTTTAATTTTAGATGGGGTGTTTCTAGATAGGATGGCTTGAGGGAGTAACATTTGACAAAGACCTTAAGACAATTTGCTAACTGGTTCCATGTGTACACATCCATCTATACCCTACAAGCACTTAGCATTCAGGCTCCCCAGCCCCCTATAGGGCTGACTCTGGAAATGAAGAGTATGCTGTTACTAGAAGCGAATGATCGTAATTAGTTCATATAGTTTCAATTCCACCAATTCATAATTACCCAACATAACAAATGATGTCTACATGGACCCACATGTCCCAGAGGTGTCTTCCTCAGACTGCGAGTTGACACATGAACAATTCCAGGGGTCCTCATCTTCGACTATGTACTAGACTTACCAACCCCACCCTCCTCTTCCCAGCCATCTCAGTGAGCTCCCTCCTCGCCAGATGCTCTGCTGACTCTGCTCTATGGGGCACACTGGAAAGTCAAGAGAGACAGGAGATTGGTTCTACGACAGAGGATCTTCTACTCACTACTGAGAAGGGTTGCGGAGCCAGGGGAAATGGAGCTGACCCTGTTGCTGTAAGTTTCTGGCAATTTCCCCAGTACTTTCTTTGGACCTGCTTCTAGCAACAGGATTTTCTTGTCACAAAAGTGAATATCATATCCTAAAAAAAAAAGAATAAAATGTTATATCATTTTAGGAAAATCAGAATTTATTCTTTCTCATTTCCAAGAGAAGCAATATATTAACTAATCCCTTAGCCCTCAGGATACAAATTTCTTACACACATAAAAAGGAAAACATCATGTGGCATCCTAAGCAATAACGTATACTACCATTTCAGTCACGCAAAGCACCCTGCCCATGGTGGTAAGGCCTCTCCAGACAGTCTAACACCCGCCATGTGCAAAGACACAAATAATGGCAAAACCCGTAGCAAATGAACAGACTGCCCTAGAAAGGAAACGTGAAGAAAGGAAGGCTGTAGTATTTAGACACCAGATATTTACAATCTACAAAGTATTAAGTCACTAAAAATTACAAATCCTGTTCAATGGAAAAATGGGGTTAATAAGCAAAATCATTGCGGCCTCAAGATTAAGTCAAAGATAAAGAGCTTGTGAAATAAAAGGGGACCAAAAAATAACATCAACTGTGCCTAAAAATCTGGTCCTAAAACATCTGTATAGGGCTTCCCTGGTGGCGCAGTGGTTGAGAGTCCGCCTGCCGATGCAGGGGACACGGGTTCATGCCCCGGTCCGGGAAGATCCCACATGCCGCGGAGCGGCTGGGCCCGTGAGCCATGGCCGCTGGGCCTGCGCGTCCGGAGCCTGTGCTCCGCAACGGGAGAGGCCACAACAGTGAGAGGCCCGCGTACCAAAAACAAACAAACAAACAAAAACCATCTGTATAGTGAAGTAAAAAGAGGACTTGGAGGGCCTCCCTGGTGGCGCAGTGGTTGAGAGTCCGCCTGCCGGTGCAGGGGATACGGGTTCGTGCCCCGGTCTGGGAGGATCCCATGTGCCGCGGAGCGGCTGGGCCCGTGAGCCATGGCCGCTGGGCCTGTGCGTCCGGAGCCTGTGCTCCGCAGCGGGAGAGGCCACAACAGTGAGAGGCCCGTGTACAGCAAAAAAAAAAAAAAAAAGAGGACTTGGAGACTCTGTTACTGGGTCACCGCAGCACAAACACAAGTCCTTCCACAGTGTCTCAGAGAAAGGTGCAGGGAAAAGATAAGCAGTGAGTTACATGTGACAGAATTTACCAGAGAAGAAACACTGCACGTTTTACTTAGTAACGGTGAGAGAAACCCCACAGACCTTGACCCCTCTTTTTATTTTGGAATCTAAATGAGAAGAAAGGCACTATTATTACATACGACAAAGAAAGTGTGAAAATCAAGGCTGGCTCCAGTCAAAAAGGAGTGAACTGCGCTGAACCCACCAGGTCAGCACGGCGCTCCCGGTCGTGCGGCAGCACCTGAGCAGCAGTTCTGCCATGGAGGATGGGAGAGGGGCCCTGACCACAGACAGGGCTACTTTCTGGCCCATCACATCTCTAGGCTTTGATCTAACAGTAGCCACGGCAACCGAATGCTGCCTGCCACCTGCTCCCTACAGCTCCTACTCCCTGAAGCCTCACCTCCCCAGCAGTGTTCTCTGTACCACACCCGCACACCTCCGCCCCCAGGAGAGGTCAGCTGCTTGCTCCTCTAGGGCAGCTTTCATTTCATTCTTCCTTCTGTTAGTATTTACAAATCTTTCTCCTTTGCTAGATTTTAAATTCTGTGGAGGCCAGGAATCATTTCTTTTCCTATCACTGTACGTCCCCAGCAGCAAATTGCTGTTATCTCCTCAATCCATAAAATAGATAATGTCTTAACAGACATTTTTGTTAAATGAGAAACCAGGAAATATATAGGAAAACAGTGAGATTTCCATCCCATATTTGCCCTGGTGAGTAGAAATAGAAAAATTATAAAAATATCTATTTTAGGCTATAATACCATTACAGTTAAAGGCACAAAAATATATATGACTTAGCTATTGACTGAATTAAATGAAATTATAAATTGTAGGTGACTATCTAAATTTTAACCTTGAAACCACTTCACTCTATATAGAATGCAAGTTAATTCTGATTTATCAAATAACAACCCAGTGCCATAAATTAATAACCTGCCACACTTTTATGAAAAACAGTAGGTTATTATATTAATAATGTTTACTTTTTTCCTGTATATCTATAAGCAAAATTCCATAGAATCACTATTATCATTATCACCATCACTGCTAATGTTTATTAACACCTATATGCCAGGTACAATTATATATGATTTACTGTAGTATCATCTGATATAATCCATACCACGATTTTATGAAGAAAGAAAAGCTATTTTGCTCTAATTATAGAGATGAGAAAAACCAATGTACAGAAATTGTGAGTAATTTATATAATTCCACCCAAATAGAACGTACTGGAGACAAGACTAAGGATTCAAATACATGTAATCTTATACAGACACTTGTTTCTTTTTTTTTTTTTTTTTTTTGCGGTATGCGGGCCTCTCACTGCTGTGGCCTCCCCCGTTGCGGAGCACAGGCTCCGGACGCGCAGGCCCAGCGGCCATGGCTCACAGGCCCAGCCGCTCCGCGGCATATGGGATCCTCCCAGACCGGGGCACGAACCCGTATCCCCTGCATCGGCAGGCGGACTCTCAACCACTGCGCCACCAGGGAGGCCCCCAGACACTTGTTTCTTTACCATTTAACTTCCTTTAAAGGAAAGTTCCTTCTTATTTAAGAAAATCAGAAAAACAATCAGGAGGGAGATTGGCTCAAGATGGTGGAGTAGAAGGACATGCTCTCACTCCCTCTTGTGAGAGCACCAGAATCACAACTAACTGCTGAACAATCATCGACAGGAAGACACTGGAACTCACCAGAAAAGATACCCCACATCCAAAGACAAAGGAGAAGCCACAATGAGACGGTAGGAGGGGTGCAATCACAATAAAATCAAAGCCTGTAACTGCTGGGTGGGTGACTCACAAACTGCAGAACACTTATACCACAGACATCCACCCACTGGAGTGAAGGCTCTGAGACCCATGTCAGGCTTCCCAACCTGGGGGTCCAGCAATGGGAGGAGGAATTCCTAGAGAATCAGCCTTTGAAGGCTAGCGGGATTTGACTGCAGGACTTCAACAGGACTGGATGAAACAGAGACTCCACTCTTGGAGGGCACACACAAAGTACTGTGCCCATCAGGACCAAGGGGAAGGAGCAGTGACCCCATAGGTAGGTCTGGACACTGAACCAGACCTACCTGCTAGTGTTGGAGGGTCTCCTGCAGAGGCGGGGGGCGGCTGTGTCTCACTGTGAGGACTAGGACACCGGCAGCAGAAGTTCTGGGAAGTACTCCTTGGTGTGAGCCCTCCCAGAGTCTGCCATTAGCCCCACTAAAGAGCCGGGGTAGGCTCCACTGTTGGGTCACCTCAGGCCAAACAACCAGCAGGGAGGGAACCCAGCCCCACCCATGAGCAGACAAGCGGATTGAAGTTTTACTGAGCTCTGCCCACCAAAGCAACAGCCAGCTCTACCCACCACCAGTCCCTCCCATCAGGAAACTTCACAAGCCTCTTAGATAGCCTCATCCACCAGAAGGCAGAGAGCAGAAGCAAGAAGAACTATAATCCTGCAGCCTGTGGAACAAAAACCACATTCACAGAAAGACAGACAAGATGAAAAGGCAGAGGGCTATGTACCAGACGAAAGAACAAGATAAAACCCCAGAAAAACTACTAAATGAAGTGGAGATAGGCAACCTTCCAGAAAAAGAATTCAGAATAATGACAGTGAAGATGATCCAGGACCTCAGAAAAAGAATGGAGGCAAAGGTCGAAAAGATGCAAGAAATGTTTCACAAAGATCTAGAAGAATTAAAGAACAAACAAACAGAGATGAACAACACAATAACTGAAATGAAAAATACACTAGGAGGAATCAATAGCAGAAAAACCGAGGCAGAAGAATGGATAAGTGACCTGGAAGACAAAATGGTGGAATTCACTTCTGCAGAACAGAATAAAGAAAAAAGAATGAAAAGAAATGCAGACAGCCTAAGAGACCTCTGGGACAATATTAAGTGCAGCAACATTTGCATTATAGGGGTCCCAGAAGGAGGAGAGAGAGAAAGGACCTGAGAAAATATTTGAAGAGATTATAGTTGAAAACTTCCCTAACATGGGAAAGGAAGGAGCCACCCAAGTCCAGGAAGTGCAGAGAGTCCCATACAGGATAAACCCAAGGAGAAGCACGCCGAGTCACATAGTAATCAAACTGACAAAAATTAAAAAGAAAGAAAAATTATTGAAAGCAGCAACGGAAAAACAACAAATAACATACAAGGGAACTCCCATAAGGTTAACAGCTGATTTTTCAGCAGAAACTCTGTAAGCCAGAAGGGAGTGGCATGATATACTTAAAGTGATGAAAGGGAAGAACCTACAACCAAGATTACTCTACCCCACAAGGATCTCATTCAGATTTGAGGGAGAAATCAAAAGCTTTACAGACAAGCAAAAGCTTTACAGACAAGCAAAAGCTAAGAGAATTCAGCACCACCAAACCAACAAATGCTAAAGGAACTTCTCTAAATGGGCAACACAAGAGAAGAAAAGGACCTACAGAAACAAATCCAAAACAATAAAGAAAATGATAATAGGAACATATATATCAATAATTACCTTAAACGTGAATGAATTAAATGCTCCAATCAAAAGACACAGGCTTACTGAATGCATACAAAAACAAGACCCATAAATATGCTGTCTACAAAAGACCCACTTCAGACCTAGGGACACATTCAGACTGAAAGTGAGGGGACGGAGAAAGATATTCCATGCAAATGGAAATCAAAAGAAAGCTGGAGGGGGCTTCCCGTGGCGCAGTGGTTGAGAGTCCGCCTGCCAATGCAGGGCACACGGGTTCATGCCCTGGTCCGGGAAGATCCCACATGCCGCGGAGCAGCTAGACCCGTGAGCCATGGCCGCTGAGCCTGCGCATCCAGAGCCTGTGCTCCGCAACGGGAGAGGCCACAACAGTGAGAGGCCCGCATACGGCAAAGAAAAAAAAATATTAAAATTTGTATGGAGACAGAAAAGACCCCAAATAGCCAAAGCAGTCTTGAGGGGAAAAAAAGGAGCTGGAGGAATCAGACTCCCTGACTTCAGACTATACTACAAAGCTACAGTAATCAAGACAATATGGTACTGGCACAAAAACAGAAACATAGATCAATGGAACAAGATAGAAAGCCCAGAGATAAATCCACGCACCTATGCTCAACTAATCTATGACAAAGGAGGCAAGGATATACCATGGAGAAAAGACAGTCTCTTCAATAAGTGGTGCTGGGAAAACTGGACAGCTACATGTAAAAGAATGAAATTAGAACATTCCCTAACACCATACACAAAAATAAACTCAAAATGGATTAGAGACCTAAATGTAAGACTGGACACTATAAAACTCTTAGAGGAAAACACAGGAAGAACACTCTGTGACATAAATCACAGCAAGATCTTCTTTGATCCACCTCCTAGAGTAATGGAAATAAAAACAATAATAAATGGGACCTAATGAAACTTAAAAGCTTTTGCAAAGCAAAGGAAACTACAAACAAGACAAAAAGACAACACTCAGAATGGGAGAAAATATTTCCAAACAAATCAATGGACAAAGGATTAATCTGCAAAATATATAAACAGCTCATGCAGCTTAATATTAAAAAAAAAAAAAACCCAATCCAAAAATGGGCAGAAGACCTAAATAGACATTTCTCCAAAGAGGACATACAGATGGCCGAGAAGCACATGAAAAGCTGCTCAACATCACTAATTATTAGGGAAATGCAAATCAAAACTACAATGAGGTATCACCTCACACCAGTTAGAATGGGCATCATCAGAAAATCTACAAACAACAAATGCTGGAGAGGGTGTGGAGAAAAGGGAACCCTCTTGCCCTGTTGGTGGGAATGTAAATTGATACAGCCACTATGGAGAACAGTATGGAGGTTCCTTAAAAAACTAAAAATAGAATTACCATATGACCCAGCAATCCCACTACTGGGCATATACCCAGAGAAAACCATAATTCAAAAATACACATGCACCCCAATGCTCATTGCAGCACTATTTACAATAGCCAGGTCATGGAAGCAACCTAAATGCCCATCAACAGATGAATAGATAAAGAAGATGTGGTATATATACACAATGGAATATTACTCAGCCATAGAAAGGAATGAAATTGGGTCATTTGTAGAGACGTGGATGAATCTAGAGACTGTCATACAGAGTGAAGCAAGTCAGAAAGAGAAAAACAAATATCGTATATTAACGCATATATGTGGAACCTAGAAGAATGATACAGATGAACCGGTTTGCAGGGCAGAAACTGAGACACAGATGTAGAGAACAAACCTATGGACACCAAGGGGGGAAAGCAGCGGGAGGTGGGGGTGGGGGTGTGATGAACTGGGAGATTGGGACTGACCTGTATACACTAATGTGTATAAAATGGATGACTAATAAGAACCTGCTGTATAAAAAAATAAGTAAAATAAAATTCAAAAATTCAAAAAAAGTAAGAGTAAAAACAAACAAACAAAACAATCAGGAGAAAATTTGGTGAGAGAATATTCAGAAGAGACAACAACTAAAAAGAAAAAGAAAAGTTTCTGAAATGGAAGTAAGTTTAGTCTGTTCTAGAAATATCCTTTCCACTAGAAATAACAGAGTATGCAAAATAACAAAAATAATGTGACACATAATTTTAAATTTTCTAGAAGCCACATTTAAAAAGTAAAAATAAAGTGGTTAATTACATTAGTTAATTTTGCTTTAGTTTATCTAATATATCCAAAATAATAGCATTATGAATATTAACAATGACAAAATTGAGATATTTTACATTAATTTTTATACTGCCTTTAAAATGTGGTATGTATTTTACACTTACAGAACAAATGCATTTAGATTAGAATATGGTAAATACGGTATCATATTTTAAGTGATCGGTAGTCACGTGTGACTGGTAGCTACCATATTGGACAATACAGCTCTAGAGACTGAAGGGTGACCACTGTCTCTGAGGGTGCCTATGGAAGAGAATGGATCAAGGTGAATTTGGAGCGAGAGATAATATACAGATCAAATAGTGCCTTCTAGACAGTGGCAGGAAATTTGGACCATATCCTAACTACAGTAGGAGTCACTGGAGGGTTTTCAGTAGATTGAGATGATGTGAGCACTGCCTGTTCTAGTCCAGCTGGGCTATTATATCAAAACACCACAGGAAAAAAAAAAAGAAAATCAGAAACTCTGGATTTTAATCCCAGCTCTCACTGTTTCTAGCTTTATGACATAGTACAATCAGCTCATCACATACAAATGCATGTATAACATTATATATGTTATAAATTTCCTTTAGTCAAAAAAAATTAGGGACTTCCCTGGTGGCGTAGTGGTGAAGAATCCGCCTGTCAATGCAGGGGACACAGGTTCAAGCCCTGGTCCAGAAAGATCCCACATGCCACCGAGCCACAACTACTGAAGCCCACGTGCTCTAGGGCCTGTGCTTTGCAACAAGAGAAGCCACTGCAATGAGAAGTAGGCGCACCTCAAAGAAGAGTAGTCCCCGCTCGCCACAACTAGAGAAAGCCCACGTGCAGAAACGAAGACCCAACACAGCCAAAAATAAATAAGTAAAATAAATAAATTAAAAAAAATTAGATTTCCAAGCACATAAAATATAGCCAGGTCCAATATTTTATTTTATTTTTCAGTATTTTATTTTTTAGCTATTTAATATAACATTTTAGGGGTTTCCTGGTCGTGCAGTGGTTAAGAATCCGCCTGCCAATGCAGGGGACACGGTTTCAACCCCTGGTCCGGGAAAACCCCACAGGCCGCAGAGCAACTAAGCCCATTCGCCACAACTACTGAGCCTGAGCTCTAGAGCCCGTGAGCCACAACTACTGAGCCCATGTGCCACAACTACTGAAGCCCGCGTGCCTAGAGCCTGTGCTCCACAAGAGGAGCCACCCTAATGAGAAGCCCGTGCACCACAACGACGAGTATCCCCTGCTCGCCGCAACTAGAGGAAGCCCGCACGCAGCAATGAAGACCCAACACAGGCAAAAATAAATAAATATTTTTAAAATTTATTAAAAATAATATAACATTTTAGAAAACTAGCTTGGAGAAAAATATTAGAAAATATCACTTACAAATAACAATGTGAGAGGGAAATATAGGTATTTCAAGCGTAAAACATAAACTAATGTGAGTCTGAAGAAGAAAAGAATCAAGGAAAACATAAAAACTGACCTACACGGAAATATGAAGAGCCAGCTGGAAATTTTTCACTTTTAAAGCAGCTGCCTAAAATTAAGTGGATGTTGAATTATAAAGGTTGATCAGCATATAAACTACTGACAAAGAATATTCTTTGGGATACATGCCATGATGATCAAGGGTAGACAGTAGCATGCACAAAATCCCAAGCAGGTAGTGTACTTGACTCCACAGGCACCTGCTCAAGGACAGAGTCTCCTCACAGTGTTCAGCTCCATCTATTTTATAGGAAAAAAGCAGAGGCTTGCTCACTGAATAAATTGCATGAAAGATTTCCACACCTCCCCGCCGCCCCCCGAGAGCTTCAACTTTCATGTTTTAACATTCAGTATTTTCTCTGAGCTTTTTAAATAGGAAATTAGCTGGTGTGTGAATGTTTCTTTTGTAAACCTACGCTTGGTAGTTTTGACTGACTTAGAGTCGGTGATTCTTACATCCTGGTGTACTCGGCCCATGACCTTTTACACAGAGAACTCTGTATTGCCAGTATCTGTTTAAAGTCAGCCCTGACTTTAAGAATTTATACTTTTGGGAAAGAATTTATACTTTTGGGACTTCCCTGGTGGCACAGTGGTTAAGAATCTGCCTGCCAATGCTGGGGACACAGGTTCGATCCCTGGTCCAGGAAGATCCCACAGGCTGCGGAGCAACTAAGCCCGTGCGCCACAACTATTGAGCCCGCGTGCTGCAACTACTGAAGCCCACGCAGCTAGAACCTGCGCTCTGCAACAAGAGAAGCCACCGCAGTGAGAAGCCCGCGCACCACAATGAAGAGTAGCCCCCACTCGCCACAACTAGAGAAAGCCCGTGTGCAGCAACGAAGACCCAATGCAGGCAAAAAAAAAAAAAAAAATTTACACTTCTAAGGAAAAGACAGAAAAATAAACAATTAAAATACAGAATTCTGTAAGTTTATAAAAGAAGTGCTGCTTTCCCTCCTTGAAATGTGGGTAAATGGGGATGAGAAAAAGAACAATATAGGAAGGAAAAAAAGTTATACAAAGAAGATAGCAAAACACCAAATTTTAACAAAATTAACAAAAATTTAGTAAAACTAAAAAATTTTTCAGGCACATATCATACACAATTGTATAAAAAGTTAGGAGATGAAGTCACTATGAGACAGTTAAGCCTTCCCAGTGTTTTTCATTCTCAAAGTGTGGTCTTCAGATCTCCTGCATCCATCTCTGGAGATTATTTGTTAAAAATACAGGCTCCTGGGCCCCACCTGGACAAACTGAGTCAGAGTCACTGGAGGTGGAACCTGGAATCCTCATTTTAAAAATATGCTCCACAGACTGGTAACAACGATTGCCTTTGAGGAGAATTGGATGGCTAACAAGTAGAAATGGAAGTTTTACTATACATTCTTTATACTATATATCCTATGCACTTTTGTATTTCAAAATTCTTATGTGTTATGTCCCTGTCTTAGTTACTCAAAGCCCAAAACCAAAACCAAACCAAAAAACCCAGATGATTCTTAAACATGCTCAAGCTTGAGAAGCACCATTATAGTCCATTTACCGATAGGTAAAACCAAAATGGCTGTCAGGGAGCAAGGGTATATATGTCAGAAAGTCTTGTCAGTCTCAAAAAGGATTTGTATTTCCTAATTACCAACTTTTGAGAGCAAGTTACTTAACCTTTCTGAGCTTTAACTTTCTTATCTGCACAATCTAAAATCAAGAGTATTATGACAATTAAATAAAATATAGGGAATTCCCTGGCAGTCCAGTGGTTAGGACTCGGCACTCTCACTGCTGGGCCCAGGTTCAATCCCTGGTCGGGATCTAAGATCCTGAAAGCCACTTGGCACAGAAAAGAAAAAAGTATATATATGTATGTGTATATATGTATGTATATATATATATACATACATATATATGTATGTATATATATATGCAAAATACTTTAAAAGATGCCTATCTATAGCAAGTGCTCAATAACTGATAACTATGTTTTACAAAATTACTTTGAGACTCAAGCCCATTAGCTCATACAAAGCACTGCTTCCCACCAGTTTCCTAGAAGAGGAACTTCCTAGGGAAGATGTGACTAACACCCCAGAACTGAAATCAGAAAAGACTTTCTCACTGTTAGTGACCTTTAATTTGTGAAGCCAGAATACTCAAATCCAATTTCTGAAAGTCACCATACAGTTGTTAAAAGCAAAAGAATTTGGTTGCCTGGGTTCAAATTCTGACTCTGCCTGGTGTGAGGCTGTGGTGCTTACTTAACCTTGTTTCTTCATATAAAAGATGAAACTATCTACCCCACAAGGTAGTGGAGCAGCCTAAACTATACATGTAAAAGCAAAGTCCTTACCTTAACTTGCATACAAAGTTTAACTCAAAGTGGATCATAGCCTTAAATGTAAAAGCTAAAACTATAAAACTCTTAGAAGAAAACACAGGAGCGAAACTTCGTGACTTTGGGTTAGATAATGATTTCTTAGATATGACACCATAGCACAAGTGGTAAGAGACTGATAAGCTGGACTTCATCAAAATTAAAAATTTCTGTGCTTCAAAGGACACCATCAAGAAAGTGAAAAAACCACCCACAAAATGGGAGAACATATTTGCAAATCATTTATCTGATAAGGGGCTTGTACCCAGAATACATAAAAAAACTCTTACAACTCAATAATAAAAAGACAAATAGCCCAGTTTAAAAATGGGCAGGGAATTCCCTGGCGGTCCAGTGGTTGAGACTTCGCCTTCCAATGCAGGGGGTGCAGGTTCGATTCCTGGGCAGGGAGCTAAGATCCCACATGCCTTGTGGCCGAAAAACCAAGACATAAAACAGAAGCAATATTGTAACAAATTCAATAAAGACTAAAAATGGTAAAAAAAAATAAAATAAAATAAAATAAAAATGGGCAAAGGTTCTGAATAGACATTTCTCCAAAGAAGACATACAAATGACCAATAAACATATGAAAGAATATTCAACATCATTAGTCATTAGGGAAATGCAAATCAAAACCAGGAGATATCACCTCACACTCACGAGTATAACGGGAACAAAAAGACAGTAACAGTGCTGTCCAGGACGTGGAGAAATTAGACCCCTTGGAACTTCCCTGGTGGCGCAGTGGTTAAGAATCTGCCTGCCAATGCAGGGGACACGGTTTCGAGCTCTGGTCTGGGAAGATCCCACATGCTGAGGAGCAACTAAGCCTGTGCGCCAAAACTACTGAGCCTGTGCTCTAGAGCCTGCGAGCCACAACTACTCAGGCCTGCGCGCCTAGAGCCCGTGCTCCGCAACAAGAGAAGCCACCTCAATGAGAAGCCCGCGCACAACGAAGAGTAGCCCCTGCTCACTGCAACTAGAGAAAGCCCGCGTGCAGCAACGAAGACCCAATGCAGCCAAAAATGAATGAATGAATGAAAAAAATTAAGGAATGCCTTTCTTTCCAAAAAAAAAAAGAAAGAAAGAAATTAGACCCCTCATTTATTGCTGGTGGGAATGTAAAATAGTGCAGCCACTCTGGAACACTGGCAGTTCTTCAAAATGTTAAACACAGAGTTTACCATATGACCCTGTAAATCCACTCCTAGGAATATATCCAAGATAACCAAAAATATATGCTTACACAAAAGCTTGTACAGAAAATGACAGTAGCGTTATTTGTTATAGCCCCAAAGTGAAAACGACTCAAACGTCCATCACCTGATGAATTAATAAACAAAATGTGCTATATCCACACAAAATATTACTTAGCCATAAAAAGGAACGAAGTACTGGCACATGCTACAACCTGGATGAACTCTGAAAACATTAAGCAGATTCCATGTCTATGGAAATGTCCAGAAAAAGCCAATCTATAGAGATAGAAAGTACACGAGTGGTTGCCAGGAGCTGAGGAGATTGGGGGGACATGGGCAGTGATTACTAATGGGTTTGGGTTTCTTTTGGGGGTGATAAAAATGTTCTAAAATTTATTGTGGCAATGGCTACACAACTCTGTGACTATACTAAAAATCATTAAATTCTATGCTTTAAATGGGTAAACTTTATGGTATGCAAATTATATCTCAATGAAGCTGTTTAAAAAACAACATCAACAAAAAACTGCCTAGCCTACCTAGCTAAACAGACAATGCCGGATTACTTCCAACTGTGTCCAGAACTAAATAACCTTGGGCGGGTCTGTTTCCCCACGCTTTGGAAGGACTCCTAAGGAGTCCCTCCCACTTTTGACCCTTCGGAATCCTGAAGGAACAAACGTTTGCCCCCGGGGTTCTGGGGTTCCTCTGAGCAGGGAATGGACCACAAGATCTACAACGCTTAGACCTTGGGCAAACAGTGCCAGGGCTCACACGGTCCTCATCGTTCCTCTACGGCCCCGCTCCCCGCCGCTATCGGCCAGGAGATGCGCTTACCCAAGGCACAAGCCATAGCGGCGCCCACCAGGCCTCCTCCGGACACCACCACATCGTACACGGTGTCTGACGAGGCGCCGGCCCACCTCCGGCAGGAGACCAGCGGGCCCCTCCGGGCAGCGGCAGGGGCAGTCCTCCACCGGATCCTAGCCAGCCGGGCCGCCATGGTCCTGACCTGCACCGTAGTTGGCGTCCCGCTGGGCCCGCCTGGGGTTAGCACTTCCGGAGCAGAGCTCTCCAGTCACAGGCCGCTTGAGCCGCCACCTCAAACCGGAAGTGTAACCTGCAAAGAGAATAGGCCAATCAGAAAACGAACTTTGCCTGCTTGGGCGGGATAGATTAGAGGCTGCCTGGGAAGGGGACTGGTTCGTGTATCCGCCTGGGAGCCAATCAGAGGCCCAAGCTAGAAAGAGGAGGAACCTGACCCTCTTAGCTTGCACCTCCACTGCCGCTGTCATCCCCGCTGTCTCCGCTGCCTCTGTCTCTTCCCCGCTGAGAAGATGACCGTGGGGAGGTCTGCGGGAGCCTCCGGCGGCGCTCAGTGGAGCCGTCAGGTGAGGGGAGAAAAAGAAGGGGAGTGATCGTGTCTGCGCCCCGGAAAGAAATCCCTAAGAGAGGAAACTGTTTGAAGTTGCCTTGGAGACAGACGGCAAGGGCGTGTCACAGGGCCGTGGGATTAAAACGGGCAGTGTTTACGGATGCGGAGGCGGACTCTTATCTCCAGGACCTGAACCCCTTGAGCACTTACGTCAGGCTCTTTATAGAACCGTAGCAATGGCCCCCAGTTTCCGCTTATCCTCTCAACCACCCCAGGACTAATAGCACAATTGTTGTCTCCATTTTGTAGAAGAGAAAAATGAGGCACAGAGAGATTAAGAAATTTGCCCCCAGATTCATAGAGACAAAGTAAATTGGTGGTCGCTTATGGGTTGGGGAATGGGGAGGGTTAGGGAAAATAGGGAGTGACTGCTAAATGGAATGGGGTCTTTTGGGGGGTTATTAAAATTGATTGTGGTGATGGTTGCACAACTCTGAGTATACTGAAACCCACTGAATTGTACACTTGTATGAATTGTGTAGTAGGTGTGAATTATATCAATAAAGTCGTTTTTTAAAAAAGGAATTTTCCTAAAATCACACGCTCTTTAGTAGCAGAGCGAGGGCTAGAGCATATACATACCTTTGACTCAGAATCCAGTGTTCTTTTCAGTATTAGAGCTGGACCCAGTTCAACCATCACCAAGTGTCACTTGGAGGCCTGCAGCGGCCCTTCCCAACTGGTTTCCAGCTGCAACCAACCAGTCACCCTGTGCAGTCCCATCATGGCCCCAGCCTGCTTCTTTCAGGATATCTCTTGCTACTATCCTCCAACCACACTGGCCCTCTTTCTACCTCTCCAAAAGTCCAAAATTTTGTCCCTGCCTCAAGGCCTTTGTATTTGTTTTTCTTCGAACCCCAAACCCTCTTACCCCAGATCTTAGCAAGGCTGGAGTTTTTCTCATCAATCAGCTGTCAGTCTAAAAGTCCTCCACAGTGAGAAAGTAAAAATCATCCCAGGACTGGGAAAGTAAAACTCAGACTGTAATAGACCCAGATGAGGCCAGCAGCAAGATCAGCAGAAATCAGTATTTCTCACAGGGCCACACTGTACCTGCAAAACGACTAATACCCCATACTTGTAAATGATTATGCTTACTTATCAATGACTTATTCAGCCCTACTTTGCTCTTGTCACCTTTTGAATAAAAATTGCTCATTCACCCACTTACTAAACTGTGCCCTCTTGCTGACGGCATCCATCCATCCTTGCTTCCCCTAACCCTCCTCAGAATCATTCAGGACAAGCCAACCCTAGAAAAAGCCCCCACCCCATGCCAAGTTCCCTATACTTTCCCATGGTATGCTGTAGCAAATTAATAAACCTAGTTCTGATTACAGGTACATTCCTAGTGGTCTTTATCTGATGGGCTTTTATCAACAGAAAAGCGTCCTATAGCCACTCCATCACTCTATAATCTCACAGTTTCATGGCTTTTATTGAATTTATTACCATCTTACATTATCTTTCTCCCTTCACTAGGATGTAAGCCTCATGAGAGTAGGGACCTTGTCTGTCTTGTTCGCAGCCAAATACTCAATGCACATTAGGCACCCAATAAATATTTTCTGAATGAATGGAGTATTTAAGCCCAGTTGGATTTCCCACTTTCTAGGACTCTTTCAGCTAGACCACACTGTCTCTCCTGTTAATTACTCATTCCTAGTAACAAGGTAGGAATTAGCTAGAATATGAGGAAAGCAGCGGTATAGACAAGGGAAGCGGGAAAAGGAAGATTGGCAACAAGTAGGTAAAACCCAAGTAGGGCAGGTCCCAGAGTGTGGCCAAAGTTACAGGTAGGATTCCTGGAGAGCAGGGGTGCATGGCGAAGGTAGGTTCTCCATAAATGCTCACCGGACTGCATGAACCAACTTCAGCTCTCTGCTTCCCTTTCCCGCCCTTCAACCAAGCATACCTCATATACCAATATGTGAAATTTCTTTAAAGCAAGGAACACATTTTTCTTTGTCCCCCGCCCCAGTCCCTAAGGTATACTTATTTAAAATGAAATTAGTAGTTACGTTTTTAAATCACAGTTTGACCCACAGTCTTACTCTATTTCATTTCAGATATTTCCCCCCAAATCCTCCTCAGACACAGAGGCAGAAGAGGAACTGTGTGGGGATGGGCTGGTTTTGCCCAGGGCTGGCAAACTCAGTGAGTTCATCAGCCCAGAGGAGGAGACAGATTCTACTTCTGACTCAACTTCGAGTTTTTACGAGACCCTGCAGGCACTAAGGCAGAAAGGCAGGTGGTGCCTGTTGGAATCCCTTTATCTGTCTGACCCAGACAGTGATGAAAGCCTCTCTGAAGATGATGAGGACCTGGAGAGTTTCTTCCAAGACAAAGGCAGGGGGAAGCCACAGGTGCAGTCCCCCGCGTCTCCGAGGTAAGGCAGTGCAGTTCAACAGCTGCCTCACTGCACAACTCTGGCCAAGTCACATCATGACTCGGGGCCTCATCTTCCTCCTCAGTAAAACAAAGACCACTCCTGTAAGTGCCACCTACCCAGGCTTCAGCCCAGAATCAGCCAAACGTGTTCTGATTCCTACCCAGCAGTCCTGAATCACTTTGGATAACCTTGAGTCACCTGAAGGTTTGGAATCAATTAAAGAGATGCCTTTCCCAAATATACTACCTCCCTGAGAATGGCAACAAGGTCCATTTCCCTTGGCCAAGCCCTGCTATATGCACATATACTTTATCTCATTTAATATTTACTTTCTCCTCCCAATCACCCTGTAAGTAGATACTATTTTTGCCATTCTACAGATGAAGAAATTGAGGTTCCAAGAGAACCTTGATCAAGGTCACACAGCTGGTCATTGTTTGAAGCAAGATTGGAACCTGGGCCTGACTCTAAAGGCTTCCTGTGCACCAATGCACTCTTCTCTCTACCGAATGAAAATATTAAGAGTGTGAAGTGGCAATTCTTGGGTCCATTCTAAGGAGAGACTTTCTACTAGGGCTGCTGCTAGGAGGGCCTGTGGGAAGGAGAGAAGCCTGGTTGAGAAAGGTGCAGGCCTAGAGGCCTGTGGGGCTGCAATGTGAGGCTGAGAAACTGTGACCGGCTGGAAGGGAGGGGGAGGGAGGAGGATCTTGGAGGAGCCGGGCCTCCTGGCACCCCCCCGTCCTCCATGCACAGAGCTGCTCTCTTCCCACAGGTGTGGCTCCATGAGGCGCTGCAGCTCCTTGAGCAACCTGCCCTCCGATCTTCCCAAGGCTCAGCCTCAGCCACCCTCCAGCTCCAGGCCTCCCTCCCAGCACAGAAGCATCAGCTCCTGGGCATCATCCATCACCGTCCCTCAGCCGTTCCGCATGACGCTGCGCGAGGCCAGGAAGAAGGCCCAGTGGCTGGCCTCCCCCGCCTCCTTTGAGCATGAGACGCAGCAGGCCCAGAAGCAGGGCCAGGAGGAGGCCGAGCGCCACAGGCAGTTCCGGGCACAGCCTGTGCCTGCGCACGTCTACCTGCCCCTCTACCAGGAGATCATGGAGCGCAACGAGGCACGCAGGCGGGCGGGGATCCAGAAGAGGAAGGAACTGCTGCTCTCTTCCTTGAAGCCCTTCAGCTTCCTGGGGAAGGACGAGCAGCGAAAGAAAGCCATTCAACAGAGGGACCTGGTCGCCACAGCTAAGGCCAAAGTCCCCAAGCAGAAGCCCACCAGGAGGATCCCCACGTCCATTCTGGAGCCAGCCCTTGGGGACAAACTCCAGGGTAAAGACATCCTTGCCTCCTGCCTGCCTCCTGCCTGGGGGTACCAAACGGTGCTGTGGGGATTTAGTCGGGCTCAGGGGTCACCCTGGCTCAGAGATGGGCTGTTCGGGCGGACCCGCTAGAGGCCTTGCTCAGTGCAGGCCACGGGGTAGGGTTGGATCTGCCCGTACAATGGGGGCGCCTAGTCGGGAGAGGAGTAGGAGGCCCCGGGTTCATCCTGTTGACCTCACCTGGCTCAGTGAGTGGATACGAAGGCCTCTGCAGCAGCATGGGTGCTGGAGCAGAGAACCAATGAGATATCTGAGTACCAGCCTAGGCCCGCGCCACCACTAGCCAGCTGCCCCGAGGAAAGCCCCCCACATCCTGTGAGGTACTCATTTCAAGACACATAGCTCAGTTAAAGGACTCTGGCTTTATTTGCTCATTCCGTAGCATGCGCCACGTCCCAGGCATGAATAAATAGATGTGGAGTTTGCAGACATGGGAGGGAGACAGACAAATAATTACAAATGTGATAAGTCACTTGCAGGAGTTAAAGGGGGGAAGCCTAGGGGTCCAATGTCACCTATAACAGAGGGACCTGACTGAGTGTGGTGAGCTGTGGGAACAGTTAGGGAAAGTCCCGAGGGAAAGTGAGCGCTGACCCTGAAGGAGGAGCCATGGTGAATTCAATGAAGAGGGAAGAAGAGTGTCCCAGACAAAGGTAATAGCATGGAGGTAAGAAAGCTGAGCACTCTCAAGGCATGGAAAGGCAGAGGGGAGACAGAAGAGGAGCGGGGAGCGGGACAGACAGGCACAGGCCAGACCTGGGGCCTTGTAGGCCGTGGGAGGGAGTTTGGACTTCATCCCAAGGGCAGGGGGAGCCATTGAAGGGTTTTAAGTAGGGTGGCTCATGATCAGATACGAAGTTCAGAAAGCTCACTCTGCTGTGGAGAGAATTATAGGGGGACGGGCAAGTCCCGAGGGATGTTCATCTGTAGGAGCCTATTTCAGTGATTCAACTGAGAAATTATGAAACTAGTAGCAGGGAGGATGAAAAGAGGCTGGACCGGAGAGCGATTAAAGAGGAGGAGGTGGGGCTTCCCTGGTGGCACAGTGGTTGAGAGTCCGCCTGCCGATGCAGGGGACACGGGTTCGTGCCCTGGTCCGGGAAGATCCCACATGCCGCAGAGTGGCTGGGCCCATGAGCCATGGCCGCTGAGCCTGCGCGTCCGGAGCCTGTGCTCCACAACGGGAGAGGCCACAACAGTGAGAGGCCCGCGTACTGCAAAAAAAAAAAAAAAAAAAAAAAGGAGGAGGCGGCAGGACTGATGAGCGAGGAGGAGGTGAGAACAGTGTGGGCAGTGGGCTTGGGCAGTTGGGTGGACGGTGGGGCCTCTGCCTGAGAAGGGAGAGCTGGGAGAGGAGCAGGTCACTGGCCCATCCCTCCTGCTCCACCTCTGAAGAAGGAACTGTAGAAAGTGCTCAGTAAGTGTAAACGGTAGCTGCTTCTGCAGCCTGACTGGCACACAGCAGCGGTGTCCTAGTCAACATTCATTAAGGCACTCTCCAGGAAAAAAAAAGGAAGTTGATTTGCAGTGTTTGCCATTTTCATGGTATAAATACCCCTATCCTGGCCAATTTCAAGCTTTCCACACGATGCCAACTAGCTCGGGAAATTCCTGAAAAGTTAACGCTGAGTTCCGGCACACTAACTGCGAGTATTTAAGAGGGAAAGCTCACCACCACACCTTTTGGTTTGAGGCTTGGTCCCTTCTCACCCCTCGCTCCCCTGACTTCTTCTCCACAGAAGCTGAGCTCTTGAGGAAGATTCGCATCCAGATGAGAGCCCTGGATATGCTCCAGATGGCCTCCTCCCCCATTGCCTCCTCCAGTGGCCGGGCTGACTCACAGCCTCGAATAGCCACCCGGACCCGGGAGGAGAAGCTTGGGTTTCTGCACACTGACTTCGGATTCCAGCCTCGGGTGAATCCTGCCGTCCCCGACTATGAAGAACTTTACAAGGCCTTCCAGAAAAGAGCTGCCAAGAGAAGAGACACCCAGGAGGTGACTCGCAACAAGCCCTTCTTGCTGAGAACCGCCAGTCTGCGTCGTGCTCCTCGGCCCTGTGATACTGCCGCCTCTGAAGGGAGGAGGGTAAGAGCCCAGGCCACTGCAGGAGGGTCAGGGCTGCGGCCCTAAACACAGGAGGGGCCAGGCCTCAATGGAAGGCACTTCTCATGACCCTTTTCTATCTTAATTTTTTTTAAACACCGGCTCAGCTGTAAGCAGATCCACGGTTCCTAAAAATTTAAGACCGCAAGAATACTTCCCTTCCTTCCCTCTCTGTAGAGGGATTTTGCAGAAGTGCAAGCAAGTCTGGAAGGCAGGGAGTTGGGGTCAATTGCCATGTCCCAATACCAATTCCAAAGAACTCTTCTCATTTAATTAAAAACTTTGGGATTGATATCCAAGTCTTGCCCTGTTTAACTAAACTCAAGATCTCATTACCCTTGTCTTAATCCCAAGAAAGAACTGAGGATTCTCTCTGACCAGTCCTTCGCTAAAATTGAATCCTAGTTAAGATAGAAACTAATTGCACGTGCTGTCCTACCAATATTAGCCTTCGTTTCTTCTAGGAATCTCCACAGCCACCCGGCATACCCCTGCCAAGGAGTCGTTCTCTGAGTGGCCTTGCTTCCCTCTCTGCCAACACCCTCCCCGTGCACATCACAGACGCCACCAGGAGGAGGGAATCTGCAGTCAGGTGAGTGGTCAGGCTGCATGAGACCCACAGTGCTCAGATCTCAGCCCCAATGCTGGAAAGCACTCCACTGCTGGGCCTTCTCTCCTGTTATCAGAGAGACCGAAAGGGGTGGGAGGGGAGTCTTGATCAGGACAGGAATTCATCTGACTCTCCACACTTATTGCTGGAGAACACTTAGCCATCACTCAGCCAATATTCTCGGGGGACTGACTTTGTGCCAAGCACAGCCTTAAGGCTGGAGATACCTTATAGAACCTATAGTTTAATATCTAGTCTGAAATACATAAAGGCGAAGAAGCAACTATCACATCTTGTGAGTACCACAGTGATGGGGAAATGCAGGGGACTGTGGGGAGCGGGGGCACTGGGCAGTCTGGGTCTTTTGTAATAGATGCCTAAGGTGAAACCTGAAGAATGAGAAGTCACCCAGACAAAGGCTGGAAAGAAACAAGTTTCCAAACAGAATAACATGCGTAAAGACCCACTGGTGAAAGAGGAAGGAAGCATTAGGAACAGGAATTCAGAGAAGCCTGAAGCTGTGTGTGTGACCCGGCCACAAAGAAGATGAGGCATCCATCGCATAGATTTGAGATTCTCTGAGATTCATCTTGGGGAACTATTAGAAGTCGGTTGGGAAGCAGGAGGCTCCTTATTTTTAACTCTTTAACTGACCTGACTCTGTCATGGTAGTCTCATCCAGCCAGCACCCCAGCAGGAGTTCCTCCACTAGGCCTCTGAGCTGAAGTCAGCAGGAGAGGTCATGCTGTAACTGGTGGCTTAGCTCTGGGAGAGGACTGGCATCTCAGTGCCTTCCTGTGGGGCTCACAGAGGAGTACATGGAATCTACCTGGCTCTTTAAGACCCACAACAGGGATTTTAGAAATGTATTTAGAATCCAAGGGATACTCCCTCCTTCCTCAAATTTCACAGAGTTACTAAATCAAGGCTAAATGCATCAGAATCCTGAGGTCCCACTACGATAGGTCTCATGAACCACACGGTGGCCTACCTGCAGAGAATGTCCATATCTGCGTTCTGGCAATAGGGAGTTTGACATATTAGCAGAGTAAACTGTCATGCCTTCCTTCCTAATAAGTCCATTTGAATATAAACACCCTACTGCAGGAGTCTTGACTTTTTTGTTAGAACTCTCCACAGTACCTTGTAGAATGACATTTGTACAAACTAAGTGCTGCTGGTTGACCCCAAACTGTGCATTGAGGGAGGCCCATTTCCAGTTCTCTGTGGAAATGCAGGTTTGTATTCCCAAAGGACCATGAACCCAGGCACCTTCCAGCCCACTATTTACAGCACAGTCGTCAAGGGCAGAGCCTTGGGAGTCAGACATCCTGGTTCTAATGTTGGCTTTTCCACTGGCATGCCGGGTAGCTTCAAGCAAGTGGTTTACCCTCCCTGAGGCTCAATCTTGTTGCCTGTAAAGAGGGAGACTTACAGTCCTTACCTCACAGGGCAGCTAGGAGAATTTACAAAAGCTAATGGCTATAAAGCACCTATTGGTGCCTGTCTGCACGTGGTTCGGGGTAGGTAGCTCAGCAAATGGTAGCAATTAGTATTATTTTGTTTCCAGATGGCAGGACACCTGAGTGTAAGAATATTTTAACTCATGTTTTTCAGTTCAATTAATGAACTTCTCCTGGGGTAGAAACTCACTGTCCATAGCGCTGGGAAGGCTTCATCTGCCAGTGCATTTAATCCAGAATCTTCTTCTTTCTGAAATGCCAGTGTGGTAAATTACTCACCCATTCATAGAAAAAACCAACTGACTTTCCAGAGAGGTTACTAAGATTGCTTTTAAGTATACCCAGGTTGGTCATTTGTATTCTTTTTTTGTCTCTTCCCTTTAGAAGTTCACTTGAGAAAAAGGACAAAGCAGATCAAAGTACTCAGTGGTCGGAGATGCACAAAAAGAAGTGTCAGGCGATATCTAAGTCTGTGACCTTGCGTGCAAAAGCCATGGATCCCCATAAAAGCCTGGAGGAGGTGTTCAAAGCAAAGCTGAAAGAGAATCGGTCGGTGTCCTCCATGTGTCTAAGGGATAACTATCTTGGGAGCCATTTGCCTTGAAAATGGCAAAATGGGGTTATTACAGTAGACTCCTGTAACCATAGAGTCAAGGATTTTGCCAGGCACAGCTAGGAATGTACAATGTCTGTGGGAGTTATTCCACTTAACTGAAATTAAAGGTATTCCGGATTGGAAAAACCTGGAATTCATTCTAAAAATCTTGTTAATTCCAGGAACAATGACCGTAAAAGAGCAAAAGAGTATAAGAAAGAATTGGAGGAAATGAAGAAGAGAATACAAATAAGGCCCTATCTCTTCGAACAAGTTACCAAGGTAAATCTAAACCATCATTCACTTTCTTTCTGTCTTAGATGAAAGGGCTCTTAGAAATTATGAAACAGCTTAATATCTGGGTATTAAACACTTCCTTTAGGCTCAGAAAGATTCTAAATTTGGCTCATTTTATTACTACCATCTTTCCCCAAAGTAAGTAGTGCACTGGTGAACATTGGACTGATTTCATCCAAGACTGGATTCCAAAGGCATCTATAAAGGGATATTTCACTTCCTGGGGTTTTCTCTATAGTCTAGCCTTCAGCTTGAATCAGAGTGGAGGTTAGATCCCAGGCATACAATTGACAGTTTGGCTGTGTTGGAGTATCTTTAACTTGCTAATGTCATCTCTCCTCCTGTAGTGCTGGTGCCCTGGGCACCCCCAGCCTCTACAGCTGTGGCATATTTATAGGTCTTCAGGGGTTGAGATGCTCACAAGCACCCCACAAGGCCTCTTCCAGATTAAGTGGCTTTCTGGCTGGAAGAGTCACTTTAAGATGTTCTCTAGACTCCTAGGAAAGTTGGACACAGTTGAGATCTCCCTAAGGAAGCTCTGGGGCTACTTGAACAGTCTTAGAAAGGCCACCATCCCAGATAGCTTTGAGCTGCATCAAGCTCTGTAGATCTCTCTCCTCTCCAGAGTTTCAAACAAAAGTTGGCATTCCCTAGTGACCTGGTTCCAAATGTTGGGCATTATCTGTCTTATAGCCAGTGCATTATTTAGGCATTTCCTGGGTCCAGTCCTCCCCAATCCCCTACATATTACACACACGCTGGAGTGTCTTGGATTTACTTAGCAACCTGCATTGCTAAGTAAAAACTTCTCATAATGATGTTTGCTCTTCATGTTAGCTTTCTCCTAGCAAGCTCACTCTCAGATCTCAAAAGATCTTTCACCACTCTAGGAAAAATACAAAGTACTCTATATGACTTTGCTCTTGAACACTTAAACAAACAAAAAACCACCTTTTTCTGGTCTACATGCATACCATCCATCCTGTTAAGAATGTACAAGTGCAGCTTATTTTCAATTTGTTATATTTCAGTGTTCCTGATGATGGTTTGGTTGCTTTTAAATGTTAAAAATGTTTTTAGTCCATCTTTTTCATCTGGGTCTCACTTGGTCTTCCAAAAATCTAAATCCTTGCCTCACAAAGGTGTGGTTCCCAAAACAACAGTTGGCATCTCCTGAGAGTATTAGAAATACAGAATTGCAAGCCCCATCTGAGGACTACCTAATAAGAATCTGCATTTTAACCCAAACTTCAGGTAGTTCCTATGTACTTTAAAGCTTGAAAATAAGGCTCTAAGTAATTTTCATACAAATCTGTGTCCAGCACTACTTGGGGGTGGTGGGGTGGAAAAGCAGTATTATAAGCATACAGATTAAGCAAGCAATTTAGAATTATCTGGTAATTCAGCTACAGCAGATTAATTTCCATTCCACAGGACCTTGCCAGGAAGGAAGCAGAACAACGGTATCGAGACACCCTGAAGCATGCTGGGCTGGATGAAGACTTTGTGAGGAACAAGGGTCAGGGCGACCGGGCTTTACAATGGAAGGAGCCATCAGAAGTCCGTGACTGTCCCAGGTACTCGGAGATACTGCTGTCGTCCTGCAGCTCTCCAGTTGCATCTCTAGTAGCGCCACTGGGAGGAAGCTTTAGAACAGTCACTCTATTTTGAGATCACAATCCTGTATTTATAGAATACTAATCTAGAGATCTCCAAGTACCACATTTAAATTTGGTGAGTAGTGCAGTTGTGAATAAAATATAGCTATTGTGTATTAGGTCTAGATTCCTTCAATTTGAAACAGATCATTTTTCCAATCCCAGTCCAATGCCATCAGTCAAAAGTACTTCTACTTCAATTCTGAAGAAAAATCATGTATATTTTTACTTCCTATAAAATGATAAACTACACTCTTCATTTATTTACTTATTGAATAAGTGAAAGACCGTTATAGGGCCACAATAAAAGTGTAAATATCCTGTACAATCAAAGCCTTTCATTCCCCTCAGCTTGGTCACCATGGCTTGTTCAAATGTAGCTTTTTATTTTATTTATTTATTTATTTATTTATGGCTGCGTCGGGTCTTCTTCGTTGCTGCGTGCGGGCTTTCTCAAGTTGTGGTGAGCGGGGGCTGCTCTTCATTGCTGTGCACAGGCTTCTGACTGCGGTGGCTTCTCTTGTTGTGGAGCACAGGCTCTAGGCACGTGGGCTTTAGTAGCTGTGGCTTGTGGACTGTAGAGCACAGGCTTAGTAGTTGTGGCGCACAGGCTTAGTTGCTCTGTGGCATGGGGGATCTTCCCAGACCAGGGCTCGAACCTGTCTCCCCTGCATTGGCAGGCAGATTCTTAACCACTGCGCCACCAGGGAAGTCCCGAATCTAGCATTTTTAAAAAGCAACTCATTAGCACCACCTCCTCCATTGATATCATATAAGTCAAAGGGAGAAAAGCACAGTATTTCTATTACTCACAATTTTGTTTCAAGTCCTAGTAGCCCTTCCCCTAATTCCTATCTCAGTTTTCCCCCTAGAAATTTGCCTTTATACCCCATACAAAATAATGATAATGTTGAAACCATGCTTAAGCCTACATGATGCTTCTTTTGATTTAAAATTTTATAATTCTTTAATTTATTCTGCAGCACAGCACTCATGAAACTACAAAACTCGGCATTAGGAATCCACGGCAGGATTTAGAAGAATCTCTACAACAGCCTACAAGCCCCGAGAAAGAACTAGAGGAGCTGTCTTATGAATTACCAGATAATCTCAAATCATTTGGTTAGTCAGTATACTTAAAACTACTGCTTTCGAATAATATCAAGCAGCTTACCTTGGGGTTGAGTCAAGGCAGGCAAAACTTGGGTTTTGAGTCATGGTTACTTTTGGAGAATGGGGGAAAGAAAAGTAGATAACAGAGAATGGTCCAAGTAAATCAAAGTGGAGAAGTTCAGGGTAGAGGGATCAGAGCTAATTAAGGGTTCTTGCTTTGTGCCTCACACTTAAGCATACAGGTACAGAAAAAAGGGCATAAGCCCAAATGCCTACAGAGGCTAGTCAGGAAACAAATGGGTCAAATGGGCTGGCTGTCAGATTAGTAGGAGATAGTAGAGACTAGAGAATATCAACCCTGATGGAATACAGGCCCAGAATTGCCAGATAAACCACATTTTCAACAGAAACCAGAAATGTGCATGTCGGCAACTAATTTAAAACTTACTGGGAATTCCCTGGCCATCCAGTGGTTAGGACTCCACGCTTTCACTGCCAAGGGCGTGGGGTTCAATCCCTGATCGGGGAACTAAGATCCCACAAGCTGCGCAGCCGGGCCAAAAAAAAAAAAAAAAAAAAAATTTATTTGGAAATAGTATGTGGGAAAAACAAAACATGTTTGTATATCAGATTAGCCCATGGGGGATGACGAGTTTGCAACCCCAAATACGGGGTTTCTCAGCCTCAGCACTATTGACATTTTGGGCCAGATGAGTCTGTGTTGGGTGAGGGAGCTATACATTGTAGGATGGTTAGCAGTACCCCTGGCCTTTATTTACTAGATGCCAGTAGCACCGCTCTCCTCAGTTATGACAACCAAAAATGTCTCCAGATATTATGAAAAGTCCCCTGGGTGGCAAAATGTCCTTGGTTGAAAACCACTGTTCTAGTATAAAAGTAAGGCTACTGGAAGCCAAAACTGGCATTTTAAGAATACAAGTAACTGATATGAACTCAGTCTATCTAGCACAGAATAATTATGCATGTCATTAACAAATTAAGAACTATAATTACTTTATTTAAAACAGCAGTTAATTCTTTGCTGTTATCTGCTTAGAATGTGTCACTGTGTGCATGTGTGTACTATGTTAGCATGAGGTTCATTTTAATAAACTTGAAACTTCTGACAGCCATGATTTTCTAGTAGGTGATCTCTGGATACTTTTCTTCTCACCAATAATAATGAAATATTCGCTCTCAGTAACTCTAAAGACAGGATGATGGCAGCAAGAGTGCCTACTCTGACAGAAGAACCTTTCTCATGTTTTTTAAAGTATCTTTCTGGAAATATTCAAAAATATGTTATTATTGCCATTTTTCCAGACTCAAACATGGTCCTTTTTTTGGTGATGACAAGAATGATACTTTGATAACTACCACGTGGGTTTGCTAGTTGGAGATGAAGATGCTCATGTCATCTTCCCCAAGACTTCTGAGCTCAGTTTTACCTGCATGGACTCCTGAGGGTAAATCAGTGCCCCATCTTAAAGGGAAAGACTGAATTATTTTCTTAATCTCCTCTCAAAAGGAAACAAATTTTGTTTAAAACAAGGAGCCAAAGAACTGACTGGCTGTTTTGTTTATTTAAAGGAAAAACAATTGAAGCTCTGAATCAGGTGATTTTTAACTTAAAAAAAAAAAAAACAGAAAACAAAAACAAACAACCTCTTAACATGCTACTGTATGTTCCATAAACAAAGAAAGCAAAGTGGCCAAGTAGAGGTGTATAGGACAAGATAGTACCTCAGCCTGGGCCAAGCAGGGATTCAAGTAATTTACTTTTTGGAGACCAGTGGCAGACAGTCTCTTACTCAGGTTGCTAAAGGGAGAATGTCACAACAGAACTGACATCACTCTCTTCTCGAAAGCAACAAGGCATCTTGAAAGCTTAACTTCTTGGTGAAGTTTTATGGTTGGTGGCAGGATTTAGTTCACCCATGTGAAAAGACAGCTCAGTATGGGATGAAAACTCTTCAAAGGAAAACCTCCCCTCAACAGTCTTACTGAGAAACTTCAGCCAACAAATAATCAAATTCACTTTTGGGAGAAGTCTATCCCAAAATTGTGCAGTGGGAATAGAGGTAGGTACAGTTACCCAGCCCACATTCACTGCTTTCTTTCTTGTCTGAATCAGATGGTAGCTGAAGAGAAGCTCTCCTACAGTCATCTTCTAGGCCAGGAAAGATGAACAGAGGCAAAAGTGGGGTCGTGTCCTTCACAGATTCATTTTGGTTCTGGCAAACTGTGAGCCATAAGCATCCTGTTCCCACTACATACACTCTGGGATCAGGTAGAGCTGATCTTCCAGGAGTCAGCACCCAGGCTCATGTCCGTCCTTCAGTTAAATCTCCTTGGTTTAGTAACTGTAAGAGATTAAAAACAAATCTGTAACAGTTACCAGTGAATAACAGGAAAAATAATTCATACTAAGTGAAAGGTTTACAATTGGGGGTGGGGAATGATTGCAGGGGTGAGTCAGGGACAGCTAGTTCCAAATCAGAAGATATGCACAGACTGATAGATCTCATTTATATATTGGCCTTGGGACAGCACTTTGACCATCTGATGATGCTGGCATTCCTACTATAGCAGTAAAATATCCTGATAATAATAATTATAATATCCTATAAGCCAAACTATTATTTGTGTAATCACATACTCACTAGTCAGTGATGGAGGAATCTATAACCACAGGGAAATCAGAACTGGTGGAACCAAAAATCTTACATCAGTCAGTTAGCCAAAGTACAGGCTGAAGGCTCAAGAAGAAGTAAAAGGAATGGAGTTCTACGTGAGAGCTACAACTCACTCATGAAAAATCCAGGGATTTCCTGGGCTTAAAATACCTTTCCTGTGATGAGGGAAGACAAGCCTGAGAGTCTCCAATAGGGTGGCAGCTACCGTGGACATTCTACTCTACATTCAAGGTTCCCGTTGAAAGGTGTTTTTGTATAATAATTGATGAAATTGGGTTCCATTTTATTATGAAAAGAAAATGAGATGGGAATAATACAGTGAAAACAGAATAAACATTGTTTGTTAAAATCTAATCAGATAGAAATTCTAGAGCTGGAGGTATATTTATTTGGTGATCTTAATTTAGATGAAGGTAATTTACATAGTAGAATTCAATGGTATGGAATTTAAAGAAAAATTTTAAACTTAGAGAAAGAAACCACAGATTTCATTTGATACTGTGTGGTAGAGATTAGGAATGGTATATTTTTAACCTAGACCAAGATCCAGATGTTTACACTGAAACTTAGCAATGGCACTTTATGAGAAATGTTAAAGAATTTGTAATTTCTGTTTTCCTCCTTGTTTTATTTGGGAAATATTCTAAGATATAGTCAAAGTTAACTGGCGGTCACTTATACTGGTTCTTGAATTCAAGAATGTGAAGTCAGTGTGGCTATGGAACCCCATCTGGGATGACCTTTAGTCCACAGAAGGTCAAAAGCCCTGGGGTCTCAGCTGGGTCTGCACAATGAGTCCTCTGTCTGATTCTCAGAAGACCTGGCCACACTGAGGAAAAATCAGAATTGTCCAATTTGAACCATCTGAGTGAGAGTTAACTTGTAGTTTTTCATATATTTTCCATGATAATTTCTGATACTTGATAAGTTATTTTTATTTTTAGAGCATATTTACAGGAGTCCAATTAGAAGTGCATCAGCAGATTCTTACAGGTCTGATCTACAATGCATGGTGATCTTTAAAAAACAATTTGGAATGGGCATGTGTTGTTTTAAGGGTTGCTATTGCCTTCTCCTTCTCTGGCATCTGAGAATAATCCCTAAGGAGTCAATATTCCTCACTCACTGGAGGAACAGTCAGTTAGTACCTAGACCCCGGATGAGGAAGAGGATGAAGCCTGGAGCCTTTAGGGGCTTATAGCTTGAAAAAAAATGAAGGTATTGGAGGATGTGATAAGCCCACCTTCAGAAGGAAAAGGAGGGGATGAGCAATGAAAATGCCTTGATGAGAGGAAGGTAATAATGGTGTAGTAAAGGAAAGACAAAAGAAGTGAGGCTCAGACGGAAGCTGTATTTGTAAATACAGAAGGATCCACGAGGAGAAAGTGATAGTGAAGGATTTTCAACTACACCTAAGGGCACCACCTTCCTCTTGCGGTGTTAATATTTTTCTATTAAGCGTCTGAGGCTTCCATTCTGAAACTGGGTACACAGGACTTAAAGGCCCTTTGTGTTCTCCTGGAGGGAAGGCCAAGTTTTCCTTTGTTTTTTTTTGTTTGGTTGGTTGTTTGTTTTTTTGCGGTACGCAGGCCTCTCACTGCTGTGGCCCCTCCCCTTGTGGAGCACAGGCTCCGGACGCGCAGGCTCAGCAGCCATGGCTCACGGGCCCAGCCACTCCGCGGCATGTGGGATCCTCCCGGACCGGGGCACGAACCCATGTCCCCTGCATCGGCAGGCAGACTCTCAACCACTGCGCCACCAGGGAAGCCCTCCTTTGTTTTTTTTTTTAGGTAGTCTGTGTTATTGTGTCTGCCTGAGGCTGTGAGTGAGCATCTCCCAGACACGGACACTCGGAAGCCAGCTACAGGTTCAAGAGAACAAATGTGCTATTACTGGACTTTCTGCATACACAAATCTGACCATGTCATACCCCATTTAAAACCATGCAGTGGCTCCCCAGTGCTCCCAGGATAAAATCATGTCCTATAAGGCCCTTAAAGAGAAGAACCAGCTTGTCTTTCCTGCTCTCATTTTTCCATCCCACACCAATCTCTCCATTCCATGTCCATCACACTCAACCCTTTGTGGTTCCATAATCGAGCGTGCTCCCTCTTCTTTGTACACATTGCTACCTTGACGCCTGTTAAATTTCTTCAAATCCCTTCCACTTCTCCATCAAGATGATTGCTATTCATCCCTCAGGTCTCAACTTAAAACCTAAAACTTATTCCCTGACTTCCCCCAAGACTAACATTACTACCCTGTATAAAAATTGCCAGTTCATTGACCTGTTGCCCTTCCCATTCTAAACTCTCTGTACAGCACAACTCCAAGGGCACCATTTACATAGCTATGGAGTTATAAAAGGCAGAGGTCCTAACTCTGACTCTAAGCTCTTTGAGACAGAGATTATATTTTGTTTACTACTGTATAACTAGTACCCAGCAGAGTGCCTTGTACACATCAGGTACATAATATCTGTTGAATGAATTATCTTTATTCATCTGGCATTTATTTGGGGTAATTTGGAGTGCTTCAATTAAAAAAGGTATTTAGCAGTATGGGAGAGAAAGACTCCAAAGTTTCAAATATAAAAAGAGAAAATGTTGGGGGCTTCCCTGGTGGCGCAGTGGTTGAGAGTTCACCTGCTGATGCAGGGGACACGGGTTCGTGCCCCGGTCCGGGAAGATCCCACATGCCGCGGAACGGCTGGGCCCGTGAGCCATGACCTCTGAGCCTGCGTGTCCGGAGCCTGTGCTCCGCAACGGGAGAGGCCACAGCAGTGAGAGGCCCGCGTACCACAAAAAAAAAAAAAAAAGAAAACGTTGAGTGTTGTGGATTGGTATATCAGGACAATAATTTGTACTAGGTACAAAAAGAAGGGGATGACTTTCCTGAACTATTTCAGAGCAACCCAATAGTTAATGAAAGTATTTCTTTTATAGAAGAATCACAGTTAATACAAGAGAATAAGGTATCACTGTTTTGCAAGCCCTAATGAAAAAACAGATCTAGGCCATGATCAGTAATGGTTGCCAAAACTTTTACATAACCCACTGGTCAATCTTGAGATCAGTAAGAGGAGAACAACCAAATATCATGTGTCTCCTGATGAGATGTAGTAGGAAGCAAGAGTACCACCTATAAAATATTCTTGCCAAGAGGAAAACAAACAGTAATCTAATCAAGCCTGTAAATGTAATTACCAGTTTCCAGGAAGTCTGTGGATAGAGAAATATATCAAACAACAAAAGGAGTCAATCAACCAAAATCAGAATGTGGGAAATGCTATAAGACAAACAACCCAATTCCTTAAATAGATAGCCATACTGAAAAAATGAGGGGGAGGACTATTAGAGATAAAGAGAATTATTAACCAAATGAAATGTATAGGCTTTGTTTGAATTCTAATTCAAACCAACCAACTATAAAAAGATTCTTTCTGAGAAAAAATTCAGAAGGCTAAGAATCAGAGGACATCAATAAATTATTGTTAGTTTTGTTGGGTATGATAAAGATATAGTTATGAAAAAATATCTGTTAGAGAAATATTTACAGATGAAATGTCTATGATTTGATTTAAAATACTGCAGTACAAATAAAACATCAACAGCAAACAGTAGGAAGGAAGTGATAAGAACAGTAGACAGTTAATTGTTGAAGATGGGTGACAAGTACATGGATTGACTATACTATTCTCGTTCTCAGTATTTATACTCTTTGAAAACTTCCACAATAAAACATTTAAAATAGATAAACGAAGATGGGAACAAATAAAGGAAGACTCCACAGGTGAGACATGTTCCAAAGCAGTTACCAGGAGAAGGTGACTTAGGAAAGAACCAATGATACCAAATAGCAAAAACTTTCAATATAACATAAGCAAGACTGAGACAATGGGTCGCAATGATGAATACAAGGAAAAGTCCTGGAAGAAACATTAACATGCATGCCCAGAGCCTTCTGATCCTGGATATCCTCAGAAATATTACAGAAAAATTGAGACCATTCAATATAGGAGGCAGAGTCATCTGAATGCTGTAACAGCGGACTGTGGTCTACAGGCTATAATGAAAGGAAAAGTGAAAGATACTATAACACCAAAGCCAGAATATACAGGCTTTGGCAAAAGCTTATGCATATGAAACGAGCTCATGAGGAAGTCATCTACCTCCACGACACAAGGCCAATAAAATATCCTAAGATTCTAGAAGCCCAACTGGTTTTCATTCTGTTTTCCGGGTCAGAGCCAAAAAAAGAGTAAGGGGTGCTTAGAATCAATCTAAAAGCCCTCTTAGATTTAGATGATGGTTCTCACTCAACAAGCAAGTGGACACATTCCCATATGCCCAGTTGGTTCAGCCTGGTATCTCCGAGACAACTGGCCCTAGCAAAATGAATGATAATTATTTCTAATGATTTTGTCACTATCTTTTTTGCTCAAGGACTACTTTGTCCCAGGATGTTATTTTCTTTATAAAATAAAAGCAGCATCTTCATCACAAGTGAGGCAAGAACAGGAGGGGCCGATCTCATTAATTAGGGCATGTGTATCAAGGAAACTAGAGCTCAGAGTCCCAGTTGTGAGTGACCAATCTCCCAATTCAGCAGACCCTAATACTCAGGTTCCTTTCAAACCTGGACTCATGCTTAGCTTAAGGTAAGATATTCTAATCTAAGTCTCCAGGAAAGGGAAACTGGAGAATTTTTTCAGATCCTCTGAAATAGATTCCCAATCATTCTCCACATTAATCTCCACAAAAACAAAGTAAGGGCAAGAGACAGTTTTACCTCCTGTGGATTTACGGCAGTTAAGACAGACACCTCATATGACTGCCTCCCTGACTGCATGGTCACCAAATGATGCGTCACATCAGGCACTGAAGACAGAGGACGTGGGGATCCTTCAGCAAGCACCTCTGAAACAGCAGAAAAATGTTTCAATGCAAAGTGAATCCACAGATCTACCTACCTACCTTCATTATCAAGTCTCTCGTTAAGAACACTTAAAACTGTTCCCTGAAAAACTGAATCCCACATTCCTGTGTTTCTTCCAAATTAATTCCTGCCTGATAATCACTATCAGTGAATTTGGAAAGTATTACAAAAGGGGGATGGGAAGAAAAGGCAAGAAATCTTGATATAACAGCAGACCATTTTTCAGTATGCCAATTTAGAGTAATATGGCTTTAGCACTATTAACTGGATTAAAATTGCTTATGAATCAGGGAACCAGAGCCAACCCTTAAAGCAGTCACCAGTGATGGAAATAGTGCAATACGTGCTAGTCAAGAGCTTAAACCTGGCTCCAAAGTTCCTTCTCACTGTCTCTTCCTCCCTTGAGACTTTCCTCCTTAGTATCATTTATGAAACAGAAGAGGCTTATTGTGGAAGCACACTCTGGGCCTTGTAGGCTCCATACATAAGTTACACAAACATGGTCTTTATACCCAAAACTGACTGACTGGAATATGAGTAACGAAAACAAAGGATCTCAGACTTATTAAATGTTCATCAGCAGAATCACCATGAAGATCTTCTGGAAATTGCTTACACATAAACCACTTAGCTCTCAAATAAATTAAGAGTATCTTCTAGGGGCTTTCTAGCTTATATTGCTCTTCCAGGATACCACATAACTTAACATTTGCTTATACACTATCTTCTACTCACTCAATGTTGTTTCCCATATGTAAGTTTTGACTTCTCAACTAGATTTTAAGGTCCCTGTCTTCTACTTTTCTTTCCCATGGTGCCAGGTACACAGTAGGCACTGAATAAATGCATGCTGACCTCACCTGTTAAGTTTTTCAGAGAAGAGGGCCTGGCCTGTGTAACTTGGGTGAAATTTCTATACCAGAGAGGAGCAACTGTTTCCTAGAAAGCCCTTTCTTTTCTCCAGAAGGTATGGCTTTTGAAGGTATGGAGAAATTGCTTTAATTCTCCTCTGTAAAACCTGGTTATGTTCTGCTTAAATATGTTAAAAGTTAAGTTCTTCCATAACTGCAATAGGAAAGATAGAAATAGTTGGGCTAGGATGCTAGGATTATGGATAATTTTCTTCTTAAAACTTTTTCTCTTTATTCTTTTGTAACATTATCTTTTCAATGAAAAAACTTTTAAAAATATTCACTTATCCACTCCAGAGACAACACAAATGCTACTCAATCATACCATTTCTACTCACAAGAAATGAAATTAATTAAAAGCTCAATTTTGGAGACAACCCCATTCCTTAGTCCCTAGTTGCAGCCCATTTTCCCCAAATAAAGCAGAGTTGAAAGTCTTACCATCATCAACTCCTAGGATTGAATTGGTATTTGGTAGGTTCAAGGACTCTCCACCAAGGCTGGGCTGAGAATTCATAGACACCAGGTTTTTACTGGTTACTGAAGCCTCTTCAAGCAAACTACTGCCCATTAGTGGCTCAGCTGCACAGAGAATAGGATGTGAGAGACATACAGCAGTCAAGGCTGTGCCTGGTCCCCATTTTCCTTCACGAGAAGCTGGCTTTTTTTTTTTCAGAACTAAAAGTTAACCTGTATCTTGGATGCCACCTCCTCTATTTCACTTACTTTTGGGAAGCAAAAATAAACCTAGAAGGGAAGAGTTTGAGCCTCATGGATAGATACCCTTGCTTGTGATCAGCATCTGGATAACAAACATATAAAATGGGATGGGTGCATCCTTAGAAAGGAGTATTTAGAATAAAATAATTGATTAAGGAAAGACATGGAAAGGAATAATAATAAAAATGTATTATCAAATTTAAGCTAGGGTAAAAAGGAAGTCATGACTGATAAGTAAAAAATGCTTAAACTCTTGCCATAAAGAAATCTTCATCACAGTGACACTCAAATGATGGTTCATGGATCAGCACTAGTTACCATCAAACTCACTAGAGGAACTTTCAAAACTATAGACTCTGGGATTTTACTACCAAGTAATCTCATTTATAAGGTTGTTTTGTTTTGCTGGGGGGGAGGGGTGGACAAGCAATACACAATATATGTTTTAAAAGCTTGCAAACGATTTTACTGTACAGCTACATTTGGAAACCACTAGTCCATCAAATGAGACCTATCTCTCTACCCAAAATAGAATCAGAAAACTTCCACATCAGACAGGCCAGTTATTTGGCTTTTTTAACCCCCAAAATATAGCCCCCCACTATACCCTCTTCTCCTTACCAGTTTGTTCCTGCTCTTGACTCCCAGCTGCTCCCATCTGCAAGTGATGCTTTCTCATGTGCACATTCCTGCTCCCACTCTGAGAGAAGGTCTTCCCACAGACTTGACACTGATGTGGCTTCTCTCCTGAAACACAGACCTGGTTAAGACAGGGGAGCCAAAAAGACAGGGTACATTTCTGACAGCAAGAGAATGGACTCAAGCCCTAGATGGAGAAGCCCAGAGGATGTTAAGCTAAACATTAAGAGGCTACTCCTTCTCCCATTCCGCACCTTCCCCCAGCCTCTCAACCTTCAGTACACAGGGGAAGGCTGGCAAGTACACCAGGAGGGCTTAGCACACTCACTGCTCCCAGCCTCCAGTACTCTCCAGAACCACTGTACTGCTGCTTCCACAAAACAACTTCTCTGGTATAAGATCATGGTAGACACAGAATATTTACTTCCCTTTTCAGATAGAGTCTTCCATGGACCTCAAGGACATGCACTAGCCTCAAGGATTCCAACCCTGGATTCATAATATACCTTTATCCCGTTTCCTGCCACAACTCCCAGTCTTCAACGTTCACACTGGTGGTTCTTCTACACAATGACCTGAACTATCCCTTAGGTCCTCAAGTCTGAAACCCTCAACTTCTATCCCACCTACCCAGACAACCACACTTAGAGCGGGGTCAAAAACTTATGCCAAAGAACAAAAACAAAAAAAACCCTTATGCCTACAGAGGACTAGTAGATAGCAAAACTAAGTGAAATGACCAGAAAATTTCCAGAAGAGGCAGAATATATAGAGACAGAAAGCTGGTCAATGACTGCCTGGATCTGGGGGTGGGAGTAGGAACTGACAGCAAAGGGGCACAAAGGAACTTTTGGTGTGATGCAAGTGTTCTAAAACTGGATTGTGGTGGTGATTGTACAATCCTATATATTTTCTAAAAATCACTGATGTGTATACTTACAATGGGTGAACTTTAAGGTTATGTGCATTAATAGGTCCAAAAGCTGTTAAAAAATAACTATAATGGATTGAAATACAGTGAATATGTAGAAACACATGAATTCAAGATAATACTAATGAGAGAGAGAAAAAAACAGCAGTGAAAATGACACTACTAGAAGTAACCAGAGTACCAGTTTCTTATTCTGAAAACTCACAGTTAAAAGAATTACACATTTATCCTGCCTTTTGCGTACAAATTACCAAATAGCCCTAGTTGATAGAGACCCATTATACAGAAGAATTCTGGCTAACAAATGTGAATGAATAATAGAATTAGAAAAATAACATTTTACAACCCTGCTGAAATAACGAATTCAGGCATCATTCAGAGATGAAACCATAAGGCTGCTAGGGAACATTACAATGTGGGGATCAGGGTGTTACCACCTGAACCAACTGATCAATTTTGACAACTAAGCTCTGTATGCCTCCTGATGTGATGCAAAATGAAACACAACCACCTATAACATAACCTTGCCAAAATCTTTGAACCTTTGAAGCTTTTAGGAAATATAGGGGAACAAGTTAAGTGACAGAAAAGGAGGCAAACCAACAAATCCAGAATGTGGGATGAGCTACAGAAAAGTACAGATAGATCTAGATTCAAGAAGACTTACTAGCCAAGTGCAACGAGTGGACCTTGATTTAAACAAAGCCACTTTAAAAGACATTTTTGAGACAATTGGAAAAAAATTAAACATGGAGTGAATCTCAGATAAAACCAAGGAGTTATTGTTAATTTTGACAGATATGATAACAGCATTATTGTTATGTAAACAAGTATTTTTCTCTACTTTTATGTATGTTTGACAAAATCTTACATAATAAAATAAAGAACAGTAAAATGAAAACACTCTACAAGCCAAGCAAAACACATCTGGAAGTCCACATCTAATCCATAGGCTATCAGTTTGCTATCTCTGCTTAGAATCTGTCATCGTATTAAAAAACTGCTCTACCCTTAGGATCTCAGCTCTGAAATTCACATCTCTGACTGATTATACCTCTCCAACTCCCTTGCTCCCACTGAACTGTTTTGCTGTCTTCATGATAAATAACTTCTAGTTCCTTCTCCCCACTCCTCCCATTCTGGCTTCCCTTTGCTTCCCATGGCTAGCCATTTGAACAATCAGCAGATTCCATTTTAGAATCTCTCTCCACTTCGAGTTCACTTCTGCCTTGGCAAGTCTCTGCTCTGAATAACTCCATGGAGCATATCTGATGTAACTTATAAAGTACCCAGTGTAGTGCCAAATAAATTTGTTGATTCCCTCAGAAAAAGGTCTCAATTAGAAAGCAGTTCAATGGCTCAGCTGAAAATAATAATAATTAGATATTTTCTCCTTGATTATATGACCCTTTGAATGCAAGCATCAAGGGCCTTGATTTCTGATTCTGTCAGGATAGGGAGGAAACTTTATGGTGAACAGTTTGTTTCTCTTTAGATTGCTTTATACCACTACCCTAACCTTTTATCCTTTTGACTCTCCATCTTCCCTGAAATCTACGAATGGCACAGGTTCTAGTACCTGAGTGAACCACCAAATGTTTTCGAAGACTAGAATACTCAGCAAAGGAACGGCCACATCCTTGGGCTTCACAAAGGAAAGGCTTCTCTCCTAGAGACAGAAAATAAGATAAAGACTCAGTCTCCTGATGAATTATTATTCTCTTTTCCCATCAATCTTTTCCTGTTTCCAACAACTTACTCTGATTTCCTGAATTCACGCTATATAATTTCAACCGGACTATCCAGCAGGTGTCACCTCTCAGTGATCTAGTACACAGCCCTGCAGACAGCCCTGCCCTTTTCTTTAGAGTAGCTGCCTCTGAGCATACTACTTCCTTCTCCCTCCTCACGGGCTGAGCCCCAGCTGCACTGAGCTACCTTCTTTGGTGATCCCATCCCTTCTGAGGATATCAGGAAAAACAGTGTATACGCTCTCAGGATTTTTACCTTACATCAATTCTCTTTAAGATTGAGTTTCTAGATCCATTTAAGAGTACAGATTTTTAAAGGTTATAAAATAGGTATTATATAATCCCATCTTATAAAAGCAAACAAATAAAAACAGCTGCTTAGTGAGAGGTACACAGAAAAATCTCACAATGTGTTAACACTAGTTATAACTTGATAGTGGTATTATGATTTATTTTCTTCTTGTGCTTTTCCATAATTTTCATTTTCTACAGTATTACTTTGTTATTTTAAAAATCAAAGATGCATGGTGAAAACTGAATGAGGTCTGTAGACTGACAGTACTGTTGACTTTCTGGTTTTGATACTGTACTATGGCTACATAAGATGTCACTTCTGAGTGGAAGCTGGGTGAAGCACATACAGAACTCTTTGTACTCTTTTTGTGACTTCTCATGAGTCTATAATTGTTTCAAAATAAAAAGTGAAAAAAATCAGAGATGCAGTCCGTATCTCCCAAGGGTCACAACCTAGTGAGAGATAAACATATTCATAAATGACTTTAATTCTGGTATAAAAAAATGCTATATGCAATTATAAAGGGGAGGAATTCTTACTGTGGTAACTTTTTTTTTTTTTGGTAACTTCTCTTTTTAAAGAAGCTGAATTTAAGCTGCTCTTTAAAGATGACAAGGATGAAAGGAAATTTCAGGCATAAGGACTAGTATGAGCACAGCCTTGCCCAAGGCAAGTTCAGAGAACGACAAGTGTGAAATAAGTATATATACTGGTCTTTGCCCCAGTTTCCTGACACACAGCTTCAAAACCCTTGTACACAGGGGTGCTAGGAGAATTTTTTGTTCTAACATTTAATCTTGGATCCTAGCTCCTGATGCAGACCTCCTGAACCCCTTGTAATTTTTTAAGTGATATGAGCACTAGGATAATCTGTTGTTCTAATATTTGGTCTTTGACAGTGATTCCTGACACAGAGTTCCTAACCCCTTAGAATTTACTGGGTGACAGCACTGTCTCTTCTAATGAGGTGACTCTTGGTGGGCTCCTGGATGGGGGCGAGTCACCAGAAAGATCAAGCCATGATTAGAAGCTTGAGATTTTCAGCCCTACCCCCATTTTCCAGAGAGGAGAGAGGGCCTGGAAATGGATTAATCATCAATCATGCCTGCGTGATGAAACCTCCATAAAAATTCCAAAAGTACAGGGTTCAGAGAGCCTCTGGGCTGGTGAACATGTCTATGTGCCAAGAGAGTGGCACACCCCAACTCCACAGGGACAGAAGCTCCCGTGCTTGGGACTATTCCAGACTTCACCCTGTGTATCTCTTTGTCTGGCTGCTCATCTGTATTCTTTATCATATCCTTTATTACATAATAAACTGTGTTTATTATTATAAAAGTGTTTCCCTGAGTTCTGTGAGCTGTTCTAGCAAATAATTGAATCAGGGCAGGGGGGGCCGGGGGGGCGGTCATAGGAACTCCAATTGGTAGCCAAGTCAGACAGAGGTTGTGAGTAACCTGGGGACTTGCTACTTGCAATAGACATCTGAAGTAGGTGGCAGTCTTGTGGGGCTGAGCCTTTAACCTGTGGGATCTGACGCTGTTTCCAGATAGTGTCAGAATTCAGTTAAATTACAGACACCCACCTGGTGTCACAGAGACTTGCTTGGTGTGGGAAAACACATTTGGTGTCAGAACTGTTATGAGTGTGACAGTGTGAGAGAGTAAAGGAGAAAAACAGAAACTCAGCAAGTAAGGCTGGCATGGTGAAAATACAGGAGCTGGGGCTTGAAGGAGGGAGGAGCACAGCTCTAGATTATACTGTTCTTTCAGACTGTACCACACAGTTTAATGTTTGTGATTTTCCAGTGGTCTGTAACTTTTTAGAAAGCATATCTGTATACTCACACTAACCCCAGAATGCCAGGCACTCCAAAAGTCGCCGAATGAATGAACAATATATTCATACATATGATAGAATAAATATCAGAAAAACAGAAAATTGCAGTTAATAAATAAGGTTAAATGTTTAACAAGATGAACTCAAGGACATCAGAAAAAGATTTCAAAAAAGATTCATCAGAATCTAGTGGCAGGAATCTCATCAAGCTGCCTTAAGTTAGATGGCCTTCCTATTTGGAAACTGAGAGGATGGTGATTTTGCTGCGATAAAGAGGAGGAGGTTCAAGAGGCAATGCTGCATAATGGTTGAGCATGAGCCAGTTAGCCCTGAGTTCAAATCTTGGCACTACCACTTACCAGTATGGGGAAGATATTTAAAACCTATGAGAATCAGTTTTTTATCTATAAATTAACATAATACAACCTCAAAAGATTATTTTGAGAATTAGATGAAATGATACAAGTTAAATGTATTTAAGCATAGTGCCTGGCACACAGTAAGTCCTCATAGTAAGCCACTAAAATTGGCAGCTTTAATTACTACCATTACTACTAATAAAGATCTGAGGTCAATTTTGACATTTGAGATAAAATGAGTTGTCAGCACTTGAAAATAAAATCCTTGCAAGAGCTTTGGAGTCAGATCAGAATTCAAATGCCAGTTCTACCATTTCCTAGCTGCATAATGTTGGGCAAGTTACTTAACCCTCTAACCTTCTGTTTCTCCATCAATAAACTCAGTTATCTAAAGCATAAAGGTACCTTGAAGATTAAATGAGATAATGTATATGTTCTTGGTACATATTAAATTGCCTTAATAAATGCTAACTTTTTATTATTATTATTTTTACTTTATTTATTTTGGGCTGCGTTGGGTCTTTGTTGCTGCACGCAGGCTTTCTCTAGTTGTGGCAAGCGGGGGCTACTCTTAGTTGCGGTGTGTGGGCTTCTCACTGCGGTGGCTTCTCTTGTTCTGGAGCACGGGCTCTAGGTGTGGGGGCTTCAGTAGTTGTGGCTCACGGGCTCTAGAGCACAGGCTCAATAGTTGTGGTGCACGGGATTAGCTGCTCCACGGCATGTGGGATCCTCCCGGACCAGGGCTCGAACCCGTGTCCTCTGCATTGGCAGGTGGATTCTCAACCACTGCACCACCAGGGAAGTCCTAACTTTTATTATTATATTAATTATTGAGATTCAGATCTGTGAGACATCCAGGAAGAAATGATTAAATTGAAGCCTGAGACTGCAATGAGACAGCACATTGAGTAAAATGGGAGAAACCCAAAATTCTGAAATTGGTCAACAATTAGATTAACAAGGCAGAGCTAGAAAGAGAATGAAGAGAGAAAATCAGGTCACACTCTGAATAAAAGAAAGCATTTTAAAATATGTTCACTTTTATCAAATGCTACAAAGGTGACAAGTAGCACAAGGATGAAGAGGTTACTGAAGTTAATAAGGCACAGTGAATTCTACTACTTTCCTTAACTATTCAGCTAGATGTTTTTCCTGTTCTTTTATTCAAACTGCTTTCTTCGAGCAAGAATACTCTTTCAAGAAAGAGCTGAGGGGCTTCCCTGGTGGCACAGTGGTTGAGAATCCGCCTGCCAAGGCAGGGGACACAGGTTTGAGCCCTGGTCTGGGAAGATCCCACATGCTGAGGAGCAACTGGGCGCACGAGCCACAACTACTGAAGCCCACGCACCTAGAGCCCATGCTCTGCAACAAGAGAAGCCACCGCAATGAGAAGCCCGCGCACCACAAGAGTAGCCCCCGCTCGCCACAACTAAAGAAAGCCCACGTGCAGCAACAAAGACCCAACACAGCCAAAAATTAAATAAATAAATAAATAGAAAGAAAGAAAGAAACAAAGAAAGAGCTGAGAAGAGAGCTATTCTGCCCTAAAATATATCCAGTGGTAATGTCAATCTAGAGGGAATCATAGGGACATGTGCAGAACAAAGGTGGCTTCAGCTTGGGTTTCACTTTTTAAATGCCATTTATTTGTACCTGCTATCATTTTAGCATGCAAGAATAAACAAGGAAGAGAAAGAGAAAGTGGGAAGAATAGTTACACATCCTACGGTAGTAGTCTGGGTTCAGTGATTAAGCTCTGGCAAGAGACTTAGCACAGCTGGGCCAAGTGGCTTGGAAAGTCACCCTTAAGCTTTTAGATTAAGAAATCAGGATATCTTTCTTTTGCTCCGTTGATATTAACATGCTGTTTGACTCAGGACAAGTCACTTCTCCATTCTGTTTCTCAGGTTGTGAGGCTCTAACAAGAAAGTAAACTCAAAGTCAGGGATTAATCTTAGCTTTTGTATTTTCCCTCACCTTACCCCACATTTAGTGCCTAGAATAGAATCTGTGTGGTTTGTGTAACTCAATAAATGTTAATGACCAAAACTACCACTGTGTTAAGTTTGAAGATATTTGGAAAGGCTCATTTCTGTCCATATATGATCATATCATTGTTATCACTGACGGTCTTATATCCCTTCCTACTTAAGGCTACCAGAGACAGAAATCAAACTGTCCATTCTCACATAGAGGTGACAATAAATGTGACTGAAAGAACTGAAAAGTGCCATGAGGCATTTGAAAAAAAGAAATTTCATCCTCAGAGTTCTAGCAACAACCCCAACCTTCGTCTCCTAAGGACAGCCAGCAGGCCCTGAGCCAAGCAGTAGACGGCCTGCGGGAATGCTGGGGTGGCACACACCTGTGTGGATGCGCAGGTGGTTCTTCAGGTTTCCAGCTGTAGTGAACTGCTTACCACAGTTAGACTCGGGGCACATAAAGGGCTTCTCCCCATTGTGGGTCCTCATGTGCACCTTCAGCCTCTGCAGTACATAGAAGCTTTTCCCACAACCTGCTGCAGGGCAGATAAAGGAGCGGTCGTTTCTGTTGAAAAAAAAAAAATCACATACGCAACAATGCCTGAAAATGCTCTTTGCTAGAGAGGACAAGTCAAAGCTCCTACTGACTCTCAAGGCAGACAGTAAATCCCAAATCTAGATGCATCAGAATCACCTGAAGTTTGTTAAAACTACAGATGCCCTACTTCTTGAAATACTGATTTCACAGGTTTAGAGTGGGGCTTAAGCTTATATATAATTTTTAAGTTCTCCAGGTCATTATGTTTTATGATGAGATTTGAGAACTCTTGTTCTAAGATATTTAGGTGCCAAATGTTTGAACAAGGTAAATGAGACAATGCAGATGTTTCTATTAAAGAACAAAAGACATCTTAACCACAAGTGAGCTGGAGCCCCTGCTTTCCTTTAATCTGTCAAGTGGGGGGGGGACTTCTGTCAAGTTCCTTCAGAAGCATCAACTTTCTTAAGCTCCAAGTATGGAATCTCAGGTTTGCTCACCGATGAGTTTTGAGGTGGTACTTAAAGTGAGCTGGCCACACAAATGTCCGGTCACAGCCTTCAACTGTACACTTGAGCTTCTTCTCCATTTGAGGAAGGGGCCCAGAATCTTTCGGTTGCCCATCACCAGAACCAAGGTGCACATTTTCTCCTGTAACAGAGAGTCACATGTTTATAATCTAGGGAAGGATTCCACTCAGATACTTTGGTCCAAACAATAAAGCCACTCCTAGTGATCACTAATCACATAACGATCTTCATCTTCCCCAGCTCGCTTTGCATTCATTTAACAGAAGTGAGAGGGCTCTATATCCCCATCCCCTTACTTAATCCACAGAACTACAAAAAGCCACAAGACTAGGCCTCTTTGGCAAATGTAAGAAATATCCAAAATGGTTTCATATCAAAAAGCAGAGTTCAACCTATTTTGCATTACAGATTGGTAAGGAAGCAGGTATGTCAACACCAGGAGTGGGGTCCTACAGAAGATGACTTAAAGCTCTAGGTAATAAAAACTTGTATTTTAAGGAGAAGTTCTGTGAACTTACAGTAATAATTTCTTTTGTAGATGGCCATTCTTAGATTTCTATCTTCTGAAGTCAATTTGGCTGTTTCTATCATTCTAGAGAATAAGAATCACCTTCTAATATCCTGTACCACCCCTCCTTAGTTACAAAATATCTAAGAATGCAAAAACTCAGCTCATTTTCAAATTCCTTACCACATTTTTAAAAGTTAGAGATAATACCTGCTCAAGTTTTTTGTTCAATAGAATAAAAGGAGAAGAGAGGAGCATATGGTGCAGTGACTTTCTTAAATTTAAACGAAATCAGTTAACTGAATCTTTAAATAAATTCCGGATTAGCAAGTGGTGCACCCTTTCTTTCGTTTTCTTCAATTCATAGTTGGACATCAATAGAGAAAAACATTCACAACCACTTAATTCTGTTATAAACATATGGAGTTTATCTTTCCACTACATATACCTTAGGAATAAGATTCATATTTCCAAATTTCCCTCTCAAGAGCCAAGAGTAGGATAATATGTTATACCTATCACACTCCCGGGAACCTGACAGTTGATCAAAGGCAGTTTCTGTCCCATCTATTAACCTTACTTTCTTCCTGCCCTACATTCTCCTTGCTGTACTTCACCAAACGCTAATCATAAAACTAATTGCTCCAAGGTCAGAGCGGAACCTAAGATGCCTTTTGCTAGTTAATATTAATTAACTTGTTCTTTTTAAATATTGTCCCACATAGTTTTTTTGTTTGTTTAACTGAAACATGGGTAAATTTTAAACAGCACAGAAGTGCATATATTGTAAGGAAAATTTCCCACTAACTCAAGAGCTCCAGCTAATTAATTTCTAATGAAAGGTCTGTAGAAACCCATGCTAATCCAGAGATTTAAACCAGTGACAAGACTTCCCTGGTGGCGCAGTGGTTAAGAATACACCTGCCAATGTGGGGGACACGGGTTCGAGCCCTGGTCTGGGAAGATCCCACATGCCACAGAACAACTAAGCCTGTGTGCCACAACTACTGAGCCTGCACTCTAGGACCCGCATGCCACAACTACTGAGCCCATGTGCTGCAACTACTGAAGCCCGTGCACCTAGAGCCCATGCTCTGCAACAAGAGAAGCCACCGCAATAAGAAGCCCACGCACCGCAATGAAGAGTAGCCCCCGCTCACCGCAACTAGAGAAAGCCTGCGCGCAGCAACCAAGACCCAATGCAGCCAAAAAATAAATTAAATTTAAAAAAAAACAACAAAGTATAAACTGGTGACAGTTGGGGCTTCATGCATTCAATTTTGTAGATATCAATACAATGAGAACATTGATATAATCATATAACAGGGGGAAACAATCCTTCAGAAAAGAGTGAGCTGTCTTGTATTTTGAGTCATTATAAAATTTCTCAAAGTGCTCCCTAAATTACTTTGTTTTTGAAAATAAAGCACTGTTTGCAGAAGACAGATTAGCTTAAAATGACCTCAGCCAATGACAGTTTTGGATATTTAGAGGTCATCTGATGAAATGGTTCCCCCTCCCTCACCCCCCAAGAAAAGAGAGAGCAAGAGAGACAAAGAAACTCAACACCTTATATGGTATATGTTGAATAACACTGTAAACATGTTAAAGATCCTACAGTTATGTGGGCAAGGTCTTTGCATTTGGGATATAATTTCCAGTGAAAGCAGTACTGTATAGAGCAGGTCAGTAAACTTTTCCTGTAAAGGGCCAAACAGCAGATATTTTTGGCTTTGAGGGCCATATGGTCTCTGTCACTACTACCCAACTTTGCCACAGTATCAGCCATAGACAATTAGTAATTAAAGGGCATGCCTGTGTTCCAATGTAACTTTATTTACAAAACAGGTGGTTATTTGGCCCTTTGCTGACTCCTGATATACAGCATCACACACAAAATTAAAATATCTCTGTATTTCAACTTAGATGGAAGTGATAGTATGTTTGTGGTAATGACAGTATGTACCTTATCTCAATAATTTTTTGTATTACCTTAATTGTCACAGGTTAATGAGAAAATACAGAGACAGACCTAAAACAAAAAATATTATGGCATGCTACACAAGCAAAGGTTTTGCAGTGGTTTAGGAGTGGTGTGAATAGAGCGATAGTCCCCAAGCTTTAACATGCATCATAACCACAATGAGGGCTTACTAAAAACTTCCAAGTTTCTGATTCAGTAAGATGAGACCTGATAATTTGCATTTCTAAATTACTGGTGATGCTGATGATCCAGGGACCACACTTTGAAAATTACTGGATAGAAAAAAAGTGGCACAGAGTAAATAGTACAGGCATGCTGAACTCAAAAGAAACCACACTATACCCTATTTGGATATTTAGGTCTTCTGGCGAATTGGTTCCTCCCTCCCTGCCCTGCCCTGCCCTGCCCTGCCCACCCCCAACCCCCCAAAAAGCAGCACTGTGGTAGCTGCTAATTGCTAAATCGCCATGAGCAGCAACTTAGTTTCAGCAAAACATTATCATCTGCCACACTGACTTAAAATTAATTTTATTTTTATTAGTTTTGTAGTTTTGTTTCTATTAATTGATAAGCTGTTTTAATTTCATAATGGTGTAAAAGCTCTAAGTATAAGGACCATCACAATAAAAACAATTCAAGATAACACCAAGTTGTGCGAAAAATTTTTTTCCTTTAAAAGGGGTTCAGTATATTATTTAAAGCTGACAATTGCGAATGCTAGTTGATTCTGCACATGAATCTGGCATGGCTGAGTTATTTTTTAGAAAATAAGAAGAACAATTTACATGTTTCTAGCCTTCTGCTCTTACCAATAAAGTAATTTGGATTATATGCAACTCAAAATATAGCCATTGTATTACCAAAATCTCTGCAAAGAATACTGGAAAGGAAAACACCACAGGGGTCTCACCGTTGCTGCTGGTTTTCGCATTCTTTGCCAGCTGTGCACGAGTAGCCGCAATCAAGCTGTCATGGGCCAACTCCTGAACCCGGAGGAACCATGGAATGCTACCGTCTGTGCTCTCACCGGAGAGGAAGTCATTCCCTGAATCCTCTGCCTCATCTTGTACAAATACCAAGTGTTCGGCGGAAGAGCCCAGACCTGGAAGAAACAAGAGGATATATGAAAGTCAGCCATCAGGTAATCCTTGGATTGGCCCTGGCTCAGAAACTCTGTGTCCTGATCAGCTATTCCAGACTTTCACCTCTCACCTCAAGCTTCTGTTCTCATACAAGATTAGGTTATCATCTTTCCACTCCCAGCTGACAGGCTGGTCTTTATCTTACCTACTCCTGTTTCAGAGGCAAAATGGTCTTTCCTAGCAACCAGGCTAACCCTCACCTCTAGGATCCCAATCCTATCTTTTAGTTTTCTCCTCTCCCAACTTCAACCCATTCCTCCTTAGTGGCCACCTTACAGCTTCCCTTTCAGCCTTTCAATCTGTCCAAGCTCAAGTCTCTCCCATCTTTTTTTTTTAAAGAATAGAAAATCCCAAGTATGTCTCTAAATATCACCTTCTCACCTGTTCCTTCAAAGTCATGTTTCTTGAAGTTTCTTAACTTCTAACTTGTGTATCTACTTTCTCACCTGCTGTCCATTCCCTATCTCTTTAACCCTAAGCTCCACCTCTACTACCTCAATAACAATTGCTCTTGCTAAGTTTGCTGGACATACACTTCCCGGTCCTCATCTCACTGGCGCAGTATGTGGTATTTGGCATGATTCTGTACCTTTTCTTCTTTACAACATTTCCTTCCTTGGCTCCCCCCACATCATTCTCATTTTGTTTTCTTGAGATCCCTCTCTCTAGAAGCTGCTTCCCATTCTTCTGTTACCCTCTTAAAATTTTTTTTCAGGGTCCCAGATTTGCCTTCTTTTCTGTTTATGCTCCAGACTACTCCTGAACCAAAGAATCCATGCTCATTGTTTCATACACTTCCTGAATGCTGATAAGCACTAAAACTACTTATTTCACAACAGACCTCTCTAGAACTCTGGATTCCTGTTTCTAACTCTCTAAAGGACACCTCCTCCTAAATGTCCCTGTGAAATCTCAATATCAACAGGCACAAATTGGAACTAATCATTCTCCCGCAGCCCTGTTCTTCCTGTGTGCACTATCTTGGTGAATGACACCACTTAATTTCCCAAACAAAAAATTTTTGAGTCGTCTTAGAGTCTGCCTTCTGCCTCTACATACCCAATTGATCACCAAATGACACCAATTCTCAAAAATAATAAAATAATAGTTTCTTCCCACTTTAAGTATGACTAAGTTAACTATTCCCTGCTCCCAGTTTTTTTTCTTAAGCATGAGCAGAAGTCAGAAAAGGGTAAAGAATACCTGCTCTTGTTAGGTTAAGAAGAATAAAAGAAGTGCTATCACTTGGCTGTAGATCTTGCAACAAGCTAGGAGACTCTGGAGTGGACAAAAACTCCGGAGACTTCTGTACGGTCTGAGCCCTCGTCTCTTCTCCGTCTGGACCCACATTCACCTGAAGGCTTCTCAACACAGCCGAGGAAGGAACCTCCTTGGAGGAGTTAGTATGATTTGGAGTATCATCTAGTAAAGGGAAAATACCATAGCTTTATGTAGCACCTATCTCCAAGGAGTTCACCATTTTGATATACGGTACCTAACACCCTTGTAACATCCCTTAGTGGTACCTAACACCCTTGTAACATCCCTTAGTATCTAACATCCTTACAGGAGCGGACAGCATTTTTATTTTATAAATACAAAATCTGCCTCAGAAAAGAAGAGAGAGTGAAAGGCAGCTAAAGGGTGTCAACCAAAATGTGAGGGGCAGACTCCTCTGATGGTCGGTGGTAACTAATACGAACCATCCACATTTGGACATTATAGACCTTTGTCCTTTTGAGGGCCCAAATCAGTATATTTCCCTTGAAAAATATAGTTACACAATGAATATGAACTCAAGAACAGGATCTAAATTTTAAACTATTTTTCTTGGGAAAAGATACCTCTCTTGAATTTTTATAACATGTATGTGACAGTTCTGGTGAGTCATTAGGGCAAAAATCACAGCCTGGGATATAACTGAAATTGTATAGAATCACGAGTATGTTTCATTATGGTTCTGGGTTTACACCAGATGTAAAGAAATAATTCGGAAGACTTACTTCTAGAACTTTATTCTAAGGGAGGGGATGAATTTCCAAAGGTTTTAGTTGCAATATAATGAAGAACTGCCAACAGTGCTAAAGCATCCGATGTTTTCAGGGGTTTCATTCATCTTTATAGAAGGCAGGTTACATTATTTTCTTCTTTCAAGGAGATAACAGGTAAGATTATAGGAATAAAGTGGAAGCCTAGGGACAGCACTGCCATTCCAAAGCCTAATGAAGTTGTACAACAAAGTGAATGAATTTAATGCCACACAACTGGTTAAATGGTAAATTTAACTGGTTAAAACAGTAAATTTTATATACACTTTACCACAAAAAACCTGTTCTTAAAGTTCATAGCAGAACTGTTTGTCAAAATACAACACTGGCAAATAACTACATATTCATCAGCTGTGGCATGGAAAAAGAAGTTGTGGTACACTCATATAACAGAATACTATACAGCAATGAAACCAAACAAACCAGAGCTACACACAAGGATGAATCTCACAAACATAAAAGGTACATGATACATTCATATGATTCCACTCATTTAAAGTCCAAAATCAGCTAAAATTAGACTTGGGTGATTAAACTTGGAAAACAAAGAACGGATTTTCAAAAAATTGAGGGCAGTGGTGACCTATGGAAGAACAGAGGTTGCTTTTATCATGGAGGAACCCATGGAGGGCCTGGAAGCTGGCAACGTTCTACTTCTTGATTGGGTGGTGCTATCTCCTTTATAATAATTCTTCAAAAGGTATATCCATATAGCTTTGTGCTTTTCTGTGTCTATCACATATCCCAACTAAAAAGAAAACATGTAGGTCATGCATGGAATGATTCACACATATTTGGGAGGAAGGGGAATGAGGTTAGGGAGGTATGTACAGATACATTTGTGTTTGTGATACTACGTTTCATGAGCTGGGAAGTGAGTACATGGGTTTTCATTTACTATTATCTATAACTGGTTGTCTAAAATATTTTAAATCAAAATTAAAACTAAAAGAAGATAATGTAGAAAAGAAGATGGATGCTTTTGTTCCTGTTTTCATTTCCTTTATTATTGTCAAAATATTTATTCAATATATTAAAATTGGGAGAGAAAATTCAGGAAAAAAAGCCTAATGAAGATCAAATTTTATCAGCACATGGAAATTTTCACATATTGAAAATCCATGGATTTGGAAACACTCCCAACACACCAGTAGAAAAATGGCACTTGAGAGATGGAAGATGTGGGAAAGACAGGAGCTAGATAGAGAAACCTTAAATCAACACTGGTTGGTTGAATATATCTGCCCTTAAGTCACTTCAAAAATCAAAAAAGAACACCACTAGAGGATAGTAACCAGAAGACTTTATAACAAATAAGTTGTCACCAACAGGTGACCCTCCCCTGATTTAACATTAATATTCCAAATTTTAAATATCTCAATTTCCAGAAAATAAAGAATCCATTGCATCCAAAAATAATGTTTTCCTTCCTAATAGTCAAGTGATAGGATCTCCTTCTTCTCATCCAAAGCTAATCTCACTACCCATGCTCAGCATTCTACTTCCTTCTACCTCTCCTGGAGCCTCCTCACCGATTATCTACTCTTTGTGTTTGCAGCTTCTCTAATGGGCTCTTTGCTCTTAGTATAAAACCAACCCCTAATATTTCAGATCTTAAAAAAGAACTCTTTAATGTACTTTATGTCCTTCTCTTTTTCCTTCCCATAGCAAGACAGCCTTTAGAAAGTATAGTTACTTCCTCAACTTGCAGTGATACCTCAACCCACTGCAGCCCGGCTTTCCACTCCCTCTCCAAGGAGCAGGTCCTGCCTAGGTCAACAATGACCTCATTGACCCTATCTCATTGGGACAGTCCCTGTCTCAGTGGGCCTCTTAGAAGCACATGTCACACTTGACTATTCCCTTGGGTTCCATGCCTGCACTCTATGCCAGTATTCCCCCTTTTGCTCTAGCCTTTCTTTCTTCCCTCCTTCGCAGGCTCTCCTGCCTCACCCCATACCTTGAATAGGGAGTTCCATGCAGTTCTGCCTTGGCCTCCTTTTCTTCTCACTCTCACTCTATGGGTGTTCATATCCATTCCTATGACTTAAACTACCAATGCAGGGAATTCCCTGGCAGTCCAGTGGTTGGGACTCCACACTCTCACTGCCAAGGGCCGGGGTTCAATCCCTGGTCAGGGAACTAAGATCCCACAAGCTGCACAGTATGGCAAAAAAAAAAAAATTTTTTTTAATAAATAAATAAACTAACAATGCACTTATGACTCCCATGGTTGCTTTTTCTCCACAAGTCCTAATTTTTACAGTTTCTACCAGTCAGTTAGCACATTCCACCAGTACCACAGAGAAGGCTAAGCTCTTAAGACGTGTTTATCTTATCTCTGGTGATCTTAATTTTTACCTGGTAACATTAGCCGACTGCATTCTGAGGCCTCAGTCACTGGAAGGAGGGACAAGCAAGTAATGTCTTTAGCTTCTGATTCTACTAGCCCCTGTCCCAGTGGGATGGACGTATTCTGAACAAATTGTACCAGCAGCTGAAGGGGAAAGGGGGGATGTGGAGACAACAAATAATACAGGTTATTATGAATGGATCTAAACCTCTGAATTTACCAAAATGCAATGATGTAATTAAGTCTTGATTGCTCACTATTCTCAACCTTATTCATAGAAAAACTAGATTAACTACAAAATAATATTTTAACTTATTTTTATCAAGTGTTCTAGATAAAAATTGAATCGTATAATTAACTTCTATAAAACAGAGAAATGATAAAAATAATTATATTTTTAAATGGTGGCTATTACAAATTCAACTGCATTGTACTGATTAAATTTTATAAGGCACTCTTCTGTGTATTGACTCTTTTAATTCTCACTGTAACTTAGTAAGATTAAACAGGTATTTTAAAGACAAGGAATCAAGTTGAAGACACTAAATGACTAGTCCAAGGTCACATCACTAGTTAGGAGCAATGTCAGTCTTCATACTTAGGTAACATGATTCCAAATTCAGTGATCTTTCCACTAAGCAACACAAATGTTCTAAAATTAAAATGAGAAAAATGAATAAAAATTTTAAATGTTTAAATCCCCTAATCACATTTAAAAAGAAAACACTTTTAGATATATACAAAATTAATAAAAAATGGTTTGTGGTAGTAAATATTACATATATGTCATATACATAAATTTTGTCATTATGTAATTATGTAAATGTATAATAATTTACACTTATTTAAATAACAAGTATACAAAGTTACAAAAGGTAAGAATTGAGTTTTTTAATTTTTGAGAAAGTACTTAGTAACAGAAAAATAATAAACTAGTAGTTACAACCAAAACCATATGGCCCACAAAACCTAAAATATTTATCACCTGGCACCATTACAGAAAAAGTTTGCTGACTCCTGAACTAAGAACAAACTCTGGAATACAGCCCACCAAAAGAAAAGGAAACCAGTTGCCTGGGCTCACCTCTGGTTTGGATTCTAACTCATCTGATAACATTGATTCAGCTTCCAAATCCTGTAGCTGTTCAGGGGACAGGTTAAGTTTTTAATTCAGAGTCAATGACACCTTCCTGTTATGCTCATACTCCTCTAGGAAGTGCTATGCTTTTCCTGTAAGATGCTGTGCTGGGTGGGTAATTAATTTAGCCTAAAAAAGGAAAAAAGAAAGAGAGAGAGAATTCAGAGCAGTAGGAAAATGTAGCTAAAAAAACAAAGCCGGGCTTCCATGGTGGCGCAGTGGTTGAGAGTCCGCCTGCCGATGCAGGGGACAGGGGTTCGTGCCCCGGTCCGGGAAGATCCCACATGCCGTGGAGCGGCTGGGCCCAGGAGCCATGGCCGCTGAGCCTGCGCGTCCGGAGCCTGTGCTCTGCAACGGGAGAGGCCACAACAGTGAGAGGCCCGCGTACCGCAAAAAAAAAAAAACAAAGCCACTTCTTTACATATCCAAAAATCACAACAAGCAAGCAAATAAAGAATTCAGCCCAAAACACCTGTTTTAAAATAGAACAAGCCCAACAGATATCAAAACCCATAAAAAGTTGTACTTGAATGTAGAATTTCTAACAATCTATTCTAAGAACATAGAGAACAGACTTGTGGCTGCCAAGGGGGAAGGGGGTGGGGGAGAAATGGATTGGGAGTTTGGGATTAGCAGATGCAAACTATTATATATAGAATGGATAAACAAGGTCCTACTGTATAGCACAGGGAACTATATTTGATATCCTGTAATAAAGTACAATGGAAAAGAATATGAAAAAGTATACACATACATATATATGTAATGATATAACTGAATCATTTTGCTGTACAGCAGAAAGACAACACTGTAAATCAACTATACTTCAATAAATTTAAAAATAAATAAATAAAATAAAAAATAAGAAAAGATCTTAAGTATGGAAAAAGCTATATGCCCAAAGAATTTCACCTTATCATCTGTGATAATAAATAACTGTAAGCAACATATAAATATACATATATATTCAATTAGGTAATGGTTGATTATAGTAGGACACTGTATGACTTAAAATACAGTTATGAAGGGCTTCCCTGGTGGTGCAGTGGTTGAGAGTCCCCCTGCCAATGCAGGGGACGCGGGTTAGTGCCCCGGTCCGGGAGGATCCCGCGTGCCGCGGAGCGGCTGGGCCCGTGAGCCATGGCCGCTGGGCCTGTGCGTCCGGAGCCTGTGCTCCGCAACGAGAGAGGCCACAACAGTGAGAGGCCCACGTACCGCAAAAAAAAAAAAAAAATACAGTTATGAAAACAATGCAACAAAAATGCTAATGACATTAAATTACAAAAACAAAACACAAAATTATACACTTGCAGTTATTAAAACTAGTTAAGATAAACACAGGAAAAAGTAAAAGGAAATCCACACAGCCATGAGAGTCACTGTACTGGGTGGGTGGTAGGCTGGTGTGACGTTTTTCTTTTCTTAATTTCCCAATTTTTTATTAAAGGTAATTACACAGTCAAAATTTGAACAGTGTTTCCCCAAAGTAGTATTCTCAGGACACTCATGAAGCTGTTTTCCCCCCTTACTTTAAATTCTCACTTTCTTGATGACTATCCTTAGTGTTGTGTTTGGATTCCTTTTTCTTTTTTGTGTGTATTTATCTATTATAGATTTTTGGTTTGCGGTTACCATGAAATTTTGGTATAGTAATCTGTATACACAACTGTTTTAAGCTGCTGATCTCTTAATTTCAAATGCATTTTAAATATCCTGCATTTTCACTCTCCTCCTCTCATGATTACTGGTTTTGATATCATATTTTACATCTAATTGTTTTGCACATCCCTCAATTGCTCTTGTGGATGGAGATGATTTTATTACTTTTGCTTTTTAACCTCCCTACTAGTTTGTGTGTGGATGATTTCCTACCTTGACTGTATGTTTGCCTTTACCAGTGAGCTTTCCCATTTTGTAATTTTCTTGTTTCTAGTTGTGGCCTTTTCTTTTCCACCTAGAGAAGTTTCTTTAGCATTTGTTGTAAAGCTGGTTTGATGGTGCTGAATCCTTTTAGCTTTTGCTTGTCTGTAAAGGTTTTGATTTCTCCATCAAATCTGAATGAGAGGGCTTCCCTGGTGGTGCAGTGGTTGAGAGTCCGCCTGCTGGTGCAGGGGACACGGGTTCGTGCCCCAGTCTGGAAGGATCCCACATGCCGCGGAGCGGCTGGGCCCGTGAGTCATGGCTGCTGGGCCTGAGCGTCCGGAGCCTGTGCTCCGCAGTGGGAGAGGCCACAACAGTGAGAGGCCCACGTAACACACACACACACACACAAAAAAAATCTGAATAAGAGCCTTGCAGGGTAGAGGATTCTTGGTTGTAGGTTTTTCCCTTTTGTCACTTAAAATGTACTCACTCTCTTCTGGCCTGCAGAGTCTGCTGAAAAATCAGCTGATAACCTTATGGGAGTTCCCTTATATGTTATTTGTTGTTTTGCCCTTGTTGCTTTTAGTATTTTCTCTTTATCTTTGTCAATTTGATTACTATGTGTCTCAGCATGTTTTCCCTTGGGTTAATCCTGTATGGGACTCTCTGCACTTCCTGGACTTGGGTAACTGTTTCCTTTCCCACGTTAGGGAAGTTTTCAGCTATTATCTCTTCAAATATTTTCTCAGGCCCTTTCTCTCTCTCTTTTCCTTCTGGGACCCCTATAATGCAAATGTTAGTGTGTTTGATGTCCCAGAGGTCTCTTAAACTGTCCTTTCTTTTCATTCTTTTTTCTTCATTCTGTTCCGTGGCAGTGCTTTCCACTATTCTTTCTTCCAGCTCACCAATCCGTTCTGCCTCAATTATTCTGCTACTGATTCCTTCCAGTGTATTTTTCATTTTAGTTATTGTATTCTTCAACTCTGTTTGGTCACTCTTTATATTTTCTAACTCTTTGTTAAAAACTTCTTGTAACTTCTCACTCTGTGCATCCATTCTTTTCCTGAGTTCTTGGTTCATCTTTAGGATCATTACTCTGAACTCTTTCTTGGGTAGACTGCCTATCTCCACTTCACTTAGTTGTTGTTTGGGGGTTTTATCTTGTTCCTTTGTCTGGAACATATTCCTCTGCCGTCTCATTTTGTCTAAATTTCTATTTGTATTTTTATGTATGTGGTAGGTTAGTTACATTTCTCAACCTTGGAGAAGTGGCCCTCTGTAGGGGATATCCAGGTGTCCCAGCAGTACACTCTCCTCTCATCACCCAAGGGCCAGGGACCATCTGGTCACAGGGTAGGTTCTGACTTGTGTTTGCAGACTCAGTTCCACAGGCTGCAGGACTGTAGTTTTCTTGCTTCTGGTGTCTGCCCCCTGGTAGGTGAGGCTGGGTCTTGGCCCTCTGGTGGGCAAGGCTGAGTCAAGGGGCATGTCTAGAGGTGGCTGTGGGATCAGGAAGTCTTTAGGCAGCCTGTCTGCTGATGGGTGCGGTTGTGTTCTTGCCCTGTTGGCTGTTTGGCCTGAGGCATCCCAGCACTACAGGCTGTTGGGTAGGGCCAGGTCTTGGTGATAATGACCCAAGCAAGATGTCAGCCTCCAGCAAGAGTTCACACTGATGAATACTCCCCGATATCTCTGCCACCAGTGTCAATGTCCTCAAGGGGAGCCACAGCCACCCCTATCCTCCCCAGGAGACCCTCCAAGACCAGCAAGTTGGTCTGGCCCAGGCTCCTATGAAGTCATCACTGCTTTTGCCCTGGGTTCCATTGCGTGCAAGACCTTGTATGCACCCTCCAAGAGTGGAGCTCCTGTAATTAAGCCCCACTGGCCCTCAAAGCCAAATGCTCTGAGGGCTCCTCCTCCAGATGTCAGACCCCCAGGCTGGGGAGCCCGATATGGGGCTCAGAACGCTCACTCCCATGGGAGAACTTCTGCAATATAACTGTTCTTCAGTTTGTGGGTTACCCAGGTGGGGAGTATGGGATTTGATTATATCACAAGTGTGCCCCTCCTACCGTCTCGTTGTGGTTTCTTCTTTATGTCTTTGGATGTAGATTATCTTTTTGATAGGTTCCAGTCTTTTTCATCAATGGTTGTTCAGCAGTTAGCTGTGATTTTGCTGTGCTTGTGAGAGGAGGTGAGCTCAAGGTCCTTCTACTCTGCCATCTTGTCCTCCCATCCTCTAAATTCTTAGTTTCTTAAAGTTTTTCTTTCAGGATTTTGGCAAATGAGTCCACTTTATTTCGCACAATTTTTGCTTAAATTGGAAGCACTATTATATACCAAGTAAGCATACAGTGTAAAATATACCCAGGATGGGAGTTTTCAATACATACCAAGGTACAGTGGAAAGTTAGAATAAGAAAGACTTACTCTACAAAAAGGGCATTTAGAAGTATGTGAATAAATGTTTATTCTCCTGTTGGTTAAACCTCTCCCCACTGCTAGCTTCCAGAAATCCTCACTTTCATCATAAAAAAAATGTATAAGATGTAAATGAAAAGGCTCATTTTAAGTTTACCACATAAAGCTGTCATAAATCCCTGACTTGCCCTTTCACATACATTTTTCTTATTCAAGCACTATGCTCAATGTAGTTTACCCATCCCTCTTTTCAGAGAGGAAGGAACCAAGGCTTAGTACAGTTACTTGCTCAAGTTATTAAGCTGCAGAGCCAGCATTCCCACCCACAGAGCAGGCTGGCATGAATAGTAATTACATCTCTCTAGGTCTGATCTTGAATCATCAGGATTCAAGAATTAAGAATTCCTTTTCCCCAATTCCAGCTCATTTCAAGCAGCCAAGAAATTACCAAATGTTTGTTTAGGTTAACCTTAGGGTTCCTCCAACTTGAAGATGCCAGGACTGTAAAATCTCTAAGAAACTAGACAACTATTTACTGTCCTTTATATTTGTTAGTTTTCTTAGAAACTGATGGCAGTGGCTCCATTTCTGATATCCTTACGTAATGAAAATTTTAAAAAATTAAGTATATGAACATGTGTACCAAACAAGGGAAAAAATCAGATATACTATATTTTAGACATTTTTGCAAATCTGTAATAACAATTTAGAGAAGGGAGATGCCACCTCTCTTACAGTTTAATAGATACCTCTAGATCACCATTTCTCATGCTCATGGTTATCTGTGACGTTTCATTTTAGTCATTTCAATGATAATTTTTAAAAAATTAACACATGCATTTTCTGGAACAAATCAGTATCCATATTATAACTGAGTTCTACCACACAATTTTGGTGCCCAGTTTGTGGTTTGTATGTTTGCTGTATAAAAAAAAGAGAGATGAGTAGGATGCAGCAGAATAGGCAGGATGACCTCAAGAGAATCTGTACTGGAGCACTCAGTACCATATCGAGTGTATTGGGTGGATCTCATCTTTAACACAGCAACTTACTATGTACATTAGCTGGAAATGTGAAGGCATATATGCAATTAAAAATTTCTATTCCCAATTCAAGTTACCCACTTAACAGATTTCAAAAACTATAATTCAAATATTTTTTTTACATTAACAGCTTCACTGAGATGTAATTCACATACCATACGGTTCACTCACTTCAAAAGTACAACTAAATTTTTTTAGTATATTCACAGTTATGCGACCATAACCACAATCAATTTTACAACAATTTCATCACCCCAAAAGAGAAACCTATTAGTAATCACTCCCCATTTCCTCCCAAACCGTCCCCTGACCAAGCCTAGGCAACCACTAATCTATTTTTTGTCTCTATGGAGTTCCCTATTCTGGACATTTCATATAAATGGAATTATATATGTAATCTTTTGTGTTTGGCTGCTTTCACATAGCATACTGTTTCCAATGTTCATCCTTGTTATAGCACGTACCAGTACTTAATTTCTTTTTATTGTCAAATAATATTCTAGGGCTTCCCTGGTGGCGCAGTGGTTGGGAGTCCGCCTGCCGATGCAGGGGACGAGGGTTCGTGCCCCGGTCCGGGAGGATCCCGCATGCCGCGGGGCGGCTGGGCCCGTGGGCCATGGCTGCTGAGCCTGCGCGTCCGGAGCCTGTGCTTCGCGACGGGAGGGACCACGACAGTGAGAGGCCCGCGTGCCGCAAAAAAAAAAAAAAAAAAAAAAATAATAATAATAATAATAATAATAATATTCTATTGCATGGATATACATTTTATTTGTCCATTTATCAGTTGACGGTCATTTGGGTTGTTTCCACAATTTGGCTATCATGAAAAATGCTGCTATAACATTCATGTACAATTTTTTTTAAATTAATTAATTTATTTATTTTTGGCTGTGTTGGGTCTTCGTTGCTGTGTGCGGGCTTTCTCTAGTTGCGGTGAGTGGGGGTTACTCTTTCATCGTGGTGCGCAGGCTTCTCACTGCAGTGGCTTCTCTTGTTGCGGAGCATGGGCTCTAGGCACGCGGGCTACAGTAGTTGTGGCATGCAGGCTCAGTAGTTGTGGCTCACGGGCTTAGATGCTCCGCGGCATGTGGGATCTTCCCGGACCAGGGCTCGAACCCATGTCCCCTGCACTGGCAGGCGGATTCTTAACCACTGCGCCACCAGGGAAGCCCCATGTACAAATTTTTGTGTGGACATATGTTTTCACTCTTTAGGGTATACGTCTAGGAGTGGAAATGATAGGTGATACAGTAACTGTGTTTAACCTCTTGAGGAATTACCAGGCTATTTTCCAAAGTGGCTGCACCATTTTACAATCTCACCAGTAGTGCATGAGGGATCCAATTTCTCCCTATCCTCTCCTTTTAAAATACACCTTTTTTAAAATTACAGCCATCCTAGTGAGTGTGAAGTGGTAACTCATTGTAGTTTTGAGTTGCATTACCTGATAGCTAATGATGTTGAGCATCTTTTCATGTGCTTATATGCCATTTGGACATCTTTTTTGGAGAAATGCTTATTCAGATCGTTGGCCCATTTTTTAATTGAGTTGTCTTTTTATTATTGAGTTGTAAGAATTCTTTATATATTCTAGATACGAGTCCCTTACCAGATATAAGATTTGCCCAAACTTTCTCCCTTTCTGTGTTATCTTTTTATTTGCAACACAAATCTTATCTTCTTCTGAATAAGGCAACTCTAACTCTACAAAGTTATCAAACAATACCTCACTGAAACTGGCATTCAAGGCCTTCTGGCCAGTTTTGGTTGAATGTGAGATCTGATTATCATAAACTGCTTCATAATGCCTTCACATCAAAAATACTACCTTGTATGATATTCTCTACATTGCTATTACTAAAGTTAAAATATAGAAACAGATTATATATATTAGTGAATCCAAAGCTAAATCTTTCCACTATTCAGATCAACATTAAGTATTTCATTTCAGTAAAACAACATCTCTACAACATAATATGAATGTTAATTTGGATCTTCTTGGGTTTTGGTATGGTTTACATCTATATACTTACTCATAAAGATATAAATCCATGGTAACAATGGACATAACACTGATAACCTAAATTGTACTATATACATGGTTCCTATGGCCATCAAAACATATTAGATTGCTTAAGAAAACAACCTTGCTTCAGCATATATTATATATTTTTTAAAATTCCACTGACCCTACCATTGCTAGTACTAAATTATTTGTAAATTTGTTTTGATTTTATAGTTGATTAAAAGGTATAGGGGTTCAACACAGGAGGGATAAGGATTACCTAGCTTTTTTTTTTTTTTTTTTTTGCTGTACGAGGGCCTCTCACTGCTGTGGCCTCTCCCGTTGCGGAGCACAGGCTCCGGACGCACAGGCTCAGCGGCCATGGCTCACGGGCCCAGCCGCTCCGCGGCATGTGGGGTCTTCCCAGACCAGGGCACGAACCCATGTCCCCTGCATCGGCAGGCGGACTCTCAACCACTGCGCCACCAGGGAAGCCCAATTACCTAGCTTTTCGTTTGAGTATATTTAAAGTATTTATGATAAAAATAATTTACCAGTATGGGGTTGCGGGGGAGTGTCCAATGCAAGGTCTTTCCTTCAAATGCAATTTACATGACACTGGAGTGAAAGGCACTGCTTTACTCAAACAGAAGCTATTTTCAAGATAATTATGGGTCTCAGAGGAAATTTCTTCCTAGGCTTTCTTATATTAATTAAGATAAGAGATTAGAGATGCAATACCAAGCAGTCGCCTACATCACCCAAAGTCCTTTAAATGGACAGTAATATTTGCTCATGTTTATTTTGTATCTTTACCCAGACAGACAAAATTTGTATTCTTATTTCCTTCTAAATAGAAAAATTACTAATTTAGCTCCATAAAAAATAAAAGAGATAATGATATTTAACTATCAGCAACAAAGGCCAGGCACATCAAATCCTATTTTCCACAAATCATAACATAAATAAGGAATCTTGGCTCCGGATGAAGAGTTCATAACAAAACTAACTGATCTCAGAAACCCAAGGATTGTCTAAGTATACTGTTCAGACCTTTCCTCCCTCTACCCTTGGCAACAACTAGATTTTACTGTGTGCATGGTTCCCCATGGCCACGAAAGCATATTAGACTGCTTAAAGGAACAATCTTGGTCTAGCACATATTATATTTTTTAGAAATCCACTGACTCTGCCACTGCTATTATTGAATATATTACCCCACAGTCAGCCTAAGGGTTTAAAAAAATGCAGGCAACACAAACCTTTGCAATGAACCAAAGCAAAGAACACAAGAAGCCCTGAAAAGTTCTGGGAATAAGTAACGAGAGAACACCTAACAACAGCAAAGTAGATTTAGGACAACAGCAATCTCTATGACCATCCTGAGAACAACTCTCTTTCTGTTTTTAGCCAAATAAATAAATCCTGGGAACTGAAGTTTGATAAACTGTATTCTTTTTTTTACAGTACACTCAACATCATCCAGCAAATCATGCATTAACACTAAGGAGCTGAACAAGTTTAATAAAGAAGTTGAGATGTTTAAAAAAAATATCCAAGGTCTCTAAAGTAGGAATCTAAATTCTGCCTCTGACTCATTGGTTGAGACCTGGGCAAGCTATTCATCTTCTTGGCCCTGGGAAACTTATCTGAAATACAGAAATGAAATAGGTCTACCCTAAGATTATTTATATATTAGGCAATAGAAATAATTACAAAATTCTTCAGAAACAAAGTTCTGCATAAGTGCTTAAGAAACAAGTAAATCTATCAAACGATTAATGTACTATAAAAGGTTAAGAAATCTGCTTTTTGTTACTGAGTCCAAATTTCCTATACAGCAAACTTTTTCTGACTGCAAGGCACAGTAAGATACATTTTCCATCATAACCCAGAGAATGAAACACACACAGATACACACAAATAACACTTTCATAAAACAATAAAATACTAACATATACTAATCTCATGCACTTTGAATTTATTTTTAAATGATAAGATCCAGGAAAATGTTCTCACAGCTATTAACAGGTTATGTCCCACAGATTGAAAAACACTGTAAAGTATTTTCAAGTGTCTAAAATGCATATGTTTAACACAGAATCAGTCTTAAAATATAAAGCCATAGATATAAACCTGCTGTAAGTGCAAACAATCAGCAATTACCACTGATAAAGTCTTGGTGAAATTGAGATTACTTAAACCTCAAACCTCCTTGAGGTCTGCAAAGGAAAATACTACACACTAGGCAAAGAAAGACAAAGTAGTTTTTCTAATTGACCAGTCTTTGGTCCCACACCCTAATGAAGAACTCTCATATACTAGACAGGAATTAGTGGTAACACCATTTCCCTAGAGTAGGTATGGCCTAAAACCAATGCAGGCTACATGGAGAAATACTGGGAGGGAAAAACCAATCCAAAGTAAACTAAGCAAGCAACAGGGGAACAGAGCTGATACAGGTCTCTTGCCTTAGTCCTGACTGCCATACAGAAGGGAGTGTATTCCAAACAGAAAGATGACCAGGGGCTTTTAATACTCTGCATCATGAAAGAAACAGAACAGCATTGTGTCAACCTCCAAAAAGCAATGTGATTCCACCCTAGAATACAAAGCCCAGAATACCAGTATTGCTCTTATCCTCTTGAGGGAGGTAGAAAATGCCTTGACCTTGACCTGCTTTTGGAAAGAAGGGGAAGGCTGAGGGAGGCTTGAGAAAAAAGAGGGAAGAAACTGAGAAACACTGTGCTCCCCCAATTGGTCACTATTCATAAAGGTTAAAATAAAGCACATAATTTCAACCAAGAGGACTAGTCTCTCTTACCATGGGCCAATCTGCTTCTCAGCTCCCCCGAAACCTGTGGCTGACCACAGATACAGACAGGAACAAAACTCAGTAATACTTAAAAAACGAAAACAAAATTCTACTAATGTTAGTGAATTCCAAAGACCAAAAATTAAAATTTAAAAAAGAGCAGTTTAAGTTTTGGCATAAAATGGTAGTGAAAGGAACAGAAAAACCAAGAAACTTTTAAATATCATATCTAGTATATGATATAGCATGAGAGTTAATTAAATTCTAATGATAAAGTGGTAACGGGTACTGATAAAAGACATTTGGAATATAGAACTGTGAAGCCAGAACGAATCTCAGAAACCGTAGCATTCATCCTGCGCCTTCCCTCTTCTCTTCCCAGGATCTTCTGGGGTGCTCCATTCCTACAGCCCTGATTTTTATTCCAGTCACCTCCCCATTTCTCTGCAATCCTTCAGAGACAAATTTAAGCCAATGATCTTCATGCTGCCAAATTTAGGGGATACTTTGCTGCCCTCATCTTACTTGACCTTTGCAAGGGACAGCTACTATTTTTGACTGTTCCACATTCATTTCCCCGTTTGGGTGACAGGATCCACATTTTGTTTGGGGATCTATCCCTCCCCCACTGGATACATTCTTAGTGCGATTATAGATTAAGGTGTTCTTTTCTATCCTGACCAACTGTTGGACACTCAACCCATGATGAACAAATCAGATACTTTTCCTCAGACTGTGAATTCTAAAAGAAGTAACTAAGGTGAAAACTGCTGTAGCAGCCCATTCACTCCAGTACTGCAATTAGCAGCCTCCCCCTGGGGCTGCTCAGATTCCTGTCCTTTTCAAAGCCAGGCCTTCAGTATTTCCTTTGATCCTGTCAGCTGCCCACATCCTTGTCATAAATTCCTCTTCTCCTCAAGTAAGTTGGTCATTTGCAACCAGTCATAACTGATATTTTCCCTTAGAAGTACTGCCTCCTTCCTCAAACACTTTACTTACTCTCTTTTGCTTCTAAGATACTTCTTCCTTATTTTAATCCTACCTCCTTGGCCATTCCTCCAGTTTCCTTCGATAACTCCTATTATATTCCTCCTCCACTCATCCTCTAAATATTAATGTTCTTCAGGATAGTTTGCAGGCCAGGCCCTCTTCTCTTGCTAGACTCTCTTCCTAGTGTGAACTCATGGCTTTAAATGATACGGTCTCCAAAATTTTTATCTATAGCCCAGATATCTCCTCTGAGCTGCAAACTTGTACATAAGATTGCTTATTTGACATCTCTACCTCATGTTTTGATATCTCAGATTTAACATGTTCAAAATGAACTCTCTCCCAAGCCTATTTCCCATCCTCCCCTGCCAGCCCCTCTGACCACAACCCTCCGCTCAAGGGAGGATCACCATTCACCCCATTTAGAAGCCACTTTTATTACTTTCTTTCCTTTGTTCCCAGTATCCAGTCCAGCTGCAAGTCTGGACTTGATTCTATCTCCAAAAGAGATCGCAAATCCACCTACTTCTATCTCTACTGCCATTACTCCACTCCAGGCCACCAGCAACCTTGCCTTGAAGTACTGTTACTGTCTCCTAACTGGTCTCCCTGCTTCTATACTTTGCCTTCCTCCATTCTGTTCTCTTCACATCACTTAATATCATCTTAAAATGTGAATTTTCACATTTTTTTCACGTGGCTTCCCAATGCATCTAGAAAAAATCCAAACTCCTTATCCTGACCTATAAGGACCCATGTGATCCATTCCTGCCTCGATTCAAGCTCCAGCCAGATGACTCTCCCTTAGTTCCTTGAACACATTAAGCTCTTTCCTATGTTAGGGATTTGCACACATCATTTCCTCTACTTAGGAATGTTTTCTCTTCCATTGCTCTTTTTCATTCTTCAGGGCTCTACTTAACTATCAACTCATGCAGAAACGCTCTGCCTGATAACCTTATCCAAGGAAGGTTCCTCATACCCCCACTTTTATTTTCTATCTCTGCTGTCTCCATTACAGCACTTACCACAATTTCTAATTCTTTTGTTTTGATACAGTATTCACTTTTTGTCTGGCTACCCCCTAAATTGTAAGCTCCATAAACAAGGGCAAGAACTAGCCTGTCTTGTTCACTACTATATCTCCCAGAACCCATCACCTAGTGCCTGGCAAAGTATTGTAGGTAATTCATAAGGAATTTAGGTCTCCAAGAGTCATTTCTGATACTGTGAAGCTCTGAGATTGTCTTTACTATGAGTTTAAAGGGCTTTTATACAAACTTCCTGTAAGCAGCTAGTAGGCACTGAACAAATATTTGTATAACGAATGAATGACTCCGTGAATGATACACAAATTTTTGTCTCTATTTCTGACCTCTCTCTGTACTCTAAACTTTCATTTCTAACTGCTTGCTAGGTATCCCCATGTGGATATCTAACTCAATTTTAACAATGTCCAAAATCTAGACTGTCACCTTCCCTACCAAACCTGTTCTTCTTCCTGTATTATCCATTTCAGTTATTGCCCAATTGTTCTCCCACTCAGCTACAAATTCTAGGTCTTGAACAATCGCTCTCATCCTCCATATTTAAGTAATCCCAGTGGTTCTGATTCCTCCAAATTTACTCCTACCATAATGCCCTGTTTAGGTTTTTCATTATCTTTCAACTACACTATGAATATAGGCTTCTAACTGGCCACCTTGCCCTTAAAATTCCCCTTTCCATTCCATCTTTTATGCAGCCACTCGAGTTATCCTTCCAAAACACAGAAATGCTTACCTCACTTCCGTTACCCAAAGTTCAGTGCTTCAGAATTAACAGTCAAATCCCTAAGCATGGCATTTTAAATATTCAACAATATGTCCTCAAATACTGTTCCAACTGCAGCATCCACTATATTCCTCAATGAACCCTTTTCTCCAGTACACACTGGATTGGCTACTAAATGAACACTCCAACCTATTTTAGTGCTCAAGGTCCCTTTCCCTTGTGATAGTTCTTCAGTAATAAGACCCTCCAGTAATAAAACCCTCCAATCCAGCTGTGAGCTTTTGAAATCCTTTCCAGTCTTTAAAATCCAACTCATACACCATCCTCCATGAAGACCCCTTTCCCTCCAGTTAGAACAAATCTGTCCTTCCCTTGGTGTTCTCACAACACAGTTTAACCTCTCTTTAGCAATTATTTCAGCCTGCCTTGGGAGTTAGTTGTCTACCTGCATATTTTTCTCACTGGTTAAGGTTCATTGAATTTATCATCCTTCTCCCATCCTTCTCCCTTCTCCACTGCACAAACTAAGCATTCAGGAAATATTTGCTGAATGAATAGGTAACCCCCTTCATTTACAGAAGGAAAAAAAAGTCCAAAGCTAGAGATTAACTTGCCAAAAATTAGACCTCTACTTAGATGTAAAACTTAAAAAACTAGAACCTAAATCTTTTGACTGCAAGTTTAGTTGACCTTGTCTCACACGAAGATAACACAAAGCGGAATTTCTCACTCCCTAACAATAACAAAATGTCCCTGGCTTTATTTTAAAATGTTTCTTTTATTCTCTTTGCGAATACGCTGTGTTGGTCCTTGTGCAAAACTGAGGAAGAAATACAAATTAAGTTCCAAGTTAATAATATTTAACTTTCAAATCGCTCCTAAATGCATTTCAGAGCCTCATGAGCAAGTGAGATAAACTTTAATAAACTAACTGAATTCTTTTCTCTGAAGAAACTTCAACCTGAGAAATGCATAAGGCTGTAGACTCTCACAGCCCACACCCTCGCCTTGAAATGACACGCAAATGAGAAACCAGTGGCCCAGACCCTCCGAGTCAGCAGCCTTCCTTCTTCTAGACCGAGAAAGTAAGTGGACGTACAAAAGAAGAGGGTAGATCTAGGCTAAAATGTCCAGGGCAGAGTCGCCTTGACATCCTCGTTCCCCCATTACAACAGCCTAGTGAAGGGCCCCAAGGTCCGCACGCAGGCCTCGCGGAGGGTGCAGTCCGGGAGCCCCCGCCGGGGGGACTCGCTGACTCTAGCTTTCTCCAGGTTGGTCTTGTCCCCATGCCCCTGGCCCCGAAACCAAGCGAAGGAGCCGAAACATCTGCCCCAAAAAGCCCGCGAGAAGAGCCGAAGCCGTAGGGTTTCAGACCGGCCGCTCCAGATCCGGGTGGGGTGCCCCGGGGCGGTTTCCCTGTCCTCTCCGGGGGCAAACTCGGCCCGAGCCCCCGAGGAGCCAGCACTGGCTCCCTCCCTCTCGGGGACCACCTAGCCGAGCGGGTCGGTCAGGCTCACCCCGTAGCTCACCTCTCCGTCCCGGGTAGCCGTTCGTCCGTCAGTCGGTCCCGAATTCTGTCCACACAGAGCGTCTTCCGGCTCCCGCCGGAAGCAGCTCGAGCGCGGGACAGGAAGTTTGGCCGCCCCCCCGCCCCACACACCCACTCGCTCGCCTCCGAGCCGGGCTGCTGCAGCCCCGCAGGAGGTTCCGCCCCGCGGGCCGCTGGCCTGCGCGGGCCAGGAAGGCTTGGCTCGGAGAGGGAAGGCACTGCAGTCTCCTGCCTCCCACTCGTTCCCTCTCGGCCTTTGTAGCTCCGTGGTCTGCGAAGCCCGAAAAACGGGGTCAGTCAATTCTAGGCGTGACGTCACTGCTTCCCCTGCTGCAGCGGATGGGGTAGTTATCTCCTGTCAGCTGAGATCAGTACATGTTGCAATGGAGGCAAGCGAGAAAGAAAAGATCACTACTTAAAACATTTATCAAAGTTCTTAGTGAAGAGGACCTCGAAGCTTCACTGCCCGAGAAGGGAACTTGCAGAATCTAGTTCTGCACTGCATACCAGGTGGGGTAAGAATTGAGACTCCGGTGTAGAACTTTTTTTTGGAAGGTGAAGTCCCTACAGTCTGGGATCCGTCAGTACAGTAGGATGTAAAGAGCTCTCCGATGTCCACACCGGTGCTAGAACACTTGAGTTTCAGGCCAGATGCCGCAACTTGTTAGAGCTTTATGTGTTTGACTGACTTTGTGAAATTACTAATTTTTGAATACTTGCTGCGTGCCAAAGGATGAAGGAGGGACTGAGCTAAGACAGTGGCAGTGGGAATTAAAGGTGTTTTCTAAGAAGGGCATTTTCAAGGACAGAGACGAGGTTGAAGAAACCAGGGGAGTAGTTTAGTACACCAACGATGGTGATTTGAAAACAAAGAAGCAACATGTTTCAGAGGAAGATAATTCCTCTTTAGATAAGCCGAGTTTATCTATTCCAGATGCCTATGGGATATTTACTTGGAGGTAAAGTTCCCTACCTAGCTCAAGAGGTCAGAAATAAGATACAGATTTGGGAGTTATCAACACACAGACAAGAGATGCAGCTCTCTCTGGAAAAGTTTATAAAACAAGAAAGAAGCGAAGGCCACTGAGGTCAACTGGAGTGACTGATTACTAACACAGTTCGAATCTACACAAAAGTATATTGCAGTTTGTAAACAGCTGACCATAAGCCAGCACAACACTCAGAAAATACCCTCAATTTTACTGTATTAAAGGGTTGATTACAATTAATAAAAACAAATACTCTTATTTAGAGGTACATTAATAGGTCTTGAACATCCATGTTTATGACCATTTGTTACTTTGCTCAGTCAGTTCTGTCATTTTCTGAAGCTGTATTTGTTTAAATTTTTTTCATCACTTAAAACTTGAATTGATGTCTATTATAACTATTTGCCCTCGAAATCTTTGTAACTATTTGACAGTATGTGCCTGCTAACCTAAAATAAACATAGGCTTTTATCAATATATATTTGAGTTTTTAGGCTGTACTGTGAACTACCTGGCAAAACACATATCTTCTGTAGTAAATCTAGTCCCTCCATCAACCTAACCAACCTCAGTTATTTAACTTCTCATACTACTCCCAACACAAAGCCTCGGCTCTCCTACCCCAAAAACTGTTCCACAAGCTCTGAATTCCCCCAAACCCCTACACACACACAGACCCGGCAATTAAGTCCCTCTTCCATCTACAATATGGAAAGACCATCCCAATTTATTCTTCACCAAGCTTCAGTTCAAGAATTACGTAAAGCATGTCCAGTTCAATATTTACTAAGTGCCTTCTCAAGTATTCTAAATACAACTTATGAAGTTAATAAAAGTTATTAATTTAAAAAATATTTTGTATGATCTATTAAACAGTTACATCAAATCTCCAGTGGTTTCAGAATATCTGATATAAATTTCATGTAATATTAGTTTTAGCAAAAGAAGGAAAAATAGGTCATGTTGACTTCAATCTATTATTGTAAATAATCATATTGGATGAAGAATACATATATGATATTGAAGACATAGGAAAGAATTATGTTATGCAGCTAAGAAAATATCACCTATGATCACATTTAAATCAAAAGGTATCTGTACTCTTAAGGGTTTTTTTTAATGTATCTTGAAATCTTTGTGCAAAACGGAAAGCAATCCGTGTATTTCCTTAATGAAGATGTTTACAGAGGTAACAAAGAGGTTTCTTCTGAAATGCAAACTATCTGCTTTCCGATGTTACCTCCTGTCATCATGGACTGGAATGCAGCTGGAAAGAAAAAAAAAACTAGGTTATCTGAAAACATAAATGTCACCATCATACATGTTTATCAGTAGGTCAGACACATACAATTAATTTGAATAATTTCTTCAATGATTTTAAGTACAGAAGGAAATTGTCATGAAAAGAAACCTCAGGTAAAACACTGGCAAAGTTACAGGACAAACTAACCCAATTAACATCTTAAAAATGTGTTTTTACCCAAACTAGAAATGATTAATTGGTGTCTACATCCATGTTCACTGTTACAGCGTCTGAAGACGAGAGGCAAATAAATATGAGGATAAATGTCAGCAATAACAATTTTTAAATAACTTTAAAATATTAGAAATCTAGTCATGAAGTTTTACTAAGTGAAATATACATCTCCAAATATATTAATTTTTTTTCTCAAAAAGGAAAAATTATCAGTTTTATTCAATCCTCTTTATTTGAAACAAAAGAGAGTGTTGAAATCTGTGTATGTTAGTAAAAAAAAAAACCCCAATATTGAAAATTTGCTTCATGTAATCTTATGATGGCTTAGAACCATTCAATCAGAAAAAGTTACCTAGAGGCTAAATGACTTTCACAATTCTTACATTTTTTTTCATAAGTTATTTACAAAACCAAAGAAACACTTACTTTACAATTTGAAATGTGAAAACAATGGCTCTTAAATACCACTAAGTTGAACTTCATGAAGTTTGATCAAGACTTTACAGGAAAGAAATGATTTAAAAAGAAAAAAACAACAGAGAAGTAGAATTAAAAGAAAAAAGAGAGTATCTGTGCTGAACTCATGTGTATAATAAATAAATCTACATTCATCTTACCTCCCATGTTTTCCAATCCATTTATCATAGTCTCTTTGATCTGTAAATCAAAATAGGTATATTTTATATTCTTTAGACTTAAGTGTTTCTATTTAACAGTTTTTAGTTTTGCAAAAGGCAGCAATACTATTTAGCATTTTCTGTCTAAAAAGAGATATTCTTCATTTTGTGTAGGTAGTCCAGAAAAGTTTCCTATCAATTCATTTTTTTAAGTAGAATCCTATTTTCCCATTGTCTAATCTTCAGTTTGTAATATCACATGCTATACACCTTCTTTTCAAAAAACGAAGTATATAAGCACACACACATACAACTTTGCCTATCATTTTCACATTTCAAGAACATCCTAGGTCAGGGTCTCTGGACACCAGATCAATAATTCCTGATTTTCAGCCACAGCCAAGAGATCTATTAGAATGTCCAGGGAGGGCAGGAAAGATGTATGGTGGTGGAGAGGTACTAGGAGGTGCTTATAAGACTTTCGAGAAAGCACAGCTTCTAACTCATAGTAGCATTCCATAAATATTTGTTAATGAATATTACAATTTGGAAAAAACAAAAACCTACTGATTTTGTAATATAGTCTAAGAAAAGTAAACATTAATAAAATTTTAGATGAAGGGAATAATGAGAGGGTTTCTCAATCAGAAGAGTTACCCTCACTCAGGCGGTAAAGTTAATTTATAATGTTCAGTATACTTTTCTTCTGTAGAAATATTTATTACAAAACTAATATTAAATTCAAATAATACAAAAGTATATCAAGTAGCAGGAAGAATAATACTGATAAAGAACAGAAGCAAGTTCTACCTTTAGCTTTCCTTCTTTAAACCACTGACTCAGCTGGAGAATACCAGACTCAAATTTGTCCTTAAAATTTAACACCAGAAATCTTTCTCTGTAGTGGGGAAGAAAAGGATAATGATCAGAGACTAGGGAGGGAGTGAGAAAGCCCAAATCAAATCATTCCAGAACTCTAAAATTTGTTAATCTTTCAAACATTAGGACTTAATCACACAGAGTCTGGTCAGATACAGCTTTAGGTGTAGTTACAAGCCTAAGTATAACGGACTTCTATTGTATTGTCTGCCCAGCATCTATAATCCCATTTGGTAGTAACACTGTGATTTTACTTTGTGGATGACATCCTTTCCCCACCCTCATGTGACAAAAGCCAGGCCAGTCTGAGCCATTAAGTATCAGCTTGGAGATGTGATAAAACTGCAAGAAGAGAGCTGTTCTCTTTTTTGCTTGGATTGCTAATCTGGTAAAATGTAAGAGTAAAGATAACAGTCATCCTCCCGCTGCTGCAAGAGAAGAGCCTGCGAGGGAGCCAAGACAATCCAGAAGAAAGCACAGCCCAGGGGTGAAGAAAAACTGAGTCATGGGACCTCCCTGGTGGTGCAGTGGTTAAGACTCCACCTGCCAATGCGGGGGACATGGGTTCGAGCCCTGGTCCGGGAGGATCCCACATGCCGTGGAGCAACTAAGCCCGTGCGCCACAACTACTGAACCTGTGCTCTAGAGCCCACGAGCCACAACTACTGAAGCCTGTGCACCTAGAGCCCGTGCTCCGTAACAAGAGAAGCCACCGCAATGAGAGGCCCGTGCACCGCAACGAAGAGTAGCCCCCACTCGCCACAACTAGAGAAAGCCCGTGCGCAGCAACGAAGACCCAACACAGCCAAAAGTAAGAATTAATTAATTAAAAAAAAAAAACTTGAGTCATGACACCACTATGCAAACCTTTTATCCAGCCAAATCTAAGCCAGTACTAATATTGAACTTCTTAGATACATGAGCCAATAAATTTCCTTCACACTTAAGCCAATATGAGTTGAATTTCTAACACTCGCAAAAAAGATTTGCAAAAGATTGATTGAACAGATGCATTTTTCAAAAAGTTTTCTGCCAGGGACCTAGTTAACCAAAACCTAAATGACCACCTTAAAATGTATATTTTCAAGTTTTATTTAATAAGAAAAATTATATATGAAAACAACATATTTTGTATACATCCATGATCTTTAAACCCCTTGAATCTGGTAATAAGGGGAAAGCGTAGAACACACCTTGTGATGTTTCTTTCTTTCAGGATTGCTTCTACAGCAGAGGGTAGTGGAGGAGGATAAGGCACATTTTTGTTGTACTGAGAAATTTGACCACATAGGATGATGTGGCTGTTCTGATTCATCTGTTCAGAGAAAATTGATGATTATAACCTAAGATATACACCTTCCCTATGTTTACTAATTTTATGGCCGCCTCAATGAAAGCCTCCTTGACTGTAATATTTAATCCTTTTTTTCTTTGTTCAAATGGCCGCACCACTCGGTTTGTGGTATCTTAGTTCCCTGACCAGGGACTGAACCTGCGCCCTGGGCAGTGAAAGCATACAGTCCTAACAACTGGACCACCTCCAGAGAATTCCCTATAGTATTCAATACTATAATGCCAGTTATAATTGGCATTATAGTATTATATAATTAGTATTATATAATTATAATGCCAATTAATTGATTTTGTTTTGAAGACTTACCCGTTATATGTATTAGAGAGCTTTAATTAGCTAGAAAATAAGTCTACTCCAAAGGAACACAGCGGTAAATAAGAGTTTGGTAATCAGCAAAAGAATTGCATTAGTTCTCACTGTCATCATTGTTGCTACTTTTGTTATTATTGGTAGAGTATTTCTTAGAATTTGAATAATTTAACCTCAATTGAAAACAATTTTACATAGAGTAAAGGACAATGCAGTGTTAACAGCTAATGCTGATAAATTGTAACACTGTCAATTAAAATATGTAAATACCTGCAAGCTATGAAAATCCTTTCCTTACCCAAAGTCATGGCTGTAAGTTGGCTGATGTAAGTTGGTTGATGGTTAGAAGTGAGTTAAAGGTTAGAATTTCATTTGAATAATACAACTGTATTTTTTCACAAAAATAAATTACAGGTGAAAATATAACAGTGCTAGCAAAGAACTGAAATTGACGCTCACAGTGCAAATCCACAAACAAATGGAAGTAGCTTCAGCAAGCCCTTCTGTATCACTTAATTACAATACTGACCATCATGTTTTTCACCATAAACCCTACAATTTTATAAAGTTTTTTATTCTCTCTCAGTATCAGGTAAAAAGATATCACATCAAATAAACTGTAGTATTCAAATTTACAACAAACAAATCAGAAAACAACCTGACTTATCACTGTATCACTGATGTCACCGCCAACATTGTCAAAGTAAACATCCACTCCAGAGGGGCATAATTCACGGAGTTGTTCTGCCACACTCCCCTCTTTATAATTAATTGCAGCATCAAAGCCCAGTTCTGAGGTCAAAAGGAGGCACTTCTCAGGTGTTCCACAAATTCCCACAACTCTGGAACAGCCCATCAAATGGCCAATCTAGGGGGGAAATTTTTGAAAATTAAACAACTTTCTACTGTCACAATTTAAATGTAAAAATGTGAAAGTATGAAAGTTAATACAAGTATATATATGAAAGTGTTCATCACAACTGAGGTTACATTATAAGGCTTTTAGCTGAAAGTAATTTGAAACCAAAAGAACTGAGAACAGATATAATAGCATTCTTTTAAAAATTAAGATTGAATAAAATTAGAGTTAGTTTGAATGTTAAAATCTCGCAATTTAAAGATGATGTCATAAAAGGAATAGTCAGACCCAAAACATCTCTATCTTGCAATTCAATAATTTTCAGGCCTGTGAGCAACTAAAATCACTATTAAGATAAAATGTTTTGTTTCGATGGTTTCACGCTATAAAGGCTATTATTCATAAAACAATGTACTTTATAAATTTCTATCATAATATTTACTATACTTCTAGAACCCAGTAAGTGCTTTCTTTTTTTTTTTTTTTTTTTTTTTCCGCGGTACGCGGGCCTCTCACTATTGTGGCCTCTCCCGTTGCGGAGCACAGGCTCTGGACGCACAGGCTTAGCGGCCATGGCTCACGGGCCTAGCCGCTCCACAGCATGTGGGATCTTCCCAGACCGGGGCACGAACCCATGTCCCCTGCATCGGCATGCGGACTCTCAACCACTGCGCCACTAGGGAAGCACCCTCAATGAGTGCTTTCTTATTTGAAGATGATTTTTTTTAAATATAAATTTGTTTTTTAATTCATGTAACTCCAGATAGGTACTCTGTGATTTTCTTCTTCATATTGATTAGAGCAATGCTCTAGCATTTACCATGTCATTTTTGGTTAAAAGAGAACAAAATACAGGGCTTCCCTGGTGGCGCAGCAGTTGAGAGTCCGCCTGCCGATGCAGGGGACACGGGTTCGTGCCCCGGTCCGGGAGGATCCCACGTGCCACGGAGCGGCTGGGCCCGTGGGCCATGGCCGCTGAGCCTGCGCGTCCAGAGCTCCGCAACGGAGAGGCCACAGCAGTGAGAGGCCCGCGTACCGCAAAAAAATATATAAAAATAAAAATTAAAAAAAGAGAACAAAATACAAAAATCTATAACATTTTTCATATTGTTAAGAAGAGAGTCTAAGCATGCTATAGCATCATTTCTACCAAAAATGTGTAAAGTAATCATATTATAAATTTGTTCAATTTTATGTTTTAAATTATATACACATATCCAGAGATTCAGTTAGGACTAGTTTTTTAGAAAATCAGATTATTCTCCGAAAGTTTACCTGCCCAGCTACGGATCCACAAGCACCAGCAGCCCCGCTAACAACCATTGTCTGATTAGAGTCAGCAGTTATATGACCTTTTTCCTGGATCCCAATCAAGGAGGTCAGACCAGGCATCCCTATAGCTCCAAGAAAGTATGAAAGGTGTCCATCCACAAGCTGTGGGTCTACCTAAAAAATATATACATACCTTTTAAAAATAATACTAGTAATTTCCATTTTAAGTCAACAGGGTAGAGACAACCTGTTAAGTACTGTATTGTGTCCCCCCCAGATTCATATAGTGAAGACCTAACTCTTAGTGTGAGTATATTTGGAGATAGGGCCTTTAAGGAGATAAGGTTAAATGAGGTCATAAAGGTGGGGCCCTAATCTGATAGGACTTATGTCCTTAAAAGAGGAAGAGGCACCAGAGATCTCTTTCTATGCAGGTGCACAGAGGAAAGGCTGGATGCTGTGTGAGGACACAGTGAGAAGGCAGCCATCTTTAAGCCAGGAAGAGAGGCTTCACCTGAAACCAAATGTTCCAGCACCTTGACCTCAGACTTCTAGACTCCAGAACTGTGAGAAAATAAATTTCAGTCTATGGTATTTTGTAATGGCAGTTAAAGTGGACTAATAAACAACCCAACATAGTTTCAAGAACAATAAACCATTCTTCAGTCTTGTTAAAATTCTATAATTTACTTGTACAAAGTAAAAAAAAAAAAAGAATATTACTTCTCTTTATAGTAAAAAAACCCTACAAAACCTTTAAAAAAGAATTGCCACATAAGAGATACCAAACATTCTTTCTTGCAATGTCCCAAATATCTCAAAAGAGAGGAAACACTTAACAGGAAAACACTAGGCAAAACTGGAAGGTTTAAAAATCTCTGAGCAATTCCAGAGTAAACATTTATCTATATAAAAATGAGCTCAGGGCTTCCCTGGTGGCGCAGTGGTTGAGAGTCCGCCTGCCGATGCAGAGGACACGGGTTCGTGCCCTGGTCCGGGAAGATCCCACATGCTGCGGAGCGGCTAGGCCCGTGAGCCATGGCCGCTGAGCCTGTGCGTCCGGAGCCTGTGCTCCGCAACGGGAGAGGCCACAACAGTGAGAAGCCCAAGTACCGCAAAAAAAAAAAAAAAAAAAAAAAAAAGAGCTCAAACTCTAACAGTTCTCATTACTGATGCTTAAAATGGTCCATGGAAGTGTAAGGAAGGTGTGATACAATTTCTTCTAGCTTAATTACAGAATAAAATGAGGTCTCTGTCAGGGCCTCCCTGGTGGCGCAGTGGTAGAGAGTCCGCCTGCCGATGCAGGGGATACGGGTTCGTGCCCCGGTCTGGGAGGATCCCGTGTGCCGCGGAGCGGCTGGGCCCGTGAGCCACGGCCGCTGGGCCTGCGCGTCCGGAGCCTGTGCTCCGCAACGGGAGAGGCCACAACAGTGAGAGGCCCGCGTACCGCAAAAAGAATAGAAAAAAAAAATAAATAAATAAATAAAAAATGAGGTCTCTGTCAGCTTTTTAGCATTTTACGTTTATATGTTTACCAGGCCCAATCAATAGTTAATTATACTTCTCTCACATTTTCTGTGCCTGTTTTCTTATCTGTAACATTAGGGATAATTGAAAAAAAATTATATAGAAAGACTCCCTACCATAAAGGTTTTATAATAGTTTTTAAGGAATTGAATAATTTTGGTAAAAACTCAATAAACCACCAAAAGTAATCAAGATTCGCTACCTTGGTCTGCCACAAAGAAAGAAAGTGGCGGTTTGTAATCAGCAGTTTTAAATGGCTATCAGTTAAGTCTGATGTGTGAATAAAGGTAATGGAGATATTAAAGTCTATAATATACAGAAAGGTCTACCGTACACTACACAGAAATGTATCCTGTAGTTAATAGTCATTTATTAGTAAAGCCAGTATAAAAACATTGTGAGGTAAGTTTGCTTTTAGCAAAGATCATTTTTCTATCCCTTCTGAATTCCTCTTCCTCATTTCTAATACCTACTCCCCAAACATTTTTAAGCTCTCTCCAGTTGCCCAATTTCCCACTATAGCACAATGACAGGGAAAACTAGAAAGTGCTGAATGTTTCTTTCACTTCCTGCTATGAGATTTCTAGTTAAATATATTTTACTAGTACCATTAAGCTGCCAAATGATTGTGTAATGTCTCCCGCACCTCATTTTATCTTAACAGCCATCTTTAACTGATTATAATAATTTGTAATCATAAAAAATACTAAAATTTTATAAAGCTTTTTACAAAGCCTTAATCACATTTCTCATAGCTAAATTTAATTTAATTTTCACATTCACTTGTGAGGTAGCTATTGTTTTCATTTTGCACATGAGGAAACTGAGGTTCAGAGATATAAGGTAACTTCCTTGATGACAAATATTAGGCTGAATTACATGAGGCTGCCAGTTTTTGTAGGTCAAAACAGACAAATATTGGTAATTCCACATGGTTCAGCCTAACAGTAGAAACCGAACTCAAGATTTCTGACACAAGATGGAATTAAGCACAAACCAAATGAATTTCTTAAGTCAAGTGGTAATTTCTCAGGAAACTTTAAAGCATACAACTATAAGGGGCCTTCTAGTTCTTAGTATAAAACATTTATGTAAAATTTGAGAAATTAAATATGGAAAACATCATCACTCATTGGCAATCTAAGAACTGTCATACATAGTTACAACCAACAGTGGAAGAGGAATAAAAGGCTTTCCATATTCTGACAGCTATCTAAAAAGGAAACATGTGCTTTTATTTTTTCCCTGATAACAAAAAGAACTGAGCACCAAATGCATAAAAAAGGAATTACAGGGGGGAAAAATCAGATACTTTATATTATACATCACCTTTTCAAGGATATTTCCATCTAGAATAACCTTGGTTTGCCAGGGCCAATAGAAAGAAGTCACAAAATCGCCTTTAGTAAAATCTGTGTGTTTGCTTTCTTCTATAATCCCAATACCTCCACCATCAACCACCTGAGACAGCTGCCAAGGTGATATATAGTCACTGCCAGTGTCTTCATTCATTCTACAACGCTAAGAAAAGAAAACATAGATTAGGATAATTCTCTCTGATAATACTGAAACAGTTTACTAATTTACCCAGTGACTAAAAGAAAGTTTGTAATAAGTAAAGTACAGTGTTAGCCAAACAAAACTTACCTTAATTTCTCTCTTCCTTTCAGTTATTTTTTATCCTGAAAAAAAAGTATCCCTTCTATAACAGGTAAAGAAGTGAAATTAAAAAGGAATTTTAAGTATGTTCTAAAATTAGATTGTGGTGATAGTTCCACAACTTTGTGAATAGACTAAAAACCACTGAATTGTACACTTTAAATGTGTAAACTGTATGAAATGTGGATTATAGTTCAATAAAGCTGTTAAAATTCTTAATTACTTAAAGAAATTTATATAATATTACATACATTATGCTAGCAAAAATAATACAAGATACTGTATCAATGGTTTCAATGGATTGTAGCAAATTAGGTACACTTACTGTTGCTGATAATATTATAAAACTGTCCATTTTTTTATAGAAAACAAACTAGTAACATATAGACCATAATACTGCTCATTTCTTCAGCCAAGCAATACTGCTTCCTCAATGGAAATAACCCAAAAGAGAAATGAAACAATTTTTATACAGTTATTCATCACAACTTCAGACCAAGCACTACAACATTCCTCCTAACCTCAGCTGGATGTTCTCTTTCTTCCTCAAAGACATAATGTCACAATAGCACCACACCTTTGCATAGGACTAGGGCTAAAGACTTCTCCCAGAGGTAATCAGGCTTTCTTCCTCTCTGTGGCTCACTCTTGCCTCTCTCATGAAGGCCAAGATGTACAAGCCTACAGTGTGGTCCAGGAGATGGAATAGATGGAAGGCTGCTTGATCAAGGGGCCCCCCATGGTCTGGTTCAGTTCACCAGGGGAAAAGACCACATAGGGAATTGAGGCAGAAGCTTCTATGGGAATACCCTACACTTCTGCTTGTGTGCCCCTCCCATATATTCTTGAAAAGCAAGTGCAGCAGCCACTGGATACTGGCCACACCAAGAACCTGATTCTTAAGGCTAATAGAAAAAGTGGGAACGAGTAATTCCCCATAGGTAAGCGAATGATGTCAACACAATAAAATGTTATACAACCACCAAAATAATAATAATATCTGGACTAGTTTTTCATATGAAGGTATGAATATAAAATCACAAATATGAAATCAAAATAGTATATACATATTAAATATAACCATGTAAAATACAGTACATACATATGATTAAAATTACTTGTGAATTTGGAATGATATAAAATTTCAATAATTTAATGTTCATCAGATTTCTTTTTTCCCCTTTAAAGATGCTTATGTCCTTTTTTTTTTTTTAGAACAGTGTCAAGTGAAAGCAACCAAAGTAATTTTCTTCCTTCCTTCCTTTAATACATAATAAGCACTTATGCTTGTCACTGGAGATACAGTGATAAATAAGATCTTTGTCATAATAAGATTTTATTAGCAAAAATATCTAATAAAAACACAAATAATTATTAATTACAACTGGGATATAGGCTGAAGGTCAAGGTACTGTTTTGAGAAAATATAACAGAAAGGACTAGTCTGAGGGTTCAGAGTGATTTTTTTTTATAAATTTATTTATTCATGTATGTTTTTTTGGCTGCGTTGGGTCTTTGTTGCTGCACACGGGCTTTCTCTAGTTGTGGCGAGCGGGGACTACTCTTCGTTTCGGTGCGCAGGCTTCTCATTGCAGTGGCTTCTCTTGTTGCCAAGCACGGGCTCTAGGCGTGCAGGCTCCAGTAGTTGCGGCACGCGGGCTCAGTAGTTGTGGCTCGCGGGCTCTAGAGGACAGGCTCGGTAGTTGTGGTCCACGGGCTTAGTTGCTCCACAGCATGTGGGATCTTCCCGGACCAGGGCTCGAGCCCATGTCCCCTGCACTGGCAGGCGAATTCTTAACCACTGCGCCACCAGGGAAGTCCCTCAAATATTTATTAATCATGAGGCTTGCACAATGAAATTCAGATGCAACATGAAAAAATATGAAAATAAAATTATTTTCACTAAGTCACAAAATCCTGATTCTTACCATGTAAGGATCCACAGAAAGGTAAAGAGTTCTGACTTGTACTTGTCCTTCATTGATATTATCTGGTAAGTTTACTTCTTCTACTCGAAAATTTTCCGCCACTGGATTACCATTTTTTCCTAGAATATTAGGCAAAAATATAAATCAAAAAGTCACTTTCCCATAGAATTATTTATTATTTTTAAAAGGTCACTCTAAGATTTACAGCACTCCTGGAATACACACATGAAGAAATCCATATTGTTTTGTAATTTTTCTGTAACTCAGCATAAATTCTTCAAATAGTTTCACTTGCTCTTGGTTTTCTCCAAGAATTTCCTTTGGCATATTGCTGTCAATGTAAAAATTTCTTTTTTAAGGTGATTACGGGTAAATCACCTCATCTGTTATAAAATTATAGAAGGATTTCAAAAAGTGAAAAAGCACAGCCAGCTTTTTTTTTAACTATGAAAATTAAAATTTACAAGGTAGCAGAAATACATTAGCCAAAGTAAACAGGTAAACTATCCTTCCTCATTTTAAGATGAAAAGAGAAACTAAATGAATATAATTAAAACTTCATATTCATTGAATCATCAAATTTATAAGGTGAAAATAGAATGTAGACATTTTAATCTAATTGCTCACTTTACTAAAACTGAGAAAAGGTTAAGTGTCTTTCCCAGGCCACATGCTAGGTAAGCACCAAAACCAAGGCAGCACGGGCCCAAACCTCTCAGGTTACTTCCATACCTACGCTTCTATGATTCAGGTTAGATGTCAGGTTAGATGACCTAGGATGACATAGGTCAGTGCTTTTCACATAAAACAGAAAAGCACATCTTAAGAATCAATGATACACATTATAAAGAAAAAACAAAAGCCACATATATTTGTAATATAACCTTCTAAAAATTATAATAATTTTAAAATACCTTATTTCCCCAACAAGTGGCCTTGATAAGTTATCATTTAAAAAAATGAATATTGGGACTTCCCTGGTGGTGCAGTGGTCAAGAATCCGCCTGCCAATGCAGGAAACACAGGTTAGAGCCCTGGTCCGGGAAGATCCCACGGAGCAACTAAGCCCATGCACCACAACTACTGAAGCCCACACACTTAGAGCCCGTGCTCTGCAACAAGAGAAGCCACAGCAATGAGAAGCCTGCACACCACAACAGAGTGGCCCCCGCTCACCTCAACTAGAGAAAGCTTGCGCACAGAAATGAAGACCCAACGCAGCCAAGAATGAATGAATGAATGAATGAATAAATAAATAAAAATTTAAAATGAATATTATATTGTTTAAAGAGTTTCTTCTAATATCTCTACTAGTGTTAATATCTTCCTACCTAATTTACCACATTTACATCATATTATTACTTTTTGTTCCTCCATTTGCATTAATAATTATTAAAGACCACAGCTGTTCCTTCATCACAGACAAATACATACCAGGTCGGGAATTCAATACCACTCTTTGTACAATCATCACCTTGTTTGCACAGTGGTCTCACAAGACTTCTGTATAAAATAACTCCTATAAACAGAAACGTTTTAAATCACAAGTAAGTTATGAAATATTCAACAATTTAAGTTAAAAAAAAAGTACATTTGTGTTTCTGAACAAGGAGAGGAAAAATCATATTTAGGATCCAAAAAAGATGTAGTCTCCTGTTAGAGTTTGCCTCCAAAAGCAAATATATGAAGAAAGACTAAATCTAATTAGAATATTTAGCTAATAAGAACAAATTCACTGAAGATTGAGTGGAACAAAATGTTTTTGGCCTCATAATTCAAGCACATTCATCTTCAAGCCATCATGATTAAGGCTCCTACTGTAGCTTGATTAAAAGAAAACAACATGATATATTCCTCCAGAGTTAGCCAGTTAGTCTAGTAGCAAATAAAACACTAGCCGTTTGAGATGTAACCAAATTTTCAAAAATTTTTATTCATTTCTCAAAATGGAAATTTCTTAATAGTTCTGCTGATTATAAAAGTAATACATCAAAAGCATTTTAAAATTCTCATCTTCTAGGAAATTATGTAATATAGAATGGCCAAGTGAGTAAAAAAGGATCAGCTTATTCTGGGTTTACAATCTGAGCTAATGAAAGAAGCAAAATGAAGTTCCAATGCTAGCACTATCTGACTTGGGCATGTGCTTGCTTCATCCATCACTAAAAATGAGAACAGACCGTTAGTGTTATTCTGTACCAAGGACTGTTGTGCTATGAAACATATATACATATATATATATATATGCACATATATATCCATGTAGTATTCAATAATATTTAATATATATTTCATTTAATCTAACAATCCTATTACATATTTTATTATTATCCCCAATTTATAGATGAGGAAATGTGCCTTAAAGGGTTTAAGCACTTTCTTAAGGTGGTGGAGTTGAGATCCAAACCCAAGCTGTCTGACATTCCAATCACTTAACTACTACATAAAAATTTCCATCCTATATGTCTAAGTGGTTTGATTTTTAAGTTACTAAGCAAATATTATCCTTTTTAAATTATTTACTAGTTGTCTTCTCTCATTAGATATTTTATTTCATCCTCTTTAGTACCTAATAACATTGAGAAGCCCAAGAACAACAATTATATCAATGACTTATTTTTTTACAATGGCAACATATTTTTTATTAAATTATAGTTGATTTACATTATTATATTAGTTTCAGGTGTACAGCACAGTGATTCAACATTTTTACAGCTTATACTCCACTAAAAGTTATTACAAGATAGTGGCTATAAGGCCCCATGCTATACAATATATCCTTGTTGCTTATCAACAGGTGCAATCTATTTAGCTCTTAGCATCATTTCTAAGTTTATACAGCAGCACACTTAGACATCTGACAACCATCTGTAGATCCATTTGATATTTAATAATGCTTGCCTTGTATCACTGGGTAATTTCATTTACCCATGACTCTACTAATCTAGTTTCTAAATTTGCAGGACTCTTGAATTTCTTCATATTTCTCTATATCCCATATAGTACCTGAGTTTCTTATATAGACCTGAGATTTATGTATACTTCTCAGAAAAATGTTAAATAATCATCACGGGGTATTTTTCAAATCTTGCTTAACATAGTATTTATATGGAGATAACTTATGGAGAACTTTCACACAGATTTATTTATTTCTTAAAACAAAGTATATAGGTAATATCCTTATTTTACAATGGAAATTGAGGTACAGTTTGTACCCAAGATCACATAGCAGTTAAGCAGAGGAGTTAGGACTGAAACATAAATCTCCTCATCCCAGATCTCACTTGTCCTCACTCTTTCCACTACTGCCCCCCAATCACCTCCAAACACGGTTTTCACGTATATAGTCACATAATAATGTTCAACTCTTCTGTAGGTACCCTTTTCAAGAGGAGAGGAATTCTGCTCCTAATTAAGAACTAAATGTCTGATGTTAGTGGCATTCCATAAAATAGAATGAAGAACATGGATATTCATCCTATTTGCTTCCTTTCTTTTTATAATGTATATATTTATAATCTCACTGGTTGTGACCTTAATGGCTGGTTGCTCTCAATATCCACTCTCTCCTTTCGGACACAATGTTGCCAGCTAAGGACTGCGTTCCCCAGCTTCCCACTAAAACAAAATCCCAGATATCATGCTATTTCATTCAAAAGTCCCTCAGTTATGCATCTCTAATAACAGGTTGTTTTAAACATAAACATTATGCCATTAACATAACAGAATTAATAGTCCAGGTAATTCCTTGACATTATCTAATACCTAGTGCACATTCAAATTCCATCTTTTTACAGTTGGTTCATTAGAATCAAGGTCCATATACTGTATTTTTGAGTCTCCCCTTTTTTATTTCATGTCACTGATTGTTGAAAAAACATGTTTCTTCATTCCTCTGTCTGTTGAATGACCTTTGATTGCATCCTCATAGTGTCTTTTTTTTTTTTTTTTTTGGCTGAGCAGCATGCAGGATCTTAGTTCCCTGATCAGGGATGGAATCCGTGGCCCCGGCAGTGGAAGCGTGGAGTCTTAACCACTGGACCGCCAGGGAAGTCCCTATTTTTATTATTTTATTTTATTTTTTCTCATAATGTCATTTACTTCATTCTTCTATATCCCCTCTTATCCTTGACAGGTAGTTAGATCTAGAGGTTTGATTTATATGCAGGTTCAGACTTTTTAGGCAAGAATCTTTAAAGGTGGTGCTGTGTGCATCCTATTTCATCACAGCGAGAAGTTCATAATGTCTTGTAGGGCTAAATGTATTTTTTTAAAGAAAATCTCCTATTGAATCACCATGTGTGTAAATTACATAGGGTTAAAAGGCAAAGTTTTCCAAATTGATATTGGATCCAAAGATAACTGACCTTAAGTGGTGATTAACAGCACCAAGATGGCTAAATTTTCAAAGGAGTCTTTCCAAATGAAGTTTCATATTTGCCACTCTTTTCCCTAATTACTTTCAATGTATGTTTTATTACTTGAAATTATGCACACTGTAGATTTGTCCAAATACTGCTTATCAGCATGAAAAGTACACTATTAAAGTTTTCTCCCTCTGTATTAAATTAGAAAGTTTTCAAGTATCAAACACTACAATTAACTAATGTAGGATAATCGTGCAATATCCCTCCATAGCACAACAAACAACACATTTAAAACATAAAGAAATTTAGTCACAAAATTAAAATATACAATAGGATACACCAGCTCTAGATCTGAAAGGAGGTGTGGTGGTGGTGGCGTTATTCATCCCAAATGGGAGGGAAAAAAAAACTCAAGTCCTTATTGACTGACATCAAGCAGACCATATTTGCCCGTAGGTTCCTAACTGGTGGTAAACAATATTCCAAAATAATACCAGATCAATGATCAACTGAAAAATTCTAGTGCCAGTCAAAAAGAGTGTATTATCTGTATATCTACCTTGCAGCCTATTATAAGGGGTAGGGCACCCAACTAGGAAAAGCAGAGTACATGTCCTGTTTCTAATCACGCGGGATCTTGGGAAAGTTCCTTCTCTCAGCCTGTTTCCTGAATGTTCCTAAGTGCCAGGAACTGGGCTAAAGACTTAATAGCCATTGTCTCCTTTAACCCCTCCACCCAACAACACTCTGAGGATGGTACTGTCACTGTTCCCATTTTATAGAGGAGGAAAACGAGGCACAGAGAGTTTGAATAACTTGCCCATGGTCGCACAACTGGTAGTGACTGCACTAGAACCCACAGGCAAACACAACACACACCACTGCCATAACATGAGCTTCCTAACATCTTTAAAAAAAAAACAAAAAAATTCTCTACCCTGATCTTGCTCAATTATTCTGCCACAAATGACTGTTGCCCACGGCCTTATTACAAAACGTGTAAATCTCTGGGATTTCCTTCCATTTTTTCTGGACGGTCGCTCTCCTTTCCTTTGAGACTTCTTTTTTCCTTCCTTTCCCCTTGTATGTGGGGATTCCTGCATGGCTCTTCCGTTTCTCAGTGGCTTCACCTTCTATGGGTCCTACTACCAACCACTCATACGTAAATTACTAAAAATCTGCGTCTACAACTCAGTATTTCAGACTGACTTCCCAGAATGTAAACAACAAGATAGGGACTCACGCCTGTTTAGTTCAGTGATTTATGTTCACCCCCTATGCCTGGCACATGGTAAGTGCCCATTAAATATGTGTTAAATGAACATCCCAAGGACACCTTAAACACAATTATGTCCAAACTTGAGGTTGCTTACTACCAAAATTCTAAAAAAAAAAAAAAAAAAAAAAAAATCCCTGCTTCTGCTTCTTCTCGAGCATTCCCTATCCCAGTGACGTAGGCAATAATGCTAGCGTCGCCAGCAGCTCCGGGAGGAAGCCGGGAGGTCACCCTGGTTCCTTGAGCCTCCCTCACCTGAAGGGCCCGACCCAGCTTCGGGTTCCCCAGCCCTAACAGGCCCGGCCGGCGGAGCCCCGCGCTTCACTCACCGCCAAGGAGCTCGGTAGGAAATCTCGCGCGGTTTGCAGAGCTTGCGAGGGGTTCGCCGCGCGACCTCGGCCCTCCGACCTCAGTACGCAGGCGCACGACTAGACCTCGGCTCCTCACCCCCTCCCCTCCCAGGGGCGGGCTTTTGAAGTGTAGGCTACAGACCTGCCTCGGTCACAGCGTTTCCGTGGAAGGTTGCGAAGGTGCGGAGATTTAAAGACTAGTCACATGTATGGGCAAAGTGTATTAATAAGTTAACTGGGATTGGTGGCCTATAGCTGCCCCTGCTACCTGGACCCAAAGAACAAATCGTTCAACCTTGACCCGTGAGTTCACTTCTAGCAGTACTTTGAAGGAATTTTGTTTTATGGATTTCTCCCCGAGCCTCAGGTTGGAAAGTTACACTTAGTTAGGGGCCCGACAAGCCTACCCTTCGTTTTATAGCCGAGGAAACTGAGGCTTGGAGAACTGCTGTGATTGGACCATCTACCTTTCAGCTGGTTAGGGGAAGTGCTGGGGTTACATAGTCTCTCCAGACTGCTGGCCCAGGACTCCCTCCCTTACAACAGGGCTGTCTTTTCTTTCGCGAAGAATCCCAACTTCCTCAAAGATGGATTACCCAGTGTGACCTGGCATCTTAATTTCATAATTGTTAATTGCCTCCTTTTGTGTTGAACTAGGTTGAGCAAGGCTTATTCCTAGGATAGCTGGGATTCCCCAGGGACTTCAAACCCAAAGGGAGACCATTCTGAATTAGGCAGGTGAAATAATTGCTATTTATACTATATTCATGTCAGAGCTAATAGCTCAGCGTAAATCATTGTATTCAGTAGCTGAAAGACGACTGGGATTGTGAGCAAGTGGGTAAGAATCATTAAACATCCTGGAGCTCCTGGTAACTTCACCTCTGAAATTTTTACTTCTTCGGAAAAGCTTCAGGAAAGGACTTGAAGAATTATACTATTGTGCAAACTTCTTCACGCAGGAGGAGAAACTTAACTTCTTTTATCTATCTTGTACAGGTAGACCTTTGATAACGTTTTGTTGTAATAAATTGAACCAACTAATGGAAAAGAAAATACTCTAACAGACTAAAAATAATAGCATAAAATATAGTCTAGAACTTGATTTTAAAAGGCTCTCTCAAAGTAGAAAAGAAACCCTGCAATATTAAATTAGTTTTGACTCTCTTGATAGAGGGTCTGTGAACTCCTTGTAACAAGTGTGATTTTTCTCTCCAGAATGAGTTCCTATTTCCAAAAATTCAAGAAATGAGTGTATTAATTGTGTCCTCATGAGAGGAGAGAAATTTTTCCAGAACTACCTAGTTAAAACTCTCCCCAAATCCTAAACCTCAGAAACTGTGTTAGATAATAATTGTTCATTGTTTTAAGCTGCTAAGTTTTGGGGTATTTGGTTATGCAGCAGTAGATAACCTAATATGTCCACTAAGGGAGTTCCCCGGTGGCCTAGTGGTTGGGATTCCAGGCTTTTACTGCTGTGCCCCGGGGTTCGATCCCTGGTTGGGGAACTGAGATCAAGCTGCATGGTGTGGCCAAAAAAAAAAAAAAAAAGGAGAGAAATGGCAGACTCCAGGGCTGGGTCAGGGTAAGCCCGAACCAGATGAGCCTGAACATCTTTTTTTTTGGCTGCACTGCATGGCATGTGGAATCTTAGTTCCCCAGCCAGGGAGCAAACCCATGCCCCCTGCAGTGGAAGCACAGAGTCTTAACCACTGAATGGCGAAGGAAGTCCAGTGAACATCTTTTTGCCACCAAAAATGATGAAGTATGTCACAGGGACACAGAAGCCAGCTTGAAGGGGATCCTACTGGCCAAATCTGGGACAACTTGAGCACCAATATAATTAATTACAATAATAACAAAAGATACCTTGACTCCCTCATCACTTTTGAAGTTCCAAGGGTTTTAGGAGCTTAGTGCCAGAAACGGGTAAAGACCAAATAGGTATTTGTTATTATAAATCACAATATACAGGGATATTGTGTTGAGGAGCAGGATACTTGCACTGAAATAAAGTGCAAGTGAGGAAAAAAAGTGGTGATGATCTCAGGTGGCCTCAGCCTGCAGTGGCTTGAAGCAGGATTTCGGTTCCCAGCTAGAGACTGAGGTCAGGCCGTGGCAGTGAGAGTGCTGAATCCTAGCCACTAGACCACAAGGGACCAGTGGCCAGTGACAAGGCTCTGGCCCATGAGCTGTGTAGAAATGAATTTACACATAGAGACAGAAAGTAATGAAACAAGTAAAATATTTATTAGGAGGAAGAAGGGTACGTGTGGATAGACACATGGG